>NC_139905.1:31655090-32061131 GCF_905171665.1 Trachurus trachurus | reverse complement strand
TTATTTATTTTTTCTGTCAACCTGTCATGTTCTGTTTCTGTTGTCTTTGTTCACATGTTCTGTAATTATTATGTTTGTATGTCTGTATTATAAATGCCAATAAAAATACAAGGGAAAAAAAAAAAAAAAGCAGCGCAGCTGCTTGGCTGCAGCACGACCCTAAGCTGTGATGATGAGCCCACATTAGAGGGTGAATTTTATTTAATTTTCGTAATCGCGGTGCAGAACAGTGAGTTTGGAGCTGACGAAAGGAGAGAAAAAGAGAGTCGTGCCGCGGCGAGACCGATGAAATGGTGATTAGAGAGGGAGCGATCAGTGGTGACCGCCGCGCTGACGGACCCGGTGGAAATTGGGGTGATACAACGACTGCTGAGGAGGAACTATAAAGAACTCAGCTGTGATTTAAACTAGGACCTAAACCGAGTCGAGTAGAGCCGAGCTGTAACTGTGTAGTGGAGAAGCGGCAACACACGCGCGTCCCCTCAGATGCGCTGCATCTCTAGGTCACTGGTGTGTGAGTGTGAGAGAAATAAAAGCTCTGACTTGCTTGGGCAGACGTTGTTTGGTGTCACCCGCTGATTTGCACATGTAGGCTACAATATCTAGACCCCCAATAGGCCTATAAGACGACCCGTCCTTTACAACTTTTTTCGACGGAAAAAATAGGTTCTTATCAGTCAGTGTATAAACTATAGCCTATGTAGATATTGCGTGCATCGTTTAGGGATAAACATTTACCGTTTCATTCAGTGTGAACGTTAACACGTGTTCACGTTCACCCTCTTATTCATTTATTTTGACATTCATTCATTCATTTTTACACCATCGGTCATGAGCGGTGTCCCTAGCAACGGTCTGTGCCTATAGCCTAACAACAGTCTGACTAATACAGAAATAACAGACATGGATCCGTTAAATAAACTGTAATATACAGTCATACAAGTAGGCAACAGTTTGCTGTCATACCGTAGTTGATGGACTTGTTGATGATCGCCCACGCAGCGTTTTGTGTCCCTAGGCAGTAGCCTACGTCGGTCCGTAACACACAACACACTCCGTTGATAATCGTTAACTTAGCCTACTCAGGTATGACAACCTGTCTGTTGACAAAACATTAAAATAATCAGAGAAGGCCTCTGTATGATCCATCTTCCTCTGATTTGATCGCTCTTGATGCCGCTTTCCACTGTTGACACCAGATCAGCTGTCACGTCTGCCACCAGTGAAGCCCGCCCACAACATACGTCATCAATGTTTATAAACATAGAAATGGTCTATTGTTTTGCCTCGTGCTGACGGACCACTTGTTTACATAGAGGCTTGTTGAAGCCGTTACCTGCAGCGGCCGTCGTCCGTCTGCCGTCTAACCGATTTCACGTGAATGCAGCATGAAAAATACGACTGAGATGCTTGAGATATACAACCACAACGCTAGATGGGAGGAATTCTTACACAATGTACCACGGTGGCACAGTGGTTAGCACTGTTGCCTCACAGCAAGAAGGTCCTGGGTTCGAATCCCCGGCCCCCTTTCTGTGTGGAGTTTGCATGTTCTCCCCGTGTCTGCGTGGGTTTCCTCCGGGTGCTCCGGTTTCCCCCCACTAAAAACATGCCAGCTAGCCTGATCCTCCAGTCAGTGCCCCTGACCAAAGGCACTGGCTCATAATCTGAGTTGGTCCCGGGAGCTGCACCGTGGCTGCCCACTGCTCTCAGGGATGGGTTAAATGCAGAGAAAGAATTTCACTGTACTAGCTGTATATGTGACAAATAAGTACCTTTACCTTACCTTTACCTTTAAAGGAGACATATTTTATTATTCTTTTATTATTATTATAATATCTTATATCTTATTTATTATTATTATATTTATTATTATTTGCCCCTTTCCACAAATTAAAATAGTTCCCAGGTGTCTTAAAGACATGTCTGTTACATGCTTTGGTCAAAATCCCCCAAGGATCAAACATCACAGTCTTTTATCCTCTCTAAACAGCCCTGTTCACAACGGCTGCTTTCAGTGTCTGTCCCTTTAAATGCAAATGAACCACTGCTTGCCCGCCCTTCTCCTGGTACCAGGTAGGAAGATATTATGCAATTTTGAATCATAGTTACATCACTAGAAGACAACTACAGCTCATAAAACCACATGGATTTCAACCTAGTGAGTCTGAACATTACAGATTTATTTGTCATTCTCACATTTTGGGGCCAGAAGGCAAAACAAACACCTAAATATATGTTAAAGAGCCTTCAAATAGTGATATTTCCATAATGTGGCCCCTTTAATGTCTGCCAGAAGTATCACAGGAAGTCAGGGGAGAAACAATGAATTATAATGATAAATATACCAACTCAGATATAACCTCCCATACCTTCATCAGTCTCATGAACTCATCAATGGCCGGCCTGCTCCTCTCCTGGAAAACGGTTTCTTTAGACTTGCTGCCATCTTAGTCTTCCCTGAATGGATATGGTACTCCCTGAGAATGACAGAGAAGATAATGTAGGATCGGTACTCTCATGGTGTAAATATATATTATGTATGTAGATGGATAATAGGATAACACAGACGCCTGAGATTGATATGAGGAAGTCACACAAAGCTCAAGGCCTAAGCTTTGGTCCTTCATTTATTATGTTTTTGGTAATCACCTGGAAAGGTTAGATCAGTATGCTGGAAGATGATATGGACAGAAGAAAGAGGGCAGAAAGAATAGTAATAGAAAATAATATAAAAAATAAATAGAAATCGCAAGAGTTGAAAATCTTTAAAATACTATTACAACGAATGCATTTTCCTACATGCGCCTGGTCAGACTGACCAGGGTCAGGATGTCTAAACTGCTCCCCCTGACGTGTGAACTGCAGCTGTCCCGTCTGTGATCTGGTCTCAGAGCCACCTTCAGCAGACTGTTGTCATGGAGGCTGGCCCAGGTAGTGGATACCTTGGTCACAGCAGAGAGAGTCATCACGTTTCAGTCCACAATCCTATAAGTTTTTTCTAATGTGTTTGGACACAGAATAGAAACCAAGTTTGTGACCTATTAGAACAGGTCTGGATTTAGACTTTTCTCACTCATACCTGCTCCTGTCCTGATATTAATTTGATTGAATGATTAATCATAGATGACATTACAACTACAAATCATTGATTACTGATGCCAGGATCAGGGCATGAAAAACAAACCTGTCATAAAGTGCAAGTGGCAAAAGACCAGATTGTCGGTTAATTATTATATCCACAAGGCCCTGCTTCATAACTTTAACTATGGAGGGATAAAAACGACACATTATTCTTGTCAGATTACTGCAGAATATTTGAATATGTTTCTATTTAGTTACAGTTCTTCTGCTCTTCTAGACCAGCTCCTTAAAATAATAGTAATAATGAATTGGCTTTGTATTTCAAAAACAAATAAACTTTCACTCCCTCTCATGCTGGGTGTGCCTACCCTTCTTCAACACTCTGACCTTAAAGGGATAGTTCACCCAAAATTGAAATTTCACTCACTATCTAGTCACCCTCATGTGGACTAAGGGCTGGGAGAAGTTTCAGTGTCCTCCGTGGCTTCTCTGAGTTACAGAGTATTGAAATTGTCCCGAAAAAAATTAAATAAGTTTATATTTCAAGCTTGTTTGTAGCGGAAGCTCCTCTTCCCGGTTCGTCAAATTTGGACGAACCAGGGTCTGTCCTCTTTCCCAGTTCGTCCAAATTTGACGAACCGGGAAGAGGAGCTCCCAGAAGCTTCCGCTACAAAATAAACTTGAAATAGACTTATTTAATTTTTTTCGGGACATTTTGCATTTCTGGGCTTCAATACAAGACGTATTGGAGGTATTTGGATGTTTTTTGGTGTGTCTTTTTGTTACGAAGACAGTTGGTATACATTTGCAACCGTTATATGGACATGCACTGCTACGCCGAGACCCCCTGTAACTCAGAGAAGCCACGGAGGACTCTGAAACTTCTCCAGCCCTTAGTCCACATGAGGGTGATTAGATAATGAGTGAAATTTCAATTTTGGGTGAAACTATCCCTTTAAAACTCATAAAGTCTTCCAAAAATGTTTGAAATTATCAATTCTTCTGAAAATAATATCTCAGGAACACCAAGAGAGAGTGTCACCTGGCACACACACTATTCCCACTATGACCCACTGCACTGTATAATTGACCTATGGCTAAGCCCCGCCCCCTCCACTCACTGGGACAAACAGTCAACATTCGGTGACAGTTGCTATGGCAACAGCTGTCACAGTAGAGACATTTCACAGGAGGCAATTGATGATTTTTGGAGACAGAAAGATTAAATATCATCTGGAAGTCACCAAACTTCACTTACATAGCTTTACTGCTATGGCTGTCGGTTGCCGCGAAACGCCGATAGCGACGGGCTAATTTCTGTTAGCCTGTCTATGGAGTTTTACATTATACGTTAGCATTAAGCTAGCGGACTTTATGCTTAGTTGTGATACTGGCTAACATCTAAACATCTCTGACAATATGTTGCCTCAAATACGTTGTTGACTTAAAGCAGAAGTAAGTGGTCCGGTCGTTTTCGCCAATGCTGCGTTCCAGGCAGGCTTTTGAAATCGTAAATTACAGCTTCAAGTCACAACTTACGACTTTGTAGCGTTCCAGGCAACCCACTCGTGTTTTTCCGACCTGTTTTACCGGTGAAAGTCACTATAACGGCCACTCGTAACTTCCGACCGGTGAACTCGTACCAGATCGAACTGGTACCACTTCACGGTCGGAAAATACGAGTTTCCTTGAACGCACCATAACAGTCCTCGTCCCTACGTCACCACATTCACGGCGTTCCTTGGCTGCACACACAGCCCTGCATGCCGTTCTCTCTCCTCATTGGATAAAAACTGTAGGATACGATAAATGTTTTCTCTTCGGCGCAGAGCAGAGCAGAGTGACTGACAGACCCGTGTTTCAGTCCAAACACTCTATGTAAGTGATTGCTGTCGGAAGATAGAACTATTTAAGACTTATATTAACACAAATATATCACTTACTTCTGCTTTAACTTAGAACAGACGTAGACATCCTTGTTAAGTTTATCCACATTTAGTTGGTGTTGTGGTCTACCGCATAACTTTATCCAGAGCAGACACTTCTCTCGGTTGAGATGTGGCTTGGGAAAAGGTTAAAAAATCCACCCCGTGGCCCAGCCTCTCAGGATACCTAGTGTTGGAGTTGTATGTACCCCATGCACACCGTTTGACCATTTTAAACTTAAAATGTCAAGAAAAAACATATAAAAACGACTGAAAACTGACTAACTGCAACGCATTTCAATGGACGTGGAAGCAGAGAATGTCCGAGTGTATGGGCTAGCTATGCGCACTGTGATTGGCTCATCGTGTTTGGGGGCGTGGCTTAGCCATAGGTCAATTACGCAGACTGTTCAAACATGGTTTAGGATAAAAGTGTTAAATCTTCAAACCATTTAGATGTAAAGTGATTTTACAATGACGATAAAAGTATTGTGCAAATAAAAGCTGGCAGTAACTATATTTGGTACTGGGAACTTGAGTGGTTGCAGAGGAATGACAACCACAGACATGACAACAGTCTGAGTGTTATCTGTCTGAACACATGATGCTTTTACTGAGTGGAAGAAAAGGATGTGTGTGATGTGTGTATTGTGTGTATACTGGCATCTTACCCACATCAAACTCAAATCCCTTATTCTCAAAGGTGTGTGTGCAGCCCCCGGCCTGGTCATGTTGCTCCAGAACTAAAACTCTCTTTCCGGCTTTGGACAGAACAGCTGCTGCCGTCAGACCCCCGATCCCGCTGCCGATCACCACGGCGTCCAGAGCGGGAGGAACACGGTCCGCTGTGAAACCTGCACCAACACACACACACACACACACACACACACACATTGCGATTTCCTGATTCTGTTGTGAAGCACTTTGTGAACCCCTTCTATGAAAAGTGCTATACAAATAAAATGTACTTACTTACACACACATTTTACAGTAAAATCAACTTTGTTTTTTTAAACATTTTTTGAAGACTTGCACTTTTGTGCTAAAGTTTTAACCCTGTAAAGCATGAACCATGACATAATTGTCAGAAAATTCAAAAAAAAAAAATTAAATTGGACCCTTTATTGGACCTTCTGACAAAAAATGTAAAAAATAAAAATAAAAAAAAAGATAACAATACAAGTCCAATTTTACTTTTTAATAGAGAGTTGGTGCATAGAAAAATGACCTTAGCATCTACACCTGGCTGTATCTTATGTGATACACTCATTTCCACACGGTTCATAATATATAATTATCTATGCAAATATTAAGTAGTTTTTACTTTACATCAATGCAGTAGCTATATTCCTATTAGAAGAGTTTCTATAATTCAGAAAAAAAACAGTTTTTCTTACGTTATCGTTTTTCAAAATTGGCAGAGTATATCCATGAGTCAATCGTTTTCTACCCCCCACACACTCTGAGGGGGGTGAATTTTTTTTTAACTCTACCGTTTTACTGTTATTAGGTTAAAACTCTGGCCAATTAGGGCGCGGAAACGTTGAGTGACAGGTCCGAGCAGCTCCGTGGACAGCTGCTTCGAGGCCAGTGGGCGGGTTCTCGGCCGGCCAATCCAACATGGCGCTGTTCAGGCCGCCATATTTGAGTCACAAAAACGACTCCCCAAAACCAATGGGTGACGTCACGGACGCTACGTCCATTCTTTTTACAGTCTATGGAGAAAACACATCTGGGTCACTGACTGACAGCGGCCATATTGGATGTCCCAGTGAGGGCCTGCTGGTGCATAAATAACTGCACCCTGCTGGTTTGTCTGATCATTGCATGTATCTGATTGTATACATTAGGTTTTTCAGGAAAGAAAATCACAGTGAGGATGTAGAGGTGTGAAAAACTCATGTATTTTCATGTATCAAATTTGATACAAATGGCGACATTTAGGGTTAAAACTTTTTGCGAGAAAACCTCACCGAAGAGCACCTGTGGATAATAATCACCAAGACGACCCAACAGCACCTCCTCCACTTTTTTGCTTTAAAAAAAAACAAATAAAAACATCGACACAAAATCTCAAATCTAAAACAAAAAACAGACGTTTAATAGAATTAAAACAGCTGCAGGTCAACAGGGCCAATCACAAGCCTCCGTTAGGTTACAGTTCATTTTAAAATGGTATGATCTTCCCAGAGCAGAATAAAAAAGAAAAAAAAACACAGACAACAGAGATTTGAGACTAATTACAATCATAAAATCCCACTTACCAAGTATTAACATTTTTAAGACCTTTGAAAAATTGATTTAAGACATTTTAATGCCAATTAAGGCCTTGTTTTTAGATGAATGAATTCAATGCCTTTTAAGACTTTTTAAGGATCCGTAAGAACCCTGGTAATATTGGTTTAAGGTCAAGTGTCTGTTCATATACTATGTGTCAATAGTTCAAGTGCACTTCCTGTGAGCTCTGCTCCACTTTCATGCTCTGTGTTCTCATTCAGTCTGAGTGTGAACAACAGACTGTGTCTCTGTCTCAACACATAAATCATGTTTCATAGAAGAGTGTGAAAGACAAAAGAGATGAAAAACCTTCACAATGTAAAATATAATTCACCTTATTAGAAAATACCCATTTTCTAACAGGTTGCCATTTGTGCAGTAACACCCCCATCTAGTGGGCAGACCCAAACACACCACATGGAATAAATAGGACACCTGAGGTATTTTACATTTAAGTTACATTCTTTCTCATTAGTATTTCTTGCTGCAGATGTGAATCATGTCTTTTGAAATGATTGTAGGCATTAGGGTGATAAAGTGGTAACACACCATTTTTTAAAGTCTTACAGCACATAACAAGACTCTTATCATCTTAACATTTTCAAATGTAACACTTCAACTGTAAAATTATCTACCTAGATTGAATGCATTAGTGCAACAGTATTCTCTTCCTAGATGTTGTCGTGTTTTATTAACAAGCACTTAAAGGGATAGTAGCATTTTTTTTAAAAGTGGGGTTGTATGATCTACAAATAGCCCCTAAGTACTTTAATTGCAGTAGAAGACTGTCTGCACTCCTCCGCTGAGTCTTCTACTGCAATTAACCTGATTTTAAGTATATGCTCTTAAGGTTTTCATAATTTGTCACGCAGTCTGTTTTGTGATTTGTCTTTTTGTTTGTAATGTAATTTAATGTGTGGGAAGCCGTAGATACATTTTTACTAAGGTGGGAAATGTGAAACTAAACTAAAGTAAACTAAACTAAACTTAACTAAAACCCTAAGCAAATCGTTTAAACAGCATTTGTATGAGTGATTCTGGCTTCATTCATTCAGCCATGACGACTGTATATTAAACCCATTATAAAACCATTTGATTATTCACTTCAACTTTACTTCATTTTCACAATCCCATGAAGAAAATGTTCAGTAGCAATAACAATAGGAGCGTAGAAATAAATAGAAAGATAGAGGTTTGGTCACAGGCGAGTTGTAGTTCAACCTGTGGATAAATTGATTTTATCCACACTTTTCCAATGCCCCTCTGGTATTGAAGCCCCGACATGAGAAATTGTTCTGAAAATATATTTTAAGCTTGTTTGTAGTGGAAGCTCCCAGTGTCTCAGTTCACTGCTCTTCCTGTGTCGGTGCAAATCTCTCGTGATTTGCACTGACTGGCGGAACAATTTCTCATGTCAGGGCTTCAATACAAGAGGGACATTACAGACGAGCAGTATGGAGGTATTTGGATGTTTTTTGGTGTGTCTTTTTGGACGAAGAAGTTGGTATCCATTGACAACCATTATATGGACAAATACTGCTGCACGGACCCCCCCGTAACTCAGAGAAGGAACGGAGGACTCTGAAAATTCTCACAGCTCTTAGTCGACATGAGGGTGCACTGCAAAAAATCAAATATCTTACCAAGAATATTTGTCTTATTTCTAGTCAAAACTAATCTCATTCTACTTAAATAAGACTCATCACATTAAAAAGCAGCTTGTTTTGAGACACTTTTTACTTCTTTCAAGCAGATTTTCACTTGAAATAAATAGAAAAATCTGATAGTGGAGCAAGTTTTTCTTTCTTATTACAAGCACAAAAAACTTACTTTCACTGGCAGATTTTTCTACTTATTTCAAGTGAAAATTTGCTTGAAACAAGTGAAAACGATCTAAAAACAAGTTACGTTTTAGGTGATCAGTCTTATTTTAAGTGGAAAGAGTTTAGTTTTGACTAGAAATGAGACATTTTGACAAGAAATAAGACAAATATTCTTGGAAAGATTTTGAGTTTTTGCAGTGAGTAGATAATGAGTGAAGTTAGAATTTTGGGGTGAACTATCCCTTTAATATGCATATGGTTTTAGGTGTTAAGTAGATTGTGTAAGTTCTGATTGTTTCTAACCAAGTATTTTTGAATGAAAGAAAATCAAGATACACAAAATTGTTTTACCTTTCTTCAGCCTCTCATCCCTCTGTTTGCTGTCGGTGACCAAGGGCCCCGGGGGCCTCAGGCACTTCTCACTGAACACCTTGTAGCGCTGTCGAGTGCTCAGGAATAAGGTGAGCGCCGCCAGCAGCAGCACGCAGCACAGCACGGTCCACCACCACATCGTAGAGGAAAGGAAGGAAGAGTGTGATCTGGAGGAAGAAGAGATGAGCCCAAGGTATAGGAGTGAAGGATGAAGAGACAAGAAAGAAGAAAATAAACTATCATCCAACCAGGCTGTCCTGGTCTGCAGAGAGGGGTGGGGTGAAGGGAAAAGTGGAGAAGATGGTTCAGAAGCACGATAAAAGCACACAGAACACATGACATTTGGAGGATTCAGAGCAGATTACACATTCTCCACACCAAGGTCATGAGATTTCATCAGACTCTTAGTTCATTTTTTCCACCGCAAATGTAATGTGCTCGTTACTGAACTCCCTCGGGACGCGTGGATTTACAAAATCTTACTGTAGGGCTGAAATCACCACAGTTCCACCATGTGAGGGGGGAACAAAGATGCTGTGAACAAGACACTGTTCAGTTGGGGCTGATTAGATTTCTGGTTGACTGGGCTGATGTGCATGTGTGTGTTGGTGAATCATCTTACAACCATCTCAGTTCAGAATCCCAGGAACCCTGAGAGCGGCTGCTTCAAAGTAATAATAAAAAAAAGAGATCAGGATGTGAGTAATTCTTCACTTATTAATCGTTCAAAAGGTGTAATCTGGATAAAAATTATCCGGATTTTGAAATCCCCCTTTTTGCTATCCAGGATCACATAATCTGTTTTACTTTCATCCCAGTTGTTCAAAGCTCAGTAGGATTGGATCAGTCTCATCCAAATCCAAATTTTCAAGATTACCAAATCTCTAGATGGGATGTGCATCACACTGAAGGCTGATTGGTCTGTAAACAACAGGTAGAACAGCAGCATGGGTCACTCAAGTATGTTTATTTGAAAACTGAGTGTATGCATTGGTTTTCTGTGCTCTTTGTTGTTTCTTCAATGTCTTTCAAACAGCCAAGACTCCATCAGGTTAGGGCTCGTTAAAATAAATTGAAAAAAAGCAAATATACACAAATTTATACAAATATACATATAATTTCCCCATGTGTTTCAAATTCAAACTTCTAATTTTAAAATTAAAATTAATTTCATTAAATTCAGTTTGGGGAAAAGCTAATTGGGGAAAAGTTTTTCAGTTGTAGAATATTCAGCTATGGTCTACGATTTGAAAGAGGATGAGAAAAATTTGAAAAAAGCACCCCCCCACCCCCACACACACACCACACCCCCGCCCCTCCCCTCCTCGGGGCCTCCCTTCACAGTCTATGGGGCCTCCTCGCGACCTTTTTACAGTCTATGGTCGCGACACGCCTCCCCCCCCTCCCCTCCCCTCACAGAGCGGAGCAAACAAGCCTGCAGCCTGCAGAAACCAAACGAGGTTTTGAATGCGGAGTAAAATGTCATATATTCACAGTCACAACTTCCACAATAAAACCAAAGATTACCTGTTCAACATAAACTCAGCACCGCTGCTGCAGCCTGGGTCTCTGTGCGCCGCGGCGCCGCGGAGCTCCAGGCCCCGACTCTTCCTGCTACTCTCCCCCAGACACAGGACCCTGTCCTGGGTCACCCAGCGCGAAGAGTCTCCGTGTAGCTCGGCTGTGCTCGGTGCTAGCCCACTAATAGCGGCGGCGCCAGCCCCGATGCCGCTGTGCACCAGCTGCCGGTGATGAGGCGGTGCAGTTGCCGTCGTCGCCGTCCCCGGCAACGGGACCGCGGCGACCGCTGGTACGAGCAGCGCCGCCATTAGCAGCTATTAGCACAGCCTCATGCTACAGGGAGACTGCTCGCGCTGGGTGACCGGGCACAGGGTCCTGTGTCTGGGGAAGAGGAGCAGAAAGACCGGGGCCTGGAGCTCCGCGGCGCCGCGGTGCAGAGAGAGACCGGTCAGGCTGCGGCTGGAAGCAGCTGTGTGTCGGGGAGAGAGGAGGAAGACAGTAGCTCAGCAGGGCCGCGGTGTGCGAGGTGCAGAGCACCCCGGTCAGGCTGCAGCGGCGGCTGAGGGTCAGGGAGACTCGACGCGGCACCGGTAATAGTAATACGGCAGCAACACATTCTGTGCTTCTGGGGCTTTTTTCGGCAGACCGACCGGGGTAGGGGCAGAAGGCGCTGAATTGATGGGTTCATGTGTCTGTGGCTGAGCCAGCTCAGAGCGTTACAACTACTTGTAGTTTCTAAGCGGAAGGGGGGTGGGACGAGGCGGGTCGAGGAGGAGCAGGGGAGACGAGGGATTGGATGGAGGGTACGAGCCAGCCTAGCCTCGCATCACCAGGCTCTTCAGACTAGTCTGGGGCCGTTGACTCGCTGTTTTGGTAGGAAACGGTTCCAGGGCGAGAGAGAGAGACCTTTCCTTCAAAATAAAGCACCAAGCTAATAAAATGCGGTAAAACTCTTTAATGTAAGGAATATAATTTACAAGAAAGTCCCCGAGCCATTAAGTTAACATTTTGCTTTTATTGTATTACAAGTTCATGTTTATTTCATAAGTTTATGTTGGTGAACACTTTTATTTTGGTGAATTTGGTGGTTTCGGTATCCGCTACAGACAGGAACCAGAATGCAGACTAATTGGGAAGTAGGCTAACTGACACCAGGCTCTTCGCTTGTCTGAAGAGCCTGGTGATGCGAGGCTACTTCAGACAAGCGAAGAGCCTGGTGTCCGTTACCTCTGAATTAGTCTGCATTCTGGTTCCTGTCTGTAGCGGATACCGAAATCACCAGATTCACCAAAATAAAAGTGTTCACCAACATAAAACTTATAATAAAACATTAACTTGCAATACAATAAAAGCGAAATGTTAACTTAATGGCTCGGGGACTTTCTTGTAAATTATATTCCTTAAATTAAAGAGTTTTACCGCATTTTATTAGCTTGGTGCTTTTATTTTGAAGGAAAGGTCTGTCTCTCTCGCCCTGGATCCGTTTCCTTCCAAAACAGCGGGTCAACGGCCCCAGACTAGTGGGAGCCGGACGGGGCGCGCGGCGCCCATTGGTCAATTTCTATGCAGGCCCACGGCTGATAGACTGAATGGATTTTTTTGGTTCTTTTTGCTATTTATATTGTGTATATCGGACCACAGGACCATAATCGCTGTATAAACAATGTTAAAGCAGAAGTAAGTAGTCCGGTCGTTTTCGCTAATGCTGCGTTCCAGGCAGGCTTTTGAAATCGTAAATTACAGCTTCAAGTCACAACTTACGACTTTGTAGCGTTCCAGGCAACCCACTCGTGTTTTTCCGACCTGTTTTACCGGTGAAAGTCACTATAACGGCCACTCGTAACTTCCGACCGGTGAACTCGTACCAGATCGAACTGGTACCACTTCACGGTCGGAAAAATACGAGTTTCCTTGAACGCACCATAACAGTCCTCGTCCCTACGTCGCCACATTCACGGCGTCCCTTGGATGCACACACAGCCCTGCATGCCGTTCTCTCTCCTCATTGGATAAAAACTGTAGGATACGATAAATGTTTTCTCCTCGGCTCAGAGCATAGACTGTAAAAAGAATGGACGTAGCGTCCGTGACGTCACCCATTGGTTTGGAGGAGTCTGTTTTGTGCCGCTACTACGGGGGTTTGAGCCGCGCCATGTTGGATTCTACTTGCCATATTTGGAGCGGTGCGGCCGTTGGCCGGCCGAGAGCCCGCCCACTGGCCTCGTAGCAGCGGTCGCCGGACCAGTCACTCAACGGTTCTGCTCCCTAATTGGCCAGAACTTTAAACCTAATAATAGTAAAACTGTAGAGTTTTAAAAAAATTCACCCCCCTCAGAGTGTGTGCGGGGGTAGAAACTATCGATTGAGACCAAAAAAATAAAATGTACCAGGCTGTAAATATGTTTTTTTAAGCTGTAAAATCGGCTATTTTAACATGGGGCTCAATTGGAGTTGCTCCCTTCTGGAGCCAGCCCCCAGCGACAGCCGGGGGGATTGCAGCTTTTTGAATGCGGAAGTGAGCTTCACTTCTCAGACCGACAACTGCCCCCTTGGCTCAGAGCAGAGCAGAGGGACTGGGAGACCCGTGTTTCGGTCCAAACACTCTATGTAAGTGATTGCTGTCGGAAGATATAACTATTTAAGACTTATATTAACACAAACATATCACTTACTTCTGCTTTAATAATAATTACCAATGCTCCAAATCGTAGACCATAACTTTAACATTTACTAATCACTGTTGTGGTTTAAAATTAGGTGCAAAATATAAATCAATAAATGTATACTATATTCTGTTTATTTGACCAGTTTGAATTTAATTTAAATCACATTTTGTTCCTGAATCCACCCAACTGCTGGGATCAAAATAATCCAGATTTTTTTGGATCAAAGTTATCCCAATTCTACTGAAAAGTTTTGAACAACACAAACTGAGGGTTTTATCCAGATCAAAACCAAGATTGGATTACATGATCTAATCCGATCTCAGAATCCGTTTTTGGTTTTGAACAAGCCCATTTTCAAGATTTGATCAAATCCATTATCCAAAATCTGATCGAATTACCTTTGAACAACTGGGCCCTGCTCCTCAGTCAGTCGGAGAACACGGGCTGGAAAACTGTGGCTCCAGAAAATGTCTTACAGAGAATAAACCACACGAAACCAGATTGTGTTTCAAGCAAAAATCGGGGATCATTTATTGTATAGACAGGAAGCAGCGACAATATCTGATTCTACAATCATCAGCTCTACAACAAAATTACAAGGTTCAAGCTCGACTCTGTCCGTTTTGAGTGACGTGTCCATGTGGAGAGTTTGTCCTTCGCTCTGAGTGACCAAAAGGCTTTCTAATATGTAAACAGTTTTAATGTGCTTAATCCCAAAACCAATCAAACACTACTGGGTCTGCTTTAGACCGGTACAGCTAAGATATGGTGTTGTTTTTAGTGCAGACTAGTGATGTTAGAGGGACACTCTAGTGATTTAACACAACGAGTACTTCAGAGAGACACTCTGTAAAATGAAGTGTATATAAAATAGAGGGTGGGATGGGTTTGGAAATGATTTTCATGGCGATCAGGGAGAATCTGGGCAAATCACACAAGCTGTGACCATGGTAACAACATTACTGTGTGACGCTTAGGTTGACTCAGGCCAGCTGGACCCAACTGGACATGTCAAAACATCCCAGATAAAGTCACTGACAAACTACATAAGCGGAGTCTAAAAGACAAAGGAAGGATAGTTTGATGGAGTGTTGCATTATGGGAAATACAGCGACCAAAAGGCAGGACTATTCTTTTCTTAGTCAGCCTATTGTCTGTCCCCTAACATTATGGAAGGATACTAAATCAGTGGAGTGCCCCTTTAATGTAGCATTTTTGTAACAGGTGATATGTAGCACTTTGGAATGAATACACATAATAGTAAACCTATACTCATGCCACGTCCTACATAGATATTTGTCAGTGAACCATAGTTTTTTGGGAATTGAATAAAAACCAAGCCAGGTAACTTCAGAGTTAAAGGGATAGTTCAACATTTTGGCAAATTGGCCCATTGCCATAATCCCTATAGTCATAACAGGAGGTTCGTTACCTTTACTTGTCGGTGAAAGCTATTTTTAGAACAACGGAGCAGAGCCGTGAGCTGTTTGTGTGGTGAATGTGCTGGTCACAACTTGTCCACCAGAGCGTTGTGGAGTTGTTGGATTGTGTATTTGATGAGTTTGATGAGGGAAACCAAGAAATCCCATGAGCCTCCGTAGCGTAGCTCTGAGCAGCTCGCCGCTCTGCTCCGCCGTTCTAAAAATAGCTTGCACCGACAATTAAAGGTAACAAACCTACTGCTATGACTATAGGGCCAATTTGACAAAATGTTGAACTATCCCTTTAAGGTTCTATTGACATGTGTTGTATATCATTGAGTAAAGATACTGTGACAATTATTATTGCATTCACGAGATTTTGTAAAAAAAAAAAAAAAAAAGAGAGACACAGTGAGGTTTTGGAACATCCTCGAACGAGTGACAGACACTTCAGAAAATCCAGATATAGCTGCCGGACAATAATCTGCTTAAGCCACTTTTTAAAAACTAGAGCTAAAAACTGAGAGGCTGAAGGCGTCTCTTCTTCTACTGACATGCTGAAAACATCTGGGCTGGGTGTCAGTTATCTGTCAGTGCTTGTATTTGTTAAAACACCAATTTTTTTGCCACTTATCACATGAACAATTCATTGTACATCTAAAGTTTTCATTAGCTGCCACAATAAAAGATCTGAGTAAAAAGAGCTGCTCGACGAGCTTTCTGCAATTGGCACCATGGAATGTGTTAGATGTACGGTGGCCTGGGAGTGGTAAAACAACATCTGAAAAAGCAAAAAAAAAGCAACAAAAAAAAGAAATTGAAATTTCTAAAGTCTCTGTTGCTGTCTTGTTCACTCAAAGGCCACCGTATCTATGTCTTCACTGTAGGGATGTCACGATTACTTGTTTTCACAATAAATCGTAGTATTAAATGCCACAATTAATTGACCGTAAAGATTCCTAAATACCGTCACTTTCTGAAAAGATTATGTCGGAACTATATCAGCAGATGTGCACCAAAGTAAAGGAAAATGCACAGATACTGGTCCATTTACCTATTGTAACACTTAGTTGATAGAAATTTAAATGTTAGCGTGTCATTTGTAATTAAAAAAATGTAAATTAAAATAAACTTAAACATTTGGTATAGATGACAATGAATGACTTAAATATTTCAAACACTTCCCACTGGGGATTAATAGCTGGTCCTTTATTAAGAGATTAGTAATGTCATTATATTTTGTCTATATTTGATTTTACACATTCATAGTGTTGTGAAATTTATTAACGCATAATAATCGTGATAATCGTAATACCATGATTATTTTTCTGACAATAATCGTGCCAAGAAAATCTATAATCGTGACATCCCTACTTCACTGACAATCTTGAAGCTATCACTTAAGTGTCACATACTGTAAATACTAGGCAAAAATCGTATACCTACTATATCAGTATCTTATATATCAATGTGTATCTAGGTGCTATCTACAAACTGTGTACATCTGAGTTACTACATAAAACAATAAGGTTTCATTTGACATGATATATACTACAAAATAAAAGTGCAAATTAGGAATAACAGGTGTTGGGAGGAAAAACAGAATTCCCTCTTCTCATGAAATACAGTGTTGTAATAAAATCAACCTTCTATACAATGTTTGTATGTCGAAGGGTTTTAGACTACGGCCTGAACTACGTACTAAACCATAGTTGGGTTCCTCAGATTTTGGGTGTTGTGGTCATGACCAGTGTCTACACCTGTGTTTTTGCTGTGGAGAAAAAGTTGGCATTGAAAACCATGGAATTTCATGGGAATTGAGCTCTACTAGTACTATACTCCAGCCAAATTCCACTGGACCCCCGAAGATAGCTTCTTTATCTACTGTGATGAGAATTGAATATAATAATGTGCATATTGTAGGGCCTGTGTGTATGTGTAACTATGTTAAAGGGATAGTTCACCCAAAATTCAAATTTCACTCATTATCTACTCACCCTCATGTCAACTAAGAGCTGTGAGAATTTTCAGAGTCCTCCGTGCCTTCTCTGAGTTACGGGGGGGTCCGCGCAGCAGTATTTGTCCATATAATGGTTGTCAATGGATACCAACTTTCTTCGTCCAAAAAGACACACCAAAAAACATCCAAATACCTCCAAAGTGCTCGTCTGTAATGTCCCTCTGGTATTGAAGCCCCGACATGAGAAATTGTTCCGAAAAAAATTAAATAAGTCTCTATTTTAAGCTTGTTTGTAGCGGAAGCTCCCAGTGTCTCAGTTCTCTGCTCTTCCCGTGTCAGTGCAAATCCGGCGGAACAATTTCTCATGTCGGGGCTTCAATACAAGAGGGACATTACAGACGAGCACTATGGAGGTATTTGGATGTTTTTTGGTGTGTCTTTTTGGACGAAGAAAGTTGGTATCCATTGACAACCATTATATGGACAAATACTGCTGCGCGGACCCCCCCGTAACTCAGAGAAGGGACGGAGGACTCTGAAAATTCTCACAGCTCTTAGTCGACATGAGGGTGAGTAGATAATGAGTGAAATTTTAATTTTGGGTGAACTATCCCTTTAAACAAAAAACAAACAAAAAAACAAGACAAGAAAGGCAACCTACTCACAATACTGACAGAAGATAAGGACAATAGAATAAAGTCTAAGTCTAAGATAAGGACAATGAGGTTTGCTTGTCGTTGGCACTCGATCACACTCAATTTTAAGTATAACACTATAAATAAGTCATTTGTCATGAGTAAATCTGTGGGCTCACAGCCTCAGAAGTTGTCCATGTGCTATCATGTTGAAGATAGTGCTGCATACAACTGAAGGGGTTAGTCATAATCAATCATAAAAAAGCTCTTGACATTGATAGAAATGGCCTCCTCTCTCATTTCTAAATATTGTAAACTGAATACCTTTGGGTAAATAATCAGGTTGGCCTCTTGTTTTTTTTACACCCTGATATTCATAATGTTATAGATGAAACATTATGTTATAGTAAATTTGATTCCCCCCGCCTCATAGCTTATAGATCGGAAATGTTCACTCTCATGAAATGTAAACAGTGACTGCTGATGATCTCAGTAATGGCACAAATAATTTAAAAACATACAAAAATCTTTGCTCTAAAATCCTCGCACAAAGTGCCACACACACAGACACACACATACTGATATGTCCTAGTAAAATCTGTGAATTTCTGACATTCAGGACTTCATTCATCTGCTCAACCCTTGTTTTTTTCCTTCCTGTCTTGAATAATATAATCCTGTGAAGTAATGGATGTTGTATTTACGCTCTCTTAAAAAAAGTTTCTCAACACAATATGGTGAAGCTGTTAATTTAAAGGTCCCATATAGTAGAAAGGTAGATGTCTGTATGTTGTGTCTGTTTGGATTATAAAGCAGGTCTAGGTTCTTTAACAATACTGTGAAAGTATCAAAGCTTCAGTCCAAAGAGAAATACACACAGACTGCATTCAGAACCCGAGCCAGCTGTCAGGACTTCTGTAACTTTGTGATGTCACAACAGTGGAGTCACTGCCCTGGACCATGCCATCCAACCTTACAGGATCTGGTTCCTTTGAGTGATTACCTGAAATCTGCTTGATTTTATTCCATCACTAAGAAAACAGTGAGCCTCCTCTCCTCTGATTGGCTGACACCAACCTGTTGTTACTACAGTTCCAGAGAGAGGAGATGTAAAACTACACTAAAATGGTTTTGGTGTTTTTAAACCATTGCTATGATTATTTCTTCTTCCACTAAAAACACAAGAAAAGAGAAAAACATGGGACCTTTACTAAGAAAGTTTGGTAACACTTTACTTGAATAGGTATTCATCAGATTGACATAACACTGTCATAACCATGACATAACAGCTGTCATAAACATCAATGAATACTTATGACAGCTGTCGTTAAGTGTCATTCGGTAAGTTATGTCACTTTAAATGCAAAGTTGACATTGTTTGAGATGTTTTTGTTCTGACAACTTGACATAAAGACAATTTAAACTGTCATAGCAGACCTCATTGCCAAACTTAAAAAATTATGTCAAGTTCTCATAACAAGGACATCTCAAACAATGTCAACTTTGCATCAAAAGTGACATAACTTACCGAATGACACTTAACGACAGCTGTCATAAGTATTCATTGATGTCTATGACAGCTGTTATGTCATGGTTATGACAGTGTTATGTCAATCTGATGAATACCTATTCAAGTAAAGTGTTACCAAACTTTCTTAGTAAAGGTCCCATGTTTTTCTCTTTTCTTGTGTTTTAGTGGAAGAAGAAATAATCATAGCAATGGTTTAAAAACACCAAACCATTTTAGTGTAGTTTTAACATCTCCTCTCTCTGGAACTGTAGTAACAACAGGTTGGTGTCAGCCAATCAGAGGAGAGGAGGCTCACTGTTTTCTTAGTGATGGAATAAAATCAAGCAGATTTCAGGTAATCACTCAAAGAAACCAGATCCTGTAAGGTTGGATGGCATGGTCCAGGGCAGTGACTCCACTGTTGTGACATCACAAAGTTACAGAAGTCCTGACAGCTGGCTCGGGTTCTGAATGCAGTCTGTGTGTATTTCTCTTTGGACTGAAGCTTTGATACTTTCACAGTATTGTTAAAGAACCTAGACCTGCTTTATAATCCAAACAGACACAACATACAGACATCTACCTTTCTACTATATGGGACCTTTAAATTAACAGCTTCACCATATTGTGTTGAGAAACTTTTTTTAAGAGAGCGTAAATACAACATCCATTACTTCACAGGATTATATTATTCAAGACAGGAAGGAAAAAAACAAGGGTTGAGCAGATGAATGAAGTCCTGAATGTCAGAAATTCACAGATTTTACTAGGACATATCAGTATGTGTGTGTCTGTGTGTGTGGCACTTTGTGCGAGGATTTTAGAGCAAAGATTTTTGTATGTTTTTAAATTATTTGTGCCATTACTGAGGATCATCAGCAGTCACTGTTTACATTTCATGAGAGTGAACATTTCCGATCTATAAGCTATGAGGCGGGGGAATCAAATTTACTATAACATAATGTTTCATCTATAACATTATGAATATCAGGGTGTAAAAAAAACAAGAGGCCAACCTGATTATTTACCCAAAGGTATTCAGTTTACAATATTTAGAAATGAGAGAGGAGGCCATTTCTATCAATGTCAAGAGCTTTTTTATGATTGATTATGACTAACCCCTTCAGTTGTATGCAGCACTATCTTCAACATGATAGCACATGGACAACTTCTGAGGCTGTGAGCCCACAGATTTACTCATGACAAATTACTTATTTATAGTGTTATACTTAAAATTGAGTGTGATCGAGTGCCAACGACAAGCAAACCTCATTGTCCTTATCTTAGACTTAGACTTTATTCTATTGTCCTTATCTTCTGTCAGTATTGTGAGTAGGTTGCCTCTCTTGTCTTGTTTTTTTGTTTGTTTTTTGTTTAAAGGGATAGTTCACCCAAAATTAAAATTTCACTCATTATCTACTCACCCTCATGTCGACTAAGAGCTGTGAGAATTTTCAGAGTCCTCCGTCCCTTCTCTGAGTTACGGGGGGGGTCCGCGCAGCAGTATTTGTCCATATAATGGTTGTCAATGGATACCAACTTTCTTCGTCCAAAAAGACACACCAAAAAACATCCAAATACCTCCATAGTGCTCGTCTGTAATGTCCCTCTTGTATTGAAGCCCCGACATGAGAAATTGTTCCGCCGGATTTGCACTGACACGGGAAGAGCAGAGAACTGAGACACTGGGAGCTTCCGCTACAAACAAGCTTAAAATAGAGACTTATTTAATTTTTTTCGGAACAATTTCTCATGTCGGGGCTTCAATACCAGAGGGACATTACAGACGAGCACTTTGGAGGTATTTGGATGTTTTTTGGTGTGTCTTTTTGGACGAAGAAAGTTGGTATCCATTGACAACCATTATATGGACAAATACTGCTGCGCGGACCCCCCCGTAACTCAGAGAAGGAACGGAGGACTCTGAAAATTCTCACAGCTCTTAGTTGACATGAGGGTGAGTAGATAATGAGTGAAATTTGAATTTTGGGTGAACTATCCCTTTAACATAGTTACACATACACACAGGCCCTACAATATGCACATTATTATATTCAATTCTCATCACAGTAGATAGAGAAGCTATCTTCGGGGGTCCAGTGGAATTGGCTGAGTATAGTACTAGTAGAGCTCAATTCCCATGAAATTCCATGGTTTTCAATGCCAACTTTTTCTCCACAGCAAAAACACAGGTGTAGACACTGGTCATGACCACAACACCCAAAATCTGAGGAACCCAACTATGGTTTAGTACGTAGTTCAGGCCGTAGTCTAAAACCCTTCGACATACAAACATTGTATAGAAGGTTGATTTTATTACAACACTGTATTTCATGAGAAGAGGAATTCTGTTTTTCCTCCCAACACCTGTTATTCCTAATTTGCACTTTTATTTTGTAGTATATATCATGTCAAATGAAACCTTATTGTTTTATGTAGTAACTCAGATGTACACAGTTTGTAGATAGCACCTAGATACACATTGATATATAAGATACTGATATAGTAGGTATACGATTTTTGCCTAGTATTTACAGTATGTGACACTTAAGTGATAGCTTCAAGATTGTCAGTGAAGTAGGGATGTCACGATTATAGATTTTCTTGGCACGATTATTGTCAGAAAAATAATCATGGTATTACGATTATCACGATTATTATGCGTTAATAAATTTCACAACACTATGAATGTGTAAAATCAAATATAGACAAAATATAATGACATTACTAATCTCTTAATAAAGGACCAGCTATTAATCCCCAGTGGGAAGTGTTTGAAATATTTAAGTCATTCATTGTCATCTATACCAAATGTTTAAGTTTATTTTAATTTACATTTTTTTAATTACAAATGACACGCTAACATTTAAATTTCTATCAACTAAGTGTTACAATAGGTAAATGGACCAGTATCTGTGCATTTTCCTTTACTTTGGTGCACATCTGCTGATATAGTTCCGACATAATCTTTTCAGAAAGTGACGGTATTTAGGAATCTTTACGGTCAATTAATTGTGGCATTTAATACTACGATTTATTGTGAAAACAAGTAATCGTGACATCCCTACAGTGAAGACATAGATACGGTGGCCTTTGAGTGAACAAGACAGCAACAGAGACTTTAGAAATTTCAATTTTCTTTTTTTTTTGCTTTTTTTTGCTTTTTCAGATGTTGTTTTACCACTCCCAGGCCACCGTACATCTAACACATTCCATGGTGCCAATTGCAGAAAGCTCGTCGAGCAGCTCTTTTTACTCAGATCTTTTATTGTGGCAGCTAATGAAAACTTTAGATGTACAATGAATTGTTCATGTGATAAGTGGCAAAAAAATTGGTGTTTTAACAAATACAAGCACTGACAGATAACTGACACCCAGCCCAGATGTTTTCAGCATGTCAGTAGAAGAAGAGACGCCTTCAGCCTCTCAGTTTTTAGCTCTAGTTTTTAAAAAGTGGCTTAAGCAGATTATTGTCCGGCAGCTATATCTGGATTTTCTGAAGTGTCTGTCACTCGTTCGAGGATGTTCCAAAACCTCACTGTGTCTCTCTTTTTTTTTTTTTTACAAAATCTCGTGAATGCAATAATAATTGTCACAGTATCTTTACTCAATGATATACAACACATGTCAATAGAACCTTAAAGGGATAGTTCAACATTTTGTCAAATTGGCCCTATAGTCATAGCAGTAGGTTTGTTACCTTTAATTGTCGGTGCAAGCTATTTTTAGAACGGCGGAGCAGAGCGGCGAGCTGCTCAGAGCTACGCTACGGAGGCTCATGGGATTTCTTGGTTTCCCTCATCAAACTCATCAAATACACAATCCAACAACTCCACAACGCTCTGGTGGACAAGTTGTGACCAGCACATTCACCACACAAACAGCTCACGGCTCTGCTCCGTTGTTCTAAAAATAGCTTTCACCGACAAGTAAAGGTAACAAACCTCCTGTTATGACTATAGGGATTATGGCAATGGGCCAATTTGCCAAAATGTTGAACTATCCCTTTAACTCTGAAGTTACCTGGCTTGGTTTTTATTCAATTCCAAAAAACTATGGTTCACTGACAAATATCTATGTAGGACGTGGCATGAGTATAGGTTTACTATTATGTGTATTCATTCCAAAGTGCTACATATCACCTGTTACAAAAATGCTACATTAAAGGGGCACTCCACTGATTTAGTATCCTTCCATAATGTTAGGGGACAGACAATAGGCTGACTAAGAAAAGAATAGTCCTGCCTTTTGGTCGCTGTATTTCCCATAATGCAACACTCCATCAAACTATCCTTCCTTTGTCTTTTAGACTCCGCTTATGTAGTTTGTCAGTGACTTTATCTGGGATGTTTTGACATGTCCAGTTGGGTCCAGCTGGCCTGAGTCAACCTAAGCGTCACACAGTAATGTTGTTACCATGGTCACAGCTTGTGTGATTTGCCCAGATTCTCCCTGATCGCCATGAAAATCATTTCCAAACCCATCCCACCCTCTATTTTATATACACTTCATTTTACAGAGTGTCTCTCTGAAGTACTCGTTGTGTTAAATCACTAGAGTGTCCCTCTAACATCACTAGTCTGCACTTAAAACAAACCATAACTCAGCTGTACCGGTCTAAAGCAGACCCAGTAGTGTTTGATTGGTTTTGGGATTAAACACATTAAAACTGTTTACAATATTAGAAGCCTTTTGTTCCTCAGAGCGAAGGACAAACTCTCCACAGACACGTCACTCTAAAACTGGACAGAGTCGAGCTTGAACCTTGTAATTTTGTTGTAGAGCTGATGATTGTAGAATCAGATATTGTCGATGCTTCTGTCTATACAATAAATGATCGATTTGATTGAAACAATCTGGTTTCGGTGTGTTTTATTCTCTGTAGACAATTTCTGAGCACAGTTTCCAGCCCAGTGTTCTCGACTGTCTGAGGAGCAGGGCCCAGGGCCCAGTTGTTCAAAGGTAATCCGATCAGATTTTGGATAATGGATTTGATCAAATCTTGAAAATGGGTTGTTCAAAACCAAAAACGGATTCTGAGATCGGATTAGATCATGTAATCCAATCTTGGTTTTGATCTGGATAAAACCCTCAGTTTGTGTTGTTCAAAACTTTTCAGTAGAATTGGGATAACTTTGATCCCAGCAGTTGGGTGGATTCAGGAACAAAATGTGATTTAAATTAAATTCAAACTGGTCAAATAAACAGAATATAGTATACATTTATTGATTTATATTTTGCACCTAATTTTAAACCACAACAGTGATTAGTAAATGTTAAAGTTATGGTCTACGATTTGGAGCATTGGTAATTATTATTAAAGCAGAAGTAAGTGATAGGTTTGTGTTAATATAAGTCTTAAATAGTTATATCTTCCGACAGCAGTCACTTACATAGAGTGTTTGGACCGAAACACGGGTCTCCCAGTCCCTCTGCTCTGCTCTGAGCCGAGGAGAAAACATTTATCGTATCCTACAGTTTTTATCCAATGAGGAGAGAGAACGGCATGCAGGGCTGTGTGTGCATCCAAGGGACGCCGGTGAATGTGGCGACGTAGGGACGAGGACTGTTATGGTGCGTTCAAGGAAACTCGTATTTTCCGACCGTGGAGTCGTACCAGTTCGATCTGGTACGAGTTCACCGGTCGGAAGTTACGAGTGGCCGTTATAGTGACTTTCACCGGTAAAACAGGTCGGAAAAACACGAGTGGGTTGCCTGGAACGCTACAAAGTCGTAAGTTGTGACTTGAAGCTGTAATTTACGATTTCAAAAGCCTGCCTGGAACGCAGCATTAGCGAAAACGACCGGACTACTTACTTCTGCTTTAACATTGTTTATACAGCGATTATGGTCCTGTGGTCCGATATACACAATATAAATAGCAAAAAGAACCAAAAAAATCCATTCAGTCTATCAGCCGTGGGCCTGCATAGAAATTGACCAATGGGCGCCGCGCGCCCCGTCCGGCTCCCACTAGTCTGGGGCCGTTGACCCGCTGTTTTGGGAAGGAAACGGATCCAGGGCGAGAGAGACAGACCTTTCCTTCAAAATAAAAGCACCAAGCTAATAAAATGCGGTAAAACTCTTTAATTTAAGGAATATAATTTACAAGAAAGTCCCCGAGCCATTAAGTTAACATTTCGCTTTTATTGTATTGCAAGTTAATGTTTATTTTATAAGTTTTATGTTGGTGAACACTTTTATTTTGGTGAATCTGGTGATTTCGGTATCCGCTACAGACAGGAACCAGAATGCAGACTAATTCAGAGGTAACGGACACCAGGCTCTTCGCTTGTCTGAAGTAGCCTCGCATCACCAGGCTCTTCAGACAAGCGAAGAGCCTGGTGTCAGTTAGCCTACTTCCCAATTAGTCTGCATTCTGGTTCCTGTCTGTAGCGGATACCGAAACCACCAAATTCACCAAAATAAAAGTGTTCACCAACATAAAACTTATGAAATAAACATGAACTTGTAATACAATAAAAGCAAAATGTTAACTTAATGGCTCGGGGACTTTCTTGTAAATTATATTCCTTACATTAAAGAGTTTTACCGCATTTTATTAGCTTGGTGCTTTTATTTTGAAGGAAAGGTCTCTCTCTCTCGCCCTGGAACCGTTTCCTACCAAAACAGCGAGTCAACGGCCCCAGACTAGTCTGAAGAGCCTGGTGATGCGAGGCTAGGCTGGCTCGTACCCTCCATCCAATCCCCTCGTCTCCCTGCTCCTCCTCGACCCGCCTCGTCCCCACCCCCTTCCGCTTAGAAACTACAAGTAGTTGTAACCGCTCTGAGCTGGCTCAGCCACAGACACATGAACCCATCAATTCAGCGCCTTCTGCCCCCTACCCCCGGTCGGTCTGCCGAAAAAAAGCCCCAGAAGCACAGAATGTGTTGCTGCCCGTATTACTAATACCGGTGCCGCGTCGAGTCTCCCTGACCCTCAGCCGCCGCTGCAGCCTGACCGGGGTGCTCTGCACCTGCACACCGCGGCCCTGCTGAGCTACTGTCTTCCTCCTCTCTCCCCGACACACAGCTGCTTCCAGCCGCAGCCTGACCGGTCTCTCTGCACCGCGGCGCCGCGGAGCTCCAGGCCCCGGTCTTTCTGCTCCTCTTCCCCAGACACAGGACCCTGTGCCCGGTCACCCAGCGCGAGCAGTCTCCCTGTAGCATGAGGCTGTGCTAATAGCTGCTAATGGCGGCGCTGCTCGTACCAGCGGTCGCCGCGGTCCCGTTGCCGGGGACGGCGACGACGGCAACTGGCACCGCCTCATCACCGGCAGCTGGTGCACAGCGGCATCGGGGCTGGCGCCGCCGCTATTAGTGGGCTAGCACCGAGCACAGCCGAGCTACACGGAGACTCTTCGCGCTGGGTGACCCAGGACAGGGTCCTGTGTCTGGGGGAGAGTAGCAGGAAGACCGGGGCCTGGAGCTCCGCGGCGCCGCGGTGCAGAGAGACCCAGGCTGCAGCAGCGGTGCTGAGTTTATGTTGAACAGGTAATCTTTGGTTTTATTGTGGAAGTTGTGACTGTGAATATATGACATTTTACTCCGCATTCAAAACCTCGTTTGGTTTCTGCAGGCTGCAGGCTTGTTGCTTGCTCCGCTCTGTGAGGGGAGGGGAGGGGGGGGAGGCGTGTCGCGACCATAGACTGTAAAAAGGTCGCGACTCGCGAGGAGGCCCCATAGACTGTAAAGGGAGGCCCCGAGGGAGGGGAGGGGCGGGGGTGTGTGTGTGTGTGTGGGGGGGGGGGGGGGGGGGGTGCTTTTTTCAAATTTTTCTCATCCTCTTTCAAATCGTAGACCATAGCTGAATATTCTACAACTGAAAAACTTTTCCCCAATTACTTTTCCCCAAACTGAATTTAATGAAATTAATTTAATTTTAAAATTAGAAGTTTGAATTTGAAACACATGGGGAAATATATGTATATTTGTATAAATTTGTGTATATTTGCTTTTTTCAATTTATTTTAACAGCCCAACCAGATGGAGTCTGGCTGTTTGAAAGACATTGAAGAAACAACAAAGAGCACAGAAAACAATGCATACACTCAGTTTTCAAATAAACATACTTGAGTGACCCATGCTGCTGTTCTACCTGTTGTTTACAGACCAATCAGCCTTCAGTGTGATGCACATCCCATCTAGAGATTTGGTAATCTTGAAAATTTGGATTTGGATGAGACTGATCCAATCCTACTGAGCTTTGAACAACTGGGATGAAAGTAAAACAGATTATGTGATCCTGGATAGCAAAAAGGGGGATTTCAAAATCCGGATAATTTTTATCCAGATTACACCTTTTGAACGATTAATAAGTGAAGAATTACTCACATCCTGATCTCTTTTTTTTATTATTACTTTGAAGCAGCCGCTCTCAGGGTTCCTGGGATTCTGAACTGAGATGGTTGTAAGATGATTCACCAACACACACATGCACATCAGCCCAGTCAACCAGAAATCTAATCAGCCCCAACTGAACAGTGTCTTGTTCACAGCATCTTTGTTCCCCCCTCACATGGTGGAACTGTGGTGATTTCAGCCCTACAGTAAGATTTTTGTAAATCCACGCGTCCCGAGGGAGTTCAGTAACGAGCACATTACATTTGCGGTGGAAAAAATGAACTAAGAGTCTGATGAAATCTCATGACCTTGGTGTGGAGAATGTGTAATCTGCTCTGAATCCTCCAAATGTCATGTGTTCTGTGTGCTTTTATCGTGCTTCTGAACCATCTTCTCCACTTTTCCCTTCACCCCACCCCTCTCTGCAGACCAGGACAGCCTGGTTGGATGATAGTTTATTTTCTTCTTTCTTGTCTCTTCATCCTTCACTCCTATACCTTGGGCTCATCTCTTCTTCCTCCAGATCACACTCTTCCTTCCTCTCCTCTACGATGTGGTGGTGGACCGTGCTGTGCTGCGTGCTGCTGCTGGCGGCGCTCACCTTATTCCTGAGCACTCGACAGCGCTACAAGGTGTTCAGTGAGAAGTGCCTGAGGCCCCCGGGGCCCTTGGTCACCGACAGCAAACAGAGGGATGAGAGGCTGAAGAAAGGTAAAACAATTTTTGTGTATCTTGATTTTCTTTCATTCAAAATACTTGGTTAGAAACAATCAGAACTTACACAATCTACTTAACACCTAAAACATATGCATATTAAAGGGATAGTTCACCCCAAATTCTCACTCATTGTCTACTCACTGCAAAAACTCAAAATCTTTCCAAGAATATTTGTCTTATTTCTTGTCAAAATGTCTCATTTCTAGTCAAAACTAAACTCTTTCCACTTAAAATAAGACTGATCACCTAAAACGTAACTTGTTTTTAGATCGTTTTCACTTGTTTCAAGCAAATTTTCACTTGAAATAAGTAGAAAAATCTGCCAGTGAAAGTAAGTTTTTTGTGCTTGTAATAAGAAAGAAAAACTTGCTCCACTGTCAGATTTTTCTATTTATTTCAAGTGAAAATCTGCTTGAAAGAAGTAAAAAGTGTCTCAAAACAAGCTGCTTTTTAATGTGATGAGTCTTATTTTAAGTAGAATGAGATTAGTTTTGACTAGAAATAAGACAAATATTCTTGGTAAGATATTTGATTTTTTGCAGTGCACCCTCATGTCGACTAAGAGCTGTGAGAATTTTCAGAGTCCTCCGTTCCTTCTCTGAGTTACGGGGGGGTCCGTGCAGCAGTATTTGTCCATATAATGGTTGTCAATGGATACCAACTTTCTTCGTCCAAAAAGACACACCAAAAAACATCCAAATACCTCCATACTGCTCGTCTGTAATGTCCCTCTTGTATTGAAGCCCTGACATGAGAAATTGTTCCGCCAGTCAGTGCAAATCACGAGAGATTTGCACCGACACAGGAAGAGCAGTGAACTGAGACACTGGGAGCTTCCACTACAAACAAGCTTAAAATATATATTTTCAGAACAATTTCTCATGTCGGGGCTTCAATACCAGAGGGGCATTGGAAAAGTGTGGATAAAATCAATTTATCCACAGGTTGAACTACAACTCGCCTGTGACCAAACCTCTATCTTTCTATTTATTTCTACGCTCCTATTGTTATTGCTACTGAACATTTTCTTCATGGGATTGTGAAAATGAAGTAAAGTTTGAAGTGAATAATCAAATGGTTTTATAATGGGTTTAATATACAGTCGTCATGGCTGAATGAATGAAGCCAGAATCACTCATACAAATGCTGTTTAAACGATTTGCTTAGGGTTATTAGTTAAGTTTAGTTTAGTTTACTTTAGTTTAGTTTCACATTTCCCACCTTAGTAAAAATGTATCTACGGCTTCCCACACATTAAATTACATTACAAACAAAAAGACAAATCACAAGACTGCGTGACAAATTATGAAAACCTTAAGAGCATATACTTAAAATCAGGTTAATTGCAGTAGAAGACTCAGTGGAGGAGTGCAGAGAGTCTTCTTCTGCAATTAAAGTACTTAGGGGCTATTTGTAGATCATACAACCCCACTTTTTTTAAAAAATGCTACTATCCCTTTAAGTGCTTGTTAATAAAACACAACAACATCTAGGAAGAGAATACTGTTGCACTGGCTCCCATCTAATGCATTCAATCTAGGTAGATAATTTTACAGTTGAAGTGTTACATTTGAAAATGTTAAGATGATAAGAGTCTTGTTATGTGCTGTAAGACTTTAAAAAATGGTGTGTTACCACTTTATCACCCTATGCCTACAATCATTTCAAAAGACATGATTCACATCTGCAGCAAGAAATACTAATGAGAAAGAATGTAACTTAAATGTAAAATACCTCAGGTGTCCTATTTATTCCATGTGGTGTGTTTGGGTCTGCCCACTAGATGGGGGTGTTACTGCACAAATGGCAACCTGTTAGAAAATGGGTATTTTCTAATAAGGTGAATTATATTTTACATTGTGAAGGTTTTTCATCTCTTTTGTCTTTCACACTCTTCTATGAAACATGATTTATGTGTTGAGACAGAGACACAGTCTGTTGTTCACACTCGGACTGAATGAGAACACAGAGCATGAAAGTGGAGCAGAGCTCACAGGAAGTGCACTTGAACTATTGACACATAGTATATGAACAGACACTTGACCTTAAACCAATATTACCAGGGTTTTTACGGATCCTTAAAAAGTCTTAAAAGGCATTGAATTCATTCATCTAAAAACAAGGCCTTAATTGGCATTAAAATGTCTTAAATCAATTTTTCAAAGGTCTTAAAAATGTTAATACTTGGTAAGTGTGATTTTATGATTGTAATTAGTCTCAAATCTCTGTTGTCTGTGTTTTTCTTTTTTATTATTCTGCTCTGGGAAGATAATACCATTTAAAATGAACTGTAACCTAACGGAGGCTTGTGATTGGCCCTGTTGACCTGCAGCTGTTTTAATTCTATTAAACGTCTGGATTTTTGTTTTAGATTTGAGATTTTGTGTCAATGTTTTTATTTGTTTTTTTTTAAAGCAAAAAAGTGGAGGAGGTGCTGTTGGGTCGTCTTGGTGATTATTATCCACAGGTGCTCTTCAGGTGTGGTTTTCTCGCAAAAGTTTAACCCTAATGTCGCCATTTGTATCAAATTTGATACATGAAAATACATGAGTTTTTCAGACCTCTACATCCTCACTGTGATTTTTTTTCCTGAAAAACCTAATGTATACAATCAGATACATGCAATGATCAGACAAACCAGCAGGGTGCAGTTATTTATGCACCAGCAGGCCCTCACTGGGACATCCAATATGGCCGCTGTCAGTCAGTGACCCAGATGTGTTTTCTCCATAGACTGTAAAAAGAATGGACGTAGCGTCCGTGACGTCACCCATTGGTTTTGGGGAGTCGTTTTTGTGACTCAAATATGGCGGCCTGAACAGCGCCATGTTGGATTGGCCGGCCGAGAACCCGCCCACTGGCCTCGAAGCAGCTGTCCACGGAGCTGCTCGGACCTGTCACTCAACGTTTCCGCGCCCTAATTGGCCAGAGTTTTAACCTAATAACAGTAAAACGGTAGAGTTAAAAAAAAATTCACCCCCCTCAGAGTGTGTGGGGGGTAGAAACTATCGATTGAGAAAAAAAAACGTGCTGACACCAGGCTTTTAACATGTTTATTGAGGATGTAAAGTCGGCGATTTTAACATGGGGGTCTATGGGGAATGCTGCTTTCTGACACCAGCCCCCAGAGGAAGCCGGGGGGATTGCAGTTTTTTGAACTTCACTTCTCAGACCCACAACTGCCCCCTTGGTTTTCTCATGGATATCTCTGCCAATTTTGAAAAAGATAACGTAAGAAAAACTTTTTTAAATTACTGAAACTTCAATAGGAATATAGTTACTGCATTGATGTAAAGTAAAACTACTTAATATTTCATAATTTATTTTATAGTAGAACCGTGTTGGAAATGTGTGTATCAAATTAGATACAGCAGGTACAGTATGTAAGGTCATTTTCTATGCAAATCTCCTATTAAAAAGAAAATTGGACTTGTATTTTTTTTATTTTATTTTTTTTTACATTTTTTGTCAGAAGGTCCAATAAAGGGTCCAATTTAATTTATTTTTTGAATTTCCTGACAATTATGTCATGGTTCATGCTTTACAGGGTTAAAACTTTAGCACAAAAGTGCAAGTCTTCAAAAAATGTTTAAAAAAACTAAACCAAAAAAAAAAAGTTGATTTTACTGTAAAATGTGTGTAAGTAAGTACATTTTATTTGTATAGCACTTTTCATAGAAGGGCTTCACAAAGTGCTTCACAACAGAATCAGGAAATCGCAAGGTACAATGTGTGTGTGTGTGTGTGTTGGTGCAGGTTTCACAGCGGACCGTGTTCCTCCCGCTCTGGACGCCGTGGTGATCGGCAGCGGGATCGGGGGTCTGACGGCAGCAGCTGTTCTGTCCAAAGCCGGAAAGAGAGTTTTAGTTCTGGAGCAACATGACCAGGCCGGGGGCTGCACACACACCTTTGAGAATAAGGGATTTGAGTTTGATGTGGGTAAGTGTATGCCAGTATACACACAATACACACATCCTTTTCTTCCACTCAGTAAAAGCATCATGTGTTCAGACAGATAACACTCAGACTGTTGTCATGTCTGTGGTTGTCATTCCTCTGCAACCACTCAAGTTCCCAGTACCAAATATAGTTACTGCCAGCTTTTATTTGCACAATACTTTATCGTCATTGTAAAATCACTTTACATCTAAATGGTTTGAAGATTTAACACTTTTATCCTAAACCATGTTTGAACAGTCTGCGTAATTGACCTATGGCTAAGCCACGCCCCCAAACACGATGAGCCAATCACAGTGCGCATAGCTAGCCCATACACTCGGACATTCTCTGCTTCCACGTCCATTGAAATGCGTTGCAGTTAGTCAGTTTTCAGTCGTTTTTATATGTTTTTTCTTGACATTTTAAGTTTAAAATGGTCAAACGGTGTGCATGGGGTACATACAACTCCAACACTAGGTATCCTGAGAGGCTGGGCCACGGGGTGGATTTTTTAACCTTTTCCCAAGCCACATCTCAACCGAGAGAAGTGTCTGCTCTGGATAAAGTTATGCGGTAGACCACAACACCAACTAAATGTGGATAAACTTAACAAGGATGTCTACGTCTGTTCTAAGTTAAAGCAGAAGTAAGTGATATATTTGTGTTAATATAAGTCTTAAATAGTTCTATCTTCCGACAGCAATCACTTACATAGAGTGTTTGGACTGAAACACGGGTCTGTCAGTCACTCTGCTCTGCTCTGCGCCGAAGAGAAAACATTTATCGTATCCTACAGTTTTTATCCAATGAGGAGAGAGAACGGCATGCAGGGCTGTGTGTGCAGCCAAGGAACGCCGTGAATGTGGTGACGTAGGGACGAGGACTGTTATGGTGCGTTCAAGGAAACTCGTATTTTTCCGACCGTGAAGTGGTACCAGTTCGATCTGGTACGAGTTCACCGGTCGGAAGTTACGAGTGGCCGTTATAGTGACTTTCACCGGTAAAACAGGTCGGAAAAACACGAGTGGGTTGCCTGGAACGCTACAAAGTCGTAAGTTGTGACTTGAAGCTGTAATTTACGATTTCAAAAGCCTGCCTGGAACGCAGCATTGGCGAAAACGACCGGACCACTTACTTCTGCTTTAAGTCAACAACGTATTTGAGGCAACATATTGTCAGAGATGTTTAGATGTTAGCCAGTATCACAACTAAGCATAAAGTCCGCTAGCTTAATGCTAACGTATAATGTAAAACTCCATAGACAGGCTAACAGAAATTAGCCCGTCGCTATCGGCGTTTCGCGGCAACCGACAGCCATAGCAGTAAAGCTATGTAAGTGAAGTTTTGGTGACTTCCAGATGATATTTAATCTTTCTGTCTCCAAAAATCATCAATTGCCTCCTGTGAAATGTCTCTACTGTGACAGCTGTTGCCATAGCAACTGTCACCGAATGTTGACTGTTTGTCCCAGTGAGTGGAGGGGGCGGGGCTTAGCCATAGGTCAATTATACAGTGCAGTGGGTCATAGTGGGAATAGTGTGTGTGCCAGGTGACACTCTCTCTTGGTGTTCCTGAGATATTATTTTCAGAAGAATTGATAATTTCAAACATTTTTGGAAGACTTTATGAGTTTTAAAGGGATAGTTCACCCAAAATTGAAATTTCACTCATTATCTAATCACCCTCATGTGGACTAAGGGCTGGGAGAAGTTTCAGAGTCCTCCGTGGCTTCTCTGAGTTACAGGGGGTCTCGGCGTAGCAGTGCATGTCCATATAACGGTTGCAAATGTATACCAACTGTCTTCGTAACAAAAAGACACACCAAAAAACATCCAAATACCTCCAATACGTCTTGTATTGAAGCCCAGAAATGCAAAATTGTCCCGAAAAAAATTAAATAAGTCTATATTTCAAGTTTATTTTGTAGCGGAAGCTTCTGGGAGCTCCTCTTCCCGGTTCGTCAAATTTGGACGAACTGGGAAAGAGGACAGACCCTGGTTCGTCCAAATTTGACGAACCGGGAAGAGGAGCTTCCGCTACAAACAAGCTTGAAATATAAACTTATTTAATTTTTTTCGGGACAATTTCAATACTCTGTAACTCAGAGAAGCCACGGAGGACTCTGAAACTTCTCCCAGCCCTTAGTCCACATGAGGGTGACTAGATAGTGAGTGAAATTTCAATTTTGGGTGAACTATCCCTTTAAGGTCAGAGTGTTGAAGAAGGGAGGCCACACCCAGCATGAGAGGGAGTGAAAGTTTATTTGTTTTTGAAACACAAAGCCAATTCATTATTATTATTATTTTAAGGAGCTGGTCTAGAAGAGCAGAAGAACTGTAACTAAATAGAAACATATTCAAATATTCTGCAGTAATCTGACAAGAATAATGTGTCGTTTTTATCCCTCCATAGTTAAAGTTATGAAGCAGGGCCTTGTGGATATAATAATTAACCGACAATCTGGTCTTTTGCCACTTGCACTTTATGACAGGTTTGTTTTCATGCCCTGATCCTGGCATCAGTAATCAATGATTTGTAGTTGTAATGTCATCTATGATTAATCATTCAATCAAATTAATATCAGGACAGGAGCAGGTATGAGTGAGAAAGTCTAAATCCAGACCTGTTCTAATGTCAGATGGGTACAACTTGGTTTCTATTCTGTGTCCAAAACATTAGAAAAACTTATAGGATTGTGACTGAAACGTTGATGACTCTCTCTGCTGTGACCAAGGTATCCACTACCTGGGCCAGCTCCATGACAACAGTCTGCTGAAGGTGGCTCTGGACCAGATCACAGACGGACAGCTGCAGTTCACACGTCTGGGGGAGCAGTTTGACACTCTGATCCTGGGTCAGTCTGACCAGCGCAGGTTAGGAAAATGCATTCGTTGTAATAGTATTTTAAAGTTTCACTCTTGATTTCTATTTATTTTTTATATTATTTCTATTCTATTCTTTTGCCCTCTTTCTTCTTCATTCATTCTTCCAGCATTCTGATCTAACTTTCCAGGAATTACCAACCATAATAAATGAAGACCAAAGCTTAGGCCTTGAGCTTTGTGTGTCTTCCTCATTCAATCTCAGGCGTCTGTGTTATCCTATTATCCATCTACATACATAATATATATTTACACCATGAGAGTACCGATCCTACATTATCTCTCTGTCATTCTCAGGGAGTACCATATCCATTCAGGGAAGACTAAGATGGCAGCAAGTCTAAAGAAACAGTTTCCAGGAGAGGAGCAGGCCATTGATGAGTTCATGAGACTGATGAAGGTATGGGAGGTTATATCTGGTTGGTATATTATCATTATAATTCAGTTGTTTCTCCCCTGACTTCCTGTGATACTTCTGGGCAGACATTAAAGGGGCCACATTATGGAAATATCACTATTTGAAGGCTCTTTAACATATATTTAGGTGTTTGTTTTGCCTTCTGGCCCCAAAATGTGAGAATTGACAAATAAATCTGTAATGTTCAGACTCACTAGGTTGAAATCCATGTGGTTTTATGAGCTGTAGTTGTCTTCTAGTGATGTAACTATGATTCAAAATTGCATAATATCTTCCTACCTGGTACCAGGAGAAGGGGCGGGGCAAGCAGTGGTTCATTTGCATTTAAAGGGACAGACACTGAAAGCAGCCGTTGTGAACAGGGCTGTTTAGAGAGGATGAAAAGAGCTGTGATGTTTGATCCTTGGGGGATTTTGACCAAAGCATGTAACAGACATGTCTTTAAGACACCTGGGAACTATTTTAATTTGTGGAAAGGGGGCAGAATAATAATAAATATAATAATAATAATAAGATATAAGATATTATAATAATAATAAAAGAATAATAAATATGTCTCCTTTAAAGGTAAAGGTAAGGTAAAGGTACTTTATTTGTCACATATACAGCTAGTACAGTGAAATTCTTTCTCTGCATTTAACCCATCCCTGAGGAGCAGTGGGCAGCCACGGTGCAGCTCCCGGGGACCAACTCCAGATTATGAGCCAGTGCCTTTGGTCAGGGGCACTGACTGGAGGATCAGGCTAGCTGGCATGTTTTTAGTGGTGGGGGAAACCGGAGCACCCGGAGGAAACCCACGCAGACACGGGGAGAACATGCAAACTCCACACAGAAAGGGCGGCCGGGGATTCGAACCCAGGACCTTCTTGCTGTGAGGCAACAGTGCTAACCACTGTGCCACCGTGGTACATTGTGTAAGAATTCCTCCCATCTAGCGTTGTGGTTGTATATCTCAAGCAACTCAGTCGTATTTTTCATGCTGCATTCACGTGAAATCGGTTAGACGGCAGACGGACGACGGCCGCTGCAGGTAACGGCTTCAACAAGCCTCTATGTAAACAAGTGGTCCGTCAGCACGAGGCAAAACAATAGACCATTTCTATGTTTATAAACATTGATGACGTATGTTGTGGGCGGGGCTTCACTGGTGGCAGAACGTGACAGCTGATCTGGTGTCAACAGTGGAAAGCCGGCATCAAGAGCGATCAAATCAGAGGAAGATGGATCATACAGAGGCCTTCTCTGATTATTTTAATGTTTTGTCAACAGAAAACAGGTTGTCATACCTGAGTAGGCTAAGTTAACGATTATCAACGGAGTGTGTTGTGTGTTACGGACCGACGTAGGCTACTGCCTAGGGACACAAAACGCTGCGTGGGCGATCATCAACAAGTCCATCAACTACGGTATGACAGCAAACTGTTGCCTACTTGTATGACTGTATATTACAGTTTATTTAACGGATCCATGTCTGTTATTTCTGTATTAGTCAGACTGTTGTTAGGCTATAGGCACAGACCGTTGCTAGGGACACCGCTCATGACCCGATGTGTGTAAAAATGAATGAATGAATGTCAAAATAAATGAATAAGAGGGTGAACGTGAACACGTGTTAACGTTCACACTGAATGAAACGGTAAATGTTTATCCCTAAACGATGCACGCAATATCTACATAGGCTATAGTTTATACACTGACTGATAAGAACCTATTTTTTCCGTCGAAAAAAGTTGTAAAGGACGGGTCGTCTTATAGGCCTATTGGGGGTCTAGATATTGTAGCCTACATGTGCAAATCAGCGGGTGACACCAAACAACGTCTGCCCAAGCAAGTCAGAGCTTTTATTTCTCTCACACTCACACACCAGTGACCTAGAGATGCAGCCGCATCTGAGGGGACGCGCGTGTGTTGCCGCTTCTCCACTACACAGTTACAGCTCGGCTCTACTCGACTCGGTTTAGGTCCTAGTTTAAATCACAGCTGAGTTCTTTATAGTTCCTCCTCAGCAGTCGTTGTATCACCCCAATTTCCACCGGGTCCGTCAGCGCGGCGGTCACCACTGATCGCTCCCTCTCTAATCACCATTTCATCGGTCTCGCCGCGGCACGACTCTCTTTTTTCTCTCCTTTCGTCAGCTCCAAACTCACTGTTCTGCACCGCGATTACGAAAATTAAATAAAATTCACCCTCTAATGTGGGCTCATCATCACAGCTTAGGGTCGTGCTGCAGCCAAGCAGCTGCGCTGCTTTTTTTTTTTTTTTTCCCTTGTATTTTTATTGGGCATTTATAATACAGACATACAAACATAATAATTACAGAACATGTGAACAAAGACAACAGAAACAGAACATGACAGGTTGACAGAAAAAATAAATAAAACCCACCCCCCCACCCACTGGAGAAGACCCGCATGGAAAATATCACGAGAACCCTGCTAGCATAGAAGACCGAATATTAAGATGGGTTCGTATTAGCAAGGTACTGTATAAGAGGTTGCCAAGTTGCGTCAAAATGCTGGAGTCTGTCTTTCAGGACATATCTTATTCTTTCCAGATGGAGTGTACTAGTTAATTCCTCCAACCACATCTTAGATGTCGGTGCTTTTTCACTCTTCCATAATAGAAGAATATTTTTCTTCGCTATTATAAGACCATATGAAATAAAGCATTGTTGTGCTTTGCTTAATTTTTTAAAGGTTTCAGACACCCCGAGAATAATAAGTAAGGGTTCTGGCTTTATCACAAACCTCATAACCTTGGACATTATATCAAAAACACCAGCCCAGAAAGAGTAAATTTTGGGGCATAGTACATAACTATGTAGATGGGTTGCAATGGAAGCTTTGCATTTATCACACATAGGTGATACTTCTGGATATATGTTATGTAATTTTTCCTTTGAGAAGTGGAGCATGTGTATAATTTTAAATTGGATAAGACAGTGTCTTGTACTGTGTGAACAGGTGCTGATCTTCTCAAGGGCTCTGTCCCATAGATCATCTGTTATCGGTTCGCCAAATTCTTTCTCCCATTTGCTTTTATGCATATGGGCAGGGGGGGGACTTAATGACAGGAGATTATTATAGATACGAGTTATCAATTTAGGTTCATTTATTGGCAATTTCAGACAGTCATCTATTAATGTTTTTGGTTCGGTCTGAAAATCCTCCAAGTGTTTACGTATATAATCTCTGATTTGCAGATATTGAAAGAAATTATTATTTTCCAATCCAAATTTCCGCTGTAATTGAGAAAACGAGGCAAATACACCTTGTATATACAGATCTCTAACACATTTAATACCTTTCTGATTCCACTTAGAGAAGGCTCCACCCAGACCAGACGGGACAAAAGTGGGGTTTCTATCTATGGGTAATGCAGAAGATATGTTTTTTAAATTATGACTGGATTTGATTTGTTTCCAGATACAAATCATGTTATGAATAATAGGATTGTTGTTATATAATAACCTACTGATCTTAGTTGGCGATAGTAGAATTGTAGCCAGTGAATATGGATAACATTCCTCCTGTTCCATCAGTAGCCAATTAGGTGGGGACTTTGTGGTGTTTAGCCAAAAAATAAAAGTCTTAATCGCTGAGGCCCAGTAATAAAACAAAAAATTTGGGAGTGCTAATCCTCCTGCAGATTTAGGCCTACAGAGATATTTTTTACCTATTCTGGGAGCTTTGTGTCCCCACAAAAATGGAGTAATTAAAGAGTCTAATTGTTTAAAAAATGTCTTTTTAAGGAATATTGGGATATTTTGAAATAGATATAATAACTGTGGGAGAAAGACCATCTTAACCGCATTTATTCTTCCGATCATCGAGATTGGAAGTGCATCCCAAAACAATAACCTAGAGCGCAGTTTTTCTATTAAAGGAGGAAAGTTTTGTTGAAAGAGAGAAGTATACTGTCTTGTCACTTCTATTCCTAAATAGGTAAATTTTTCTGAGGAGATTTTAAATGGGAGATTGGACAGGAATGTAAGATCATCCATATGGACTGGCATTAAGACACTTTTTGTCCAATTAATCCGATATCCTGCAAAAGTACCGAATAAATTGATTTTATCTAAAAGTGCCGGAATAGTCATTTGTGGACGTGTTAAATAAAGAAGAATATCATCTGCATACAATGATATTTTACTAATTGTATCTTTAGTGGTGTATCCATGTATCTGAGGGTCAAGTCTAATACTTTGAGCCAACGGCTCGATAGCAAGAGCAAAAATCAAAGGGGAGAGGGGGCATCCCTGCCTCGTCCCTCTATATAACTTAAACAGGGAGGATAGTGTTCGGTTGGTTAGGATTTGGGCTGTAGGGTTTTTGTAGATAAGTTTAATTAGTGACAAAAAAACATCTCCGAGATTGAACCTACTAAGAACTTCAAATAAGTATCGCCACTCAATCTGATCAAACGCCTTTTCGGCATCAAGCGCAAGTATAACGAGATCAGAGTGTGGTTCTTTTCTTGTATACATGATATTAAAGAGGCGTCTCAGATTGAAAGTAGAGTTTCTATTGGGTACAAAACCTGTCTGGTCTGGGTGTACCAACCTCTCCAATAGGGGGTTCAATCTATTAGCAAGTATTTTGGCAAATAGCTTCCCATCAACATTCAAAAGTGAAACACCTACTTCCTGTGGGTCTTTCCCTTTCTTATGAATAACCGTGATCACAGCTTCCGTTAATGTTGGTGGTAAAGCACCGTTTTCCTGAGCGTGTTTGAATACCTTTAATAAATAAGGAGATAACTTTCCACTATACGTTTTATATAGTTCTCCAGGGAGTCCATCAGGACCTGGTGATTTATTACCTTTTGATGAGGCAATAGCAGACTGAACCTCAATGATTGTGAGCTCCACATTTAGCGATTTAGAATCTTCAACACCTAACTTGGGAAGGTTACATTTATCTAAGAACGTATTAATAATCTCAGACTCTGAGGTGGATTTAGAAGTATATAATTCTGTGTAAAATTCGAGGAACCTGTTATTAATATCTTTGGGTTTTGTGAGTATTGTGTTATCACGGGCTTTTACTTTATGTATTGTCCTATCGTTCTCCATTTTTCGGAGCTGACGAGCTAATAATTTATGTGGTTTATCCCCAAATTCGAAGAACCTTTGTCTGGTATACAGGAATGCTTTACTTATTTTCACAGACATAATTTGATTGTATTCATACTTCAATGTTGTTATTTTTCTGTGTAGAGTTGTAGATGGGGATCGAGCATTTTCCTGATCTAGTGCTTTGATCTGTTCTTCCAGGTCTTTTAATTTGGACATGTTTTCTTTTCTCCTTGATGCTTCAAATGAGATTATACTACCTCTAATATAGGCTTTAAACGCCTCCCAGAGAGTGGAGGGAGATGTCTCTGGAATATCATTCATATCAAAATACAATGAAATTTGATCTTTTAGGTAATCACGAAATTTTTTATCTGTAAGCAGGTGAGGATTTAGTCTCCAAGAGGTATGCGGTTTGTCTAAGTGGTCTAAACATACTGAAAAGAAAAGTGGGCTGTGATCTGAAATCACAATACTATGGTATTGAACATCCACTACAGAAGGTGCAAGTTTGGCATCAACTAGGAAGTAGTCTATCCTACTGTAAGAATTATGCACAGGTGAATAAAATGAGTAGTCCCGCCCTGAGGGATTCATCATCCTCCATATGTCTAGGATATTTGTGTTATTTATATATGTATTAAGGAATTCACTTGAGGCATTTCTGGGAGGTTTCTTTGTGGAGGATCTATCTAGATATGCATCCAAAACGGTGTTAAAATCTCCTCCGATTATCAAATTAGTCTGTGATATATCTGGTATTAATGCAAAAACTTTCTGAAAAAATACAGGGTTATCTGTATTAGGTGCGTATATATTTACTAGGGTGAGGGAGATATTCTGAATCTCTCCAATCACTATAACATAACGACCCTCCTTGTCGGGTATAGTTTTTTTCTGCAAAAAAGGTACACCTTTTCTAATTAAGATTGCTGCGCCTCTTGCTTTAGAAGAGAAAGCCGAGTGATGAATCTCTCCTATCCACTTTGTCCTGAGCCTGCCATGTGATTTATTATTCAGATGGGTCTCTTGTAAAAACATAATATCCGAGGTCAGTGTTTTAAGATGGGACAAAACCTTCCCTCTTTTGACTGGATTATTTACTCCACGCACATTCCAACTGGAAAATGTGAGGTTTCTTTTCCCCTTGGTGCTATCACTCATGGTATCCCGCGTATTGGCAATCAGTTTTTATAAGGTCTTCTTTCCCCAACCCAAATCTCCCTCCCCAGGTCAACCTGAACCACATATTAATAAAGAAACAAAATAAACTACTCTAGCCAATTCAAAGTGAATGGCGCGAGCCTTCTTAGGGAAGCTGAAAAAAAAAGATGATAACTAAGGTTACTTCCACACCTATTGGTGGCCTGTTGTTAACTCCAAAGTTGGTCCATTAGCTCTGAAACTTAATAATAAAGAAATTTAAATATGATAAAGGGAACGAGCAACCATACAGGGGTATACATGCGCACACGCACCCCCATTAATACAAGCGCATTAATCATCATGTATTACACAAATGCACTCCCCTGGCCTGAACCTGGACCTCAATTCTACATTTCAAAGTTGTTGTTTTTTGTTTTTGTTTTTTAAACCAACATATCTTATGCAGCATATACACTGAATTTTTTTTTTTTTTTTTGGAAATGATTTAAGTCAAATGAACAAATTTCTCTCTTTTTTTTTCCCTCTCTTCTCCTGTCATCTAAAATTGAAATCACCTTGATTATAACTTAATCTGACAGGGTAAGCATCCAAAAATTAGTCTTAAATCCTAGATATAAACAGCTGCTTAAACATAGCTGTAGTTTTAGAAACAAGAGATAGGAGTAGGTCACACTGGGCAACACTTAAACATGAGCTGAATCGAATAATAGAACTAAATGAAATGGATAAATGAATAACGCTTGGATAATATCAATACAGTCTCTAAAGGAAATAGTACAGTGACCCAGAATGTTCACACCTTGCATGTTTGATCTTACCGTCATGCAGTGAAACACCAGTTATGTGTGTATGCTTGTGTATCTCGGCAGTTTTTTTTTTTTTTTTTTGGCAGGTGACAGTTGTTGTGCTAATGTTAGCCGCCGAGGCTAATTAGCCACTTACGGACAGAAAACACATATTCCTGAGGTCCGTGATTTATCAGTCCGCTGCAGCTGAAGATGACCCTGGGCCAGAGAGTCGCTCCGCGTATTCTTCGGCTTTTTTGGGGTCTGTGAAGGATGTCTGTGTGCCATTGTGTGTGACCAGGAGTCTTGCGGGGTAAAGTAGGCCATACCTGACGCCGGGCTTGTTGCATAATAGCTCCCTGGCACGGTTGAATAGAGCCCTTCGCTTAGCCACGGCCGGAGGATAATCAGGGAATATTTGAATCCTCTTGCCTCTGAAGTTAAGTTGCTTCGCCGCGCTGGCTTTTCGTAGAATGTCCTCAAGCACATGAAAATAGTGCAGCCTCAGGATGAAGGGCCTGGGGGGCTCTCGAGGGTCGGGGCTTCTCCGGAGGGTCCGATGCGCTCGGTCAATGAGTGGCTTCTCGTCCAGAGATAGCACATCTTTTAGCAGGTCAGCTACGAAGTCGCGCGGCCTGGATCCTTCTGCCCCTTCGGGAACTCCGATGATCCTAATGTTGTGCCTCCTAGACCTGCCTTCTAAATCCTCACATTTTTCAGTCAGTTTCCCCACTTCGGAGTTCAGTCGTGTTACCTGACGTTGGAGAGCAGTAACATCGTCGGCGTGGAATGAGGCTGACTTCTCCAGCTCTTTAATAGTTTTCTCGTGCGAGGCCGTGGCTCCTTCAAGTGTTGTAATGGATGTCTGGATTTCCTTTTTAGTCGTAGCCAGCTCCTCTCTTAGCTCAGTGCAAACACTTTGTATGCGTGCATCTATGGAGGCACATATATCGTTCTTGATCTGAGTGACTTCATTTCGAAGATTAGCGATAGCAGCTAGTATTGCACGGTTGGGTGGGTCCGCCTCGTCACTCATCTCCTCAGGTAGAGGTGTGTCACTCGGGTCCGAGGGCTGGTCGAGGCCTGCTTCTTGTTGGTCGTTTTTCCTATTTTTTCCTTTTTTTGACATCGTTTCTTTACATTGGTCTTTACAATGCGCTTTTGTGTATCTTCTTGCGTCGTTCCGAGGATCTTAAGAGCGGATTTACAAAAGTTTAGTGTTTTAATAAAGATACAGTTATCAGAGCTCGTGCGAACACGTCTTACTCCTCCATCGCTCAACAGCGCCCCCCTGCGCTGCTTTTTAAAGTTGAGCTGTATGTCAGGACCTATGGTCAGGACGTGTATTTGTTGCTTACTTCCGGTATTTTTCTGCCACCAGTACGTCACTGTGACGTCGACGCCGAAGTGGTCTATACACGTGACAATATGTTGTCATGGCGACGTGGTATTGTTTACCTGACCCATGTTTTACCGGCTTTCTCTCCACTTCTGTGACTAAAATGACATCTGGTTTGTTACCGACGGCCGTTTTTCCGACTGCACCTGAATGCAGCATGGCGACACGACATGGCAGCCAGCACCGAGCTTACCCACTCCATGGAGATATGAATGATATGAACGGCTAATTCAGAGCTGAAAGGAACACTTCACTTTGTTGATGGGGGGGATTACTGCTTAATGAAAAACAGACTTTTGAACGAAATAATCGATTTTCGTGAATAGATAACAGGAGAAGTTACACAATGTACCTTTAAAGACTGTGTGCTGTGGTGAAGACATATGATGCAAAACTCTCAGTTAGTAAAATTCACCCTTGTGGAGTCATGATGGATGAAGGTGAAAACGTTAAACAGTGGTAGTAGAGACATGCAGGTGCAGCTTTACCTCTGCTTGTTGGTGGTAACTGTTCACATCATTAGTATAAAATACTTCAATTGTATTTCTCATATACATGTAGGTGGTCCTTTAAAGTTTCTCATTAAGCCGGATAAATAATGGTATGCCTGTGTGTCTTTCCTTGCAGCTAGCCGCGAGGCGGACGCCACTCATCGCCATCTTGAAGATGATTCCGTTTTGGTTGGTGAACTTCCTGGTCCGGACCGGCCTGGTGGATCGCATCTCTTCAGTCTTCTCCCTGGCAACAACCAACCATTCAGAAATAATGTCCCGCCTCACACAGAACAAGGACCTGCAGGCGCTGTCAGCCTATCTGTTTTATGGTGTGTGTGACACCTACACATGGATCACATTGACAGTGTAACCTTCTGTGATGCTGATGTTTTTTTATTTTTATGTGATTTTGTTTTAGGCGTCCCTCCCAAAGAGTCCAGCTTTCTCATTAACGCACTGCTTATTCACCACTACAAACGTGGTGCGTATTACCCACGAGGGGGCGCCAGTGAGTTTGCCTTCAACATCATCCCTGTCATTCAGCAGTCTGGTGGCACCGTGCTGGTCAGGGCTCCGGTGCAGCGCGTCCTGCTCAACCAGCAGGGGAAGACCTACGGTGAGGAAGGAAGGGACACAGCTTCTGTAATGTGGTGGCCCAGCTCACTGTGATTAACTCATTGAGTGCCAGCCCTTTTATAAAATGGTCAGTGCCAGCGTTTTGAGGCATTTTGAGTAATATTTCAAGACCCACAATATATTTTGTACTATGACTCTGAAAACACCAAACAGCTCAAAGGAAAGAGGAGACTCTCTATTTAACTGGGAAAAAACCATTTGTTTGTACCTTGTTCCATTCTTGATTTGTCTTAAGTTGAATAGAGCCTGGTTGCACCAAAAATACCACTTTTTTTCTAGAAAGCTGAGAAAAATGCATTTTTGTGAAAGAGTCTCTCAAGAAAAACAGTGATTTATCCGTTTTAATTTTGGCTTCAAAAACATGTAAGACATCTGAAAATTTCATTTAACATGTTTTTTCATTGTACAATAAAAAAAAAAAAAACTAAAATACAACAAGTAGGAGTCCTACTCTGCAGAGTGATGCCTGCTCTCCTCCTGCAGTTGCTGACTCCACAAATATATCTTCTGCATCAACACTTCAAATAAGACATGGCGAACGTGTTGAAGTGTAAAGTATAGGACCCTGGGAAAGTAATTAATGAAATTATGCATCTTTCTAACCTGTTTTAATTTGTGTTAAAGCACTTCTGGTACTGTTAAAGGGACAACAAGGAGTTTGTATTTGGTTATAAAAAAGTCTCACATTAATGTGGATGAATCTACGTTACCACTTGTTAATGGGCCCATTTTCTATAAATATATCGTTTTGTCTCTATCGTTATTTTGTTATTATTAGTGGTGGTGGAAACGCTGGTCGAGCCAACCAGCTTTCTTTACTTTCGGTTTCGCGGACGCTGCCCGGCGAGTCATGAGAATAACGCCGCCGAATCGCCGTTTATGGTCGGAACTACGACGGTATCTGATCCGTCTGATCTGTATCTTCGAACTTCTGACTTTTAATTCTTGATCAATGTAAACATTCTGGGCAAGACGTCCGTCTTGCGCCGGTCCAAGAATTTCCCCGTGCACGCGGAGGCTCATGGTAAATGTAGTATGAGAACACTTCGCTTTCCAAAACTCCTTGTTGTCCCTTTAAGTTGATATTAAATCCCTAAAACCTACAGTATCTGTGCTAACAAAGGTTAACTTTCTACCAAACAATGCTATACTATGCTTCCTGGTGATGAACACTATTTGTGTGTCAGGTGTGACGGTGCGTAAAGGACAACAAGAGATCGAGGTTCATGCCCCCGTTGTTATTTCCAACGCCGGCATCTTCAACACTTTCCAGAAGTTTCTGCCCAAACAAGTGCAGGACAAACCAGGTAATGTACTGGTACTTATAATTTTTTCACAATTTCTGTCTTTGACTGTACATTTCCTGTGACTTTTCCTGTGTGTTTGTGATTCCAGAGATCCAGTCTCTGTTGGGTATGGTACGTCATGGTATGGGCTCCTTCCTGGTCTTTGTTGGTCTGGATGGAACCAAAGAGGAGCTTGGGATTGTTTCTACAAACTTCTGGATGTATAAAGACAATGACTTGGATTCACTGTAGGTTTTTCATAACATTTATTTATTTTTATTCCTTCCATTTTTAATCTGAATTCCCACTGTGTTGTTCTAATGTATCTGCATCTGTGTTTGTTCTACATGACATTATATTTGAAGAATGGAGAAATACTCTTCCCTGAGCAGAGATGAGGTATTAGGAAACATTCCTATGATGTTCATCACTTTCCCATCTGCTAAAGATCCAACATCCAGCATCAGACACCCAGGTAACACACATTTATATTTACTACTCAGCCATCTAATCTCATCTTGTGTATCATGTTACATTTCCCCAACTTGAATCCCTGTTGGTCTTTTGCTAACTGCTAACTGAGAATGATAACCTTGGTTGATTCAATGTCTTAAACACAGGTAGGGTTGAATGGCCTTGGACTGTACCTATAGAAGAGTGTACAGTCATTAGTGCTTTTACAAGTGTTTCCATAGAATAGGGTTTCCCTGCCGATCTAAGGTGATTTTTGGCCGCCACCTGCAGCGTGCATGTGGGGTCGTTCAGATGTAGCGTCTTGCACAATCCCCCCGTTTGATGAGGGAAGCCCGTAAAGACGTCACCTCCGAGATGTAGATTGTGCATTATAGAAGAGAAACACACATCTAAGGACCTCTGATTTCATCATTAGAACAGGTCATGTCCTGTAATGTTCACCTTCCTTCCATATTTAATAGAGGGGGAACAATATCATAAAGACTGACACTGAGTTTGCTAACTGAAAAAAAAAAAAAAAGTAACCGCTGTGTAGTTGCAGCAGGGCCGGATCAATACCCCCAGGGGTCCCTGGGCACTGAAGCCCAGCGGCCCCTGTCCCCCTCCAACCCCGTCCCTAACATCCACACCCTTAACCATCTGAGGTGGCCATTTTCAAATTTTTTCCATTAAATTCACCTTTTTAAAGTACTTGCAGATGTAACAATCAACGATCTTTTTTTTTTTTATACTGCAACATAGGGTTCACCTCATGATATCGTTTGTATTTTGAGCATTAAAACTTCCATAGTTTCTTTGTTTGATATGTCAAGAGACTTTTGGTTAAGTAACCATGGACAGCTCCTTCATAATTACCATCATTACAGGCCATTTTTGTTCTAGAGAACTGTAAAAAATAAATAATTTAGGCCAAATGCTGGAAATTTGAAGTCCGCTTTTTGAAAATTTTCAAATCCCTTGTGAAAACACACCTTCAGTCATGAGGACGAACTGGGGGGGGGCACCCGGGGCAGTCATAGGATCATGGTATGGTCAGGGGGGCGTTGGTTCAAAAAAGGTTGAGAACCACTGCCATAGAATAATGTAAATAAGCTAATAAAATGGCCATGACCTTTAAAAAACTGCAGTTTAACTGAGCATACTAACATTTATTTACCCCTCTCTACTTTGTCCAATCAGTCTGTGATACTAATGTTATGCTTGATGATTAAGGCAACACAAGGTGCTCAGTGGCTGCAGTGGCTGTGCTGGTGTGTGTGTGCCTCTGGATGCTGTCAGTTTGAAGGCTTATTATTAGGCATATAAGCAATACAGAGCAGCAGGGCTAACCCTCCTTTGAGGCAGGATTTCACACTGTCACAAGTGTAAAAAGCAGCAAAGTTGTTTTCCTTTTCTCTTAAAGGGATAGTTCACCCAAAATTCAAATTTCACTCATTATCTACTCACCCTCATGTCGACTAAGAGCTGTGAGAATTTTCCTCTGTGCCTTCTCTGAGTTACGGGGGGGTCCGCACAGAAGTATTTGTCCATATAATGGTTGTCAATGGATACCAACTTTCTTCGTCCAAAAAGACACACCAAAAAACATCCAAATACCTCCATACTGCTCGTCTGCAATGTCCCTCTATTGAAGCCCCGACATTAGAAATTGTCAGTGCAAATCTCGCGTGATTTGCACTGACACAGGAAGAGCAGTGAACCGAGACACTGGGAGCTTCTGCTACAAACAAACTTAAAATATAGACTTATTTAATTTTTTTCGGAACAATTTCTCATGTTGGGGCTTCAATACAAGAGGGACATTACAGACGAGCAGTATGGAGGTATTTGGATGTTTTTTGGTGTGTCTTTTTGGACGAAGAAAGTTGGTATCCATTGACAACCATTATATGGACAAATACTGCTGCGCGGACCCCCCCGTAACTCAGAGAAAATTCTCACAGCTCTAAGTCGACATGAGGGTGAGTAGATAATGAGTGAAATTTGAAGGGAAATTAGTGCTACCTAATTCCTACCTTTACCAGTACATCCACTTCCATTCAAGAAGATTCAGCTGAAAACAAGCGTCTTTCTATCTCCCTGCAGGTAAGTCCTGTATGACCATGCTGACCATGGCTCGCTATGAGTGGTTTGAGGAATGGGAGGACACAAAGCTGGGCAAGAGAGGACAGGACTACCTGGACCTGAAGAACAGCATGGCCCAAGAGCTACTGGACTGGGCTCTGACCATCTTCCCACAACTCAGAGACAAGGTATATGTCCAAGTTTGTACAGAAGTTATTCACTGGTTGAAATTCAACAGTAGCTAAAGAATTGAACCACAGACGTTCTTCAACCAATGTGGTGAGAGCTCAGGTGATCTAACATAGCTGCCTCCTGCAGCCACACTTGGTGCATGAATTACCTAAATGGTCAAACGTATTAATCAATTAATCAAACAATAATAGATTATTAAATGAATCGTCAACTATTTTGATAATCGAATAATCGGTTTGAGTCGTTTTTTTAAGAAAAAAAGTCAAAATTCTCTGATTCCAGCTTCTAAAATGTGAATATTTCTGGTTTCTTTGTTCCTTTATGACAATAAACTGAGTCTCTCTTTGGTTTGTGGACAAAACAAGACTTTTGAGGACGTCATGTTGTGGTTTGGCAAACACATTTTTCAAACATTTTATTGACCTAACAACTAATCGACTGATCATTTACATAATCGACAGATTAATCTATGATGAAAATAATCATTAGTTGCAGCCCTAGTAGCATTTTTTTAAAGTGGGGTTGTATGATCTACAAATAGCCCTTAAGTACTTTAATTGCAGTAGAAGACTCTCTGCACTCCTCCCGTTAGCAACGCCAGCCCATAGTCCTGCCCAGAGATTTACAACATACAGTGTTGTGAACAGACCCAAAGAAACAACCTATTTTCACGGCCTAAAAGAGGTTTTACCTGAAAAAAAAAATACACAGTCCCATTGTTCACCATAATATCATTTTTTCCAGCCCTTCAAAGTGTTTTTATTTGGACCTAACCAACTCACGTTGATCCAAATAAAAACTGTGTTTTTCCTGCACTTTGAGGGGCTGGAAAAAATTATATTCTAGCAAACAATGAAACTGTGTTTTTTTTTTCAGGTCAAACCTCTTTTAGGCCGTGAAAATAGGCCGTTTCTTTGGGTCTGTTCACATGTTGTAAATCTCTGGGCAGGGCTATGGGCTGGCGTTGCTAACGAGAGGAGTGCAGAGAGTCTGCTACTGCAATTAAAGTACTTAGGGGCTATTTGTAGATCATACAACCCCACTTTAAAAAAATACTACTATCCCTTTAGGCAGTGTACTTAAAATTTAAAAGAAATTTGGTTGCTTTGTGTAACTTGGCGCTACCCGGCCTTTTAGCTTGTTTTAGCTCATTGTCTTAACTCAACATTCTCATTCCCAGCAAAATTTCTATTATCAACTGTACTTTGAAAATACCTACAAATATATGTGTGTGTGTGTGTTCAGGTGGTGATGGTGGATGCTGCCACCCCTCTAACAAACGTGCACTATCTGGGCGCTCCTCGAGGTGAGATGTACGGTGCCGAACACAACCTGGAGCGCTTCAACCCAGAGGTGGTTGCTAGGACACGACCACAGACGCCCGTCGATGGACTTTACCTAACAGGTGACTTGAGGAACGGGAGTTAAGTTTTCAAGGGGCGATAGAGACGGATACGTGCGCTCAGTGTTTGTGTTGTGTGTGTGTTTGTGTGTCTGCAGGTCAGGACGTATTCTGCAACGGCATGGCTGGAGCTCTGCACGGCGGACTGCTCTGTGCCTCTGCTGTCCTGAACCAGATCCTCTACATCGACCTCCTGGGCCTGAAGACCAAGCTCAAACGCAAACAGAACAATCACAAGAGGACCTAGTGGTGACAAGGTTGTGCTAGAGACACACTGTTTATCCATCTGTCAAATTACAAAATGAAATTTACACACACCTAACCACCTATCATCTCCCCAATGTCCATAGGAATCCAGGTGAAAATCTGTGACCTTTATATTCATCACCCTTGAACTGAAATTGAAAACAGAAACACTGCCATCGTAACATTTGAATAAACTACACTCCAAGTCCAAAGTATCAATAAAGATTTTCTCTTTTACAATCTTATCTGATTTTATTGTCTATACTTTTTTTTTTTTTTTTGTTATTTTCTGTGGTAATCTTCTTCTTACTGATCCACCATCTGCTCCTTAACTGCGCCAACAACATACCCACACTGCTAAGGGTCATGGGCCATTTAAAACAAGTAGTGGACAAAGCACAACTGAAGTTCATTGTCAGGACAAGTAGAGTTATGGACCTAAAATTGACACTTTATTATTGTTCCCACCTTTACTAAACTAAACAGTCTTCCTCTCACTAACAGACCAGATGTTATCAGAGAGAAGAAAAAAACAGACCAGACCACGGGTCAGATAGTCAAGGAGAAAACAAACAAGTCTCCATTTTGTAACAAGACTCTTTCTATTTATATTTGACTGTTACATATACGTATATATAATATGGAAAGTAACATCATTGTTGCATCCCTGCTGTACAGAACTGTCAGGTGACTTGGGGGATGGTTTTTCTTGGTTGCTATGGTAGCATGTGAAGATGTCCAGGGGAGGTACTAGATTCAGCCCAAATGAGCTGTGGTTTGGACATAAGAATGTAAGGCTGAAGGCTCACTTGCAGCGTTAAGAGTGATACTTGCCGGAGGATCCACCTCATAACAGGAGTGTTTCTAGACACTCTGGAGGCCCAAGGCAAGAGACACCTTAGAGCCCCCCCACCCCCCACCCCCCACCCCAGCTGTAGCCACAAACATTAACTGTTAAATGATCCAAAACCATTGATGATTCAATTTTGCAGAAGCATGGCTGCCAATGTGCGCCTCCAGCCACCACCAAACATTCCCATACATTAATACGCATTCACACGAGGACACAACCACCCAACTACCCAATGGAGAGGAATGCGAACCACCAATCCTTACTGCCTGACTCTGGCGCTACTGTCGCCCCTAATTTAAAAAAAACAAACATGTTTATTTTGGATACAAAGTGTGATCTCACTTGTGTCTTAGGATAGATTAATTTGTATGACCCTAAGGTACTTCCATGCCAAAGGGGACCTGCTTTGCATCATGACTTGAAGTCAAAGGCCTATTTTTTGGGCTTAACCTCCCTACTAGAGATGGAATATGGAGTCAGAAATATATTTGTCAAACATTAGCTATTAGTTCCACCATTTAAATCATTTCTTTTTATATGTGAATCTAAAATGTGAAATCTGAAAATACATTTGTTAAATTTTTAATAATTTATGGTATTGTTATTGGGGGGGACAATTCATGGTTTTCGGAAATTAGGGGGGACATGTCCCCCCCGTCCCTCCCGGGATCTGAACCCATGCTATGAGGCTACCTGTGTCTCACCATATTCTAACAACTGTAACGACGATTAACTTGACTTTTTACGTGTGTGATTAATGAATAGACCTAAACAAAAGGGGGGAATCATAATGCTAATTTCAATCTCCCCAAGTGTGAAACACACCCTCGGTGGTCGGTGCCGATACCTGCAGCAGACAAAGGGAAACATTGGGACGTTCCTCCCTATACATTTAGGTCTCCCCCAAGTCCGTGGTCTTCTTTTACTATCACCGCTGGGGTGAGGAGTGGACCAACATTTTCTTATTTGTTTTTGATGGCAGCTGACTGCCTAGTCTCTGTTCCTGAAACAGTAGAACATATATATTAGGCTATATATATATATATATATATATATATATATATATATATATATATATATATATATATATATAGCCTATATATATATATATTTTTTTTTTTTTTTTTTTTGAATGCGAGTAGGCTATGTTGTACAATTTTGGACTTTATTTCAAAACTGGCTGTTGTCTAAACACATTATTTTGCCCCCATTAAATTGGATGTCGATCAAGGTTGGAATACAGTTAAAGGAAAAGAACTTGGACTTTTTGGTGAACATTTTAATTTCCCTTGGAAAACATTTCATCAACAGATGCAAGTACCTCAAAGTGAAACCCCACTTCAATGGATGGATAAACAAACTCAGAATGTAGGCTATAAAAAAAATCTTTGCATTACATGAAAAGCAAAAATGCCCTAAGGTTATTTTCTTTGCTGGACTTATTTACTATTGTGGACTGAGACCCTCACGTTCTCTTTTCTTTCTGTTTCTATTTTGAAGATAGCCTACTGCAATAAAAAAAAAATAAAAAAAAGTCTCTGCTCCTAACCTCCTGGCCAGTAGGCGGCGGTAAGAAGAGGAAGAAGGGGAGGAAGAGGAAGAAGCAGTAGCAGCGGCGGCAGCAGCAAAACAAATCAAAGATGGCCAAACTGGCTTCCAGAAAGTGTGTTCTCGGTTGTAGAAAATATTTATCTTTGCATCTTCTTCCCAAAGAACCTAAAATACGACAAAGATGGAAAGACTTTTTGTTTCCGGGGACGCAGGAAACATCTCCGTCAACGCTCGTCTGCTCTCGTCATTTCCCGGACAACTACTTCGTCAACAAAGCTCAGTTCGACGCTGGATTTGCCAAAAAGCTCATCCTGAAGGAGAACGCTGTCCCGTGTTTACATGGTCCTAACGGACACAGCGACGTGGGACCCATAGAGGATATCGAACCTGAGGACGTAAGTAACATTCTGTTATACCGGGTGGACAAGAGGAGAAACGACGTCCCAGATAAACACAAAGTCCAGTTGTCTACGATTCAGAAAAGAACGATGACCTGGATGAATGAGAAAACCCATAGACATCTTATCTGTCTGTTTCTAGCTCTGAACTGCGGTGAAACAATTACTACAACACAGACACAGAGTAGCGGGACGTTTTATTATTATTTATTTATCTCCATAACCGTGTTTAGCTTTCTATAAGACATTGAATCACCCCTGAAGTTAGTGTTGGAATATGCCGTTCACTTTACAACAACATAACCCAACAGTAACTTGGGTCAGGCCTATCTATCTGTCCTACTGTATTTGACAAAAACAGTGAGTTCAGAATCGAATGAATGAATGAATGAAGGAAAGCCTTTATTGTCTATACCAGTGGTACAAACGAAATAAAAATGGCTAGCCCCATGTGCTTATATGAGACAGAGAAAACACACAACAACAACAACAAAAAGGAAAAGGAATAGGCCTATACAGCTCTGGAAAAAATGAAGAGACCACTCCCAAAATGATCAGTTTCTCTGGTTTTACTATTTATAGGTAGCCTATGTGTTTGAGTAAAATTCAATTATTAATGTTTGTTTAAAGCATCTCTACATGTACGACACTCATTCTTTTCTTTTCTTTTTAAAATACCAACATTAACACAACTCATTCTCACCTGAACCACATCTGGTTTTATATAAAAACCACTGCTGGGATTAAACAGTGACATTATCCCACAAAAACTGATTGATAAACTCTTCCTGAGTTAAAATATTCTTGCTGTGTTCTTTAGAAATAAATATGAACATGTTTTCTTTGCATTTTTATTATTATTCAAGGTCTGAAAAGACTTATAAAGCTCTAAATGACAATATTTTTTTTTTTTCAATTTTGGGAGAAATGTTGTCGGTAGTTGATAGAATAAAACGAGAACAAAAAATAATTGAATTTTACTCAAACACATACCTATAAATAGTAAAACCAGAGAAACTGATCATTTTGGAAGTGGTCTCTTCATTTTTTCCAGAGCTGTATATTGCACAGTCCTTTAAAGTTAAATCAGTGCAAGTGGAGCAGCAATAGGTCAGACCTGTATGAGTTGAGCTGGCTGACGGCCCTGCTGGTAAAGACTGGAGGTGTGGGCCTGAATAGATGGTAAAAAAGAGTAGAACATAGTAAGATGTCTGATCTTCAACTTTTTTTTTAAAACTTTGGATATGAATAAGTTGTTGTAATGATACAAAAGACACATCACACTGTTGTTTCATCATCCTGAAATCCAGAAATATATTAACAAACCTTTTGTTCATTGTTGTTTAGACCGCAGCTGAACCAGAAACCAACACCAAAGTCCCAGAACCTGAACCAGAGCCTGTCCGCAAGAAGAGCGTGTCTGTCTCCTGTGGGACACAGTTCAAGCCCCTCCTGGTGTCAGTCGGGACACAGATCTACCTGCCATGTTCTTCAAAAACAACAGGGACGCAGCTGTCCTTAGGAACACTGAAAACCCACGTGAGAAGCAAAGGTCTGTATGTCATATGAAGACTTTAGCTGCGTTTCCACTACATGGTACCGGCTCGGCTCGGCTCTGGTACCAGGTACTATTCTAGAGAGCGTTTCCATTACAGGATAGTACCGCCTTTAGAGTAGCCGGTTGTCATAGCGACCAGCGGCGCTTAACAAAATAAAATGAAACTATAAACAGGATTTTCCCCGTGGTTATGCCACATTTTTACCTTCATTAAAAAGCTCTGGAGTAATTTGATAGTTAACTACATGACTTGTGACTTGTTAGGAGTGAGAGCGGAGGCTCTCTGCCTTCACCTGGCCTCTCACGGCTGAAAACCAACCTGGTAACATCCGTTACCTGGCCGCGGCCCCCCGGTGTCCCAGCTCTCCTCTCCTCTCTGCTGCACCGCCACACAAACCAGCTCTGTAACTGTAAGCCTTTGTTGTTTTTGACAGTTAAGACTACACATACGGTAGGCTATACACATCGTAACATCCTATAAAGTTATCTATCGCTCCGTACTGATTTTTCGCCGGCTTTGTTGTCAACAAATCCACATGGCCAGACGGGGAGGGGGAAGCGACCAGACTTGCATAGTTTGTTCATTTTAACTCATTGAGTGCCAACCACGTAATTTCTCGTTTTTCGTTCCCATGCGTTGAGTGCCAAAAACGAGATTTTTCGTTTTTTGCTTTTTTTTTAAATTATGAAAATAGACACTTTAATACACATCATATGTAAATTTGGGGACTCTACGACGAGGAGAACTGAAATAGATGACGATCAAAGTCACATGACAGCTCATGATCTGGAAGTTTTTATCATAACTCAGCTTCTGCAAACGGAGTTCTGCATGTGGATGCAGCGCAGCTGCTCTGCTCTCACCCGCGCTGCTGCTCCAGCTGCTCGGAGCAGAAACAGGAAGCTCTCAGCCGACAGTCCGCCCGGTCTTCATCTGGAGCAACACCGTGTCCTCCCCAAAGTCCTCCTGCGGTAAAATCTGATGGTCTCTGGGCCAAAGCAGACCGGCATCACCGACCCGTACCACAGAAGGACCGCGACCACCGGTGGGACCGGACTTCCCGAGCCGCTGTGGCCGACAGACCCTCACGTTCCGCGGGGAGAAGCTGTGACACGGCACGGTGCGTCTGTGTTATTGTTGTTTAGTGGCGCCCCCCCGCCCCCGATGGTGGTTTTGTGAATAGAACAATAATTGTTGTGTATATTTATCTCATACGAGCCCTTTGATCCATAAATGCGAGTGTCAGAAGAGCGACAGACACAAACAGAGCACCTTTCATAAAAGACGCTCTATCTCCTTTTCTAGAAAAAAAGGAGGGATTTTGGTGAAACCCAGCCATGTTTAGCTTGACTTTTCTCAGGAACAGAGGCACGTAGAAACAAACGGTTTGTGGTCATTTGAAGCAGAAAGTTAAACCTTTCAATTGAGCTACAGTATGTGTTGGTGGCAATAATATAGAATACACTATGGCTCTACATAAAAAGTCAAAAATGGTCTAAATTGCCAGTACACTTGACTAAAACTTTGGAAAGGAGCGTGGCACTCAATGAGTTAAAACATTTATTTATTGAAATGTGGTGATATCTGATGACCCGCGGCCGCTGGTGACGACTCTCTGACCAATCAGCAGTCCACAATGTTTACACGTCACATTTTAGTACCGCTTCACCCGTTTTGGAACCGTGGCCGAGCAGGTACTAAAAAAATAGTACCGGGTACCAGATTCCAGGTACTTTTACGTAGTGGAAACGCAAAAAGGCAGAGTCGAGTCGAGTTGGTACCATGTAGTGGAAACGCGGCATTAGATGTCATTAATTCATACTGGGGTTTGATAAACCAGAACGAGAAAAATATGTTATTAAAAGTGTTTGTTATTTCATTTCCCTGCTTCTAAACAGCGATACAGGCTACCGTTAAGAGCAGTAGTGTTGGCACGGAGACCACTGAGCAGGAAACGGAGCCTCCGCCTCAGCCTCAGCCTCCGCCTCAACCTCAGTCTCCGCCTCAACCTCAACCTCAGTCTCCGCCTCAGGCTCCGCCAAGTTCCACACCACCACCATTGTTGAGTCCAGCGAAGAGACCTCGTGTGGAGCTAGTAAAGGAGGAAGAAGTGAAAGAGGAAGAGCAGGGCAGTTTTACTGTTGTGCTAACAGATGACGTGAAATATGAACCTGAAGATTCTTTTACTGAGCCTTCAGAAATTAGGTAAGATACTGCAGGAAAATACACTTTCTTTACTCTTTCCCTATATGATGTGATCAAGTTTGTAACACTGTATGCCAGAAACTTTAGAGTTTGTGTTCAGCATTATGTAAACCCCTCAATATTGGTCAAAGGATTTAAAATTAGATTTATTTCCCCAAATCGTTCAGCCCTGGTGCTGAAATATTGTCTTGTGATTGTGGACATTAGGGCTGGGCAAAACGACTATTTTTGTAATCGATTACACACACACACACACACACACACACCTGTAAACTGAGTAGAGGTGGAAAAGGTGACAGATGAAACCCCTGTAGGGGGTCTGGGGGTGAGGTTCCCTCCTGCTTGAGCTTTACACTGCTGAACCATCAGAACAGACATGTCCTGAAATGTGTGTTTCTCTTCTATCCACAAGTTTCCGAACGTCATCTATGGTCAAAACCGGAAGCCGGTTTTGCCGGTTTGGCGGAATTGTACGTTTGTGTTTCCATGGTTTTCAGTCGTTGTCATAGTTGCGGTAAACGCATGGATTTATTAACGCTGGCTTTTAACACGGATGTCAATTTGTGTGATATCCACTGTTAAAAGCTGTTGTGATGATCCATGCGCTTTACACATTTTCATTGGAAAAAAAAAAGAAAGAAATCCATGCATTTACCGCGACTACCGAAACCATGGAAACGTAAACATAAAATTCCACCGGAAGAGCAAAACTGTCAAAACTGGCTTCTATTTTTTCTAAAGACCCCGTTATTCCGAAAAGGCTATTGGGGGAAACCCCCAGTGCGCAGTGCGCATTGATCCTTTTTTCGTTTTTGGGGTCAAACGGATCATGTGCATAATTAACTGCAAAACAAGCAAATAGTCAGCCTGATGTTCATTATGCTTCTAGCCTCTACCTGGTCTTTTTACTAAACTTAACCAACTCCTTTCTTCATTACCTAAACCCAACCAAAGCATCTCCCTCATAGCTGTCAGCACGAGCGGCGGCTGCAGCAGCCTCGTGCCCCTGTGAGCTCAAGCCGGGTTCAGCCGCGCTGGAGCGGAGCAGGGGGGGAGAAAAAAAGTGTATTTCTTTTACTGTGTGGGAGATCTCCAACAACGGAGTCGGGGAGAAAGCAAGTGGGACAGATCTCCCCAGTACCCTGAGCAGCGCACGTTTCAGACAAGCCACAAAGCAGAATGTAAACAACGTCACGCGGTTCAGCACCTTGGACAGTGGAGGTGTGTCGGAATGGAGAGCTGTCCCCTCTTTTGGTGTAGTGATGGACAGTAACGGAGTAAATTTACTTGAGTACTGTACTTGTACTGTAATTACTCTTACTTGAATACATTACATTATTATTACGTGTATTACATACACAGACAAATATTTTTACTTTTACTCGAGTTTCTAGGAAGGCTGAAAAGTACTCGTTACTTTCAGGTCTGCTCTCTCTTTTTTTTTTTTTTCGAAGATACTATTGGACACAAGCTGTGTCAGAGAAGGAAACCCTAACCCCTAAAAGCAGCACATCACTGCAGCTGCTTTCAAAGAGTTCATTCTCACTAACAAGAGTTAAAAGCTCCTTACATTCATTTAGAAACAATTAGAGTCATTCATTGATGTGAAAAATAAGACATTTACTCTTACTCTTACTTTGACTTAAAGTACATTTAAAAGCATGTACTTTTGGATACTTAAGTATTACTCTTAGTCGAGTAACATGTGGACTCAGCTACTTTTACTTGTAACAGAGTAAATTTTGACCAGTAGTATTTGTACTCTTACTCAAGTACTGGGGTGGAGTACTCTGTCCATCTCTGTATTGGTGTGTATGTGGGGAAGAATAAAGAGCAAACGTGGTCTTTGTCCCTGTTGAAGTTTCATTTGGTAGACCTTTAAACCTTTAACCTTTCCCACTGTGCTTTATGATACTCAGACAGGTGAAAGACGCTCTGCCACAAGAAGACGAACAGCTGCACAGCCTGAAACCGGGCGACTGGATTGTGGTGAAAGACCTCAGGAGGAAAGTTGGTAAATCTCTGAAGTGGTTGGGACCGTACCAGGTGCTTCTGACCACGGCATCAGCTGTGAAGACGGCGGAGAGGGCCACATGGATCCTCGCAAGCCACTGCAAGAAGATCGTCTGAAGATAGACGTCTTTTCCTCATCGACACCTCAGCAGGCTGCATCTAGCGGAGCAGCATCAGACAATGTGTTGGAGGGGGGGGGCACTCAGCTCACACCTGCTGAAGAAACCAACTGAGCCACAGATTTCAGGCCAGGAGTCTGATATCTGTCCACTCCTTGGCATCCACTCAGAAGGCTCGGAGGTGGAATAGGCAAAGGACCTCTGGCTAAGCCCCGCCCCCTCCACTCACTCAGACAAACAGTCAACATTCGGTGACAGTTGCTATGGCAACAGCTGTCACAGTAGAGACATTTCACAGGAGGCAGTTGATGATTTTTGGAGACAGAAAGATTAAATATCATCTGGAAGTCACCAAAACTTCACTTAGCTTTACTGCTATGGCTGTCGGTTGCCGCAAAACGGCGACAGCGACGGGCTAATTTCTGTTAGCCTGTCTATGGAGTTTTACATTATACGTTAGCATTAAGCTAGCGGACTTTATGCTTAGTTGTGATGCTGGCTAACATCCAAACATCTCTGACAATGTGTTGCCTCAAATACGTTGTTGACTTAACTTAGAACAGATGTAAACATCCTTGTTAAGTTTATCCACGTTTAGTTGGTGCATAACTTTATCCAGAGCAGACACTTCTCTCGGTTGAGATGTGGTTTGGGAAAAGGTAAAAAAATCCACCCCGTCACTCAGCCTCTCAGGATACCTAGTGTTGGAGTTGCATGTACCCCATGAACACCGTTTGACCATTTTAAACTTAAAATGTCAAGAAAAAACATATAAAAACATGAAAACTGACTAACTGCAATGCATTTCAATGGACGTGGAAGCAGAGAATGTCCGAGTGTATGGGCTAGCTATGCGCGCTGTGATTGGCTCATCGCTTTTGGGGGCGTGGCTTAGCCATAGGTCAATTCTGTTTGGAATGTAAGGATGGAGTGAGGAAAATGAAGAGGGGCCACCGCCTTCTTTGTTTACACCAGTATATGAATGCACAACTACTGAACCTCGTCGTCACAAGAGAGAGGTGTTTGAAAACACTCATCAGAAGCCATCTGGGTTTTCAGTTGAATCAGAGGGCTCCAAGTACTTGAGTAGTATAGTATGGTACCATGCAGTATGGTAGTACTGTATATCAGCCTTGGGGACAATGGAATCCATTCAGAAACCCAGAAGAAGACAGGCTGCAAAAGACTTGCAGCCTTCACAATCACCAATGTACATCAATGCAAAAACATTCCAGTGCTACCAAACTGTGATGGTGAAGTTTGGTTTTGGAATCTGATTATTGACTTTATAAGAAGCTGGATTGACACTACAGTTGTGTTTTGGCATTCCTGAAAGCCTCAGCCTGTTGAAACACTGAAATAAAGCACTACTTTCTGTTGCACTCGCTTTGTTCCTCACCTGGTGTCACAGTACACAAGTTATTGAACGTAATAGTCTTAGATATCATGTTGGACTTGGTATAGGATTTTTATGTTCAAATTACTGGCGAGGTGGTAATGACATACTATGAAATGTTACGCTAACACTTTACTTGAATAGGTATTCATAAGATTGACGTAAAACTGTCATAACCATGACATAACAGCTGTCATAAACATCAATGAATACTTATGACAGCTGTCGTTAAGTGTCATTCGGTAAGTTATGTCACTTTTAATGCAAAGTTGACATTGTTTGAGATGTTCCTTGTTATGAGAACTTGACATCATTTTTAAAGTTTGGCAATTAGGTCTGCTATGACAGTTTAAATTGTCTTTATGTCAAGTTGTCAGAACAAAAACATCTCAAACAATGTCAACTTTGCATTAAAAGTGACATAACTTACCGAATGACACTTAACGACAGCTGTCATAAGTATTCATTGATGTTTATGACAGCTGTTATGTCATGGTTATGACAGTGTTATGTCAATCTAATGAATACCTATTCAGGTAAAGTGTTACCAATGTTACTAACTAATTGGAGCAGGTGTTATTTTGTAAAGTTCCAGATGCATGATGTTGGAATGTGAAGAGGAGAGTCTTACTTGCTGGATCTCTAAAATCAGATAATGCTCTGTAAGCCTTTGCAGGTTTACACTGGGCTTTACAGAGGTTTAAAGATTTTGTTTTTTTTTGTCAGACTTAACTGTTTTCCAAATGATGCATCTATCTAGAAGTAGAGAGCACCGGTCTACAGCAGCAGTCATAAAATCATCTTGCTGGTGCCAGAGAAATCTTGGCTCACAACCTCTCTCCCTGTTTCATTTAGTCATTTCTAAAGCGGTGTACAGTGAAGGAGGCCAGTGTGTTCAGTGAGTTTTGTCGCTGGCCTGACTTATCAGCCTCCTCTTGTCCCGTTGCCCCTGGCGACACATCCCACCTGGAGAGAGGCCAGCATCCCATTAAGGAGATCAAGGCTGAGTAAAGTGGATGAAGCTCTTTCTCTCTGTCCGTCTGCTTCTGTTTCTCTTATTCATGTGTTTATACCTGACTTACTTCTTATTGTTCATGAAAACGCTCCCTTTCTTTCTCTTCCACAGCTGCAGCCTACTGGAGGATTAACTGAGGTTAATTAAGACTGTTGGAGCTTTTTGCACAGATGCTCAGATTGGTTTGAGAATTATTTTTAATTTACTGTAAAGACAATTTCTACTTCCATGAAGGTAAATGGTGACTGCCCACTGAACGTAAAGAACAAATGAAAACTTGTGTTAACATTCAGTCAAAAATGCAACCACAACACATTAATTTAATTTAGGAAAAACTGTTGTTCATCACAAAAAATATCACATCGCACAAAAGCACTGGCATGAGAATGTTTCTTCCATGTGTTCTTGAGAAGATGCCTGAAAGTTCAGTTTGAGCAATACACTCATCAGTTTCCTTTAATCAAGGAATAAACCTCCACAAAATCTGATATGAATTAAGAATGGTATTCTGATTTGGAAACTTTTCCCAGCATCATGCAGTGGGAGTTTTCTGGATAATCTGCATGTGTCTGTCTGAGGATCTGCAGAGTGGAACTTGTGAAACCCAGGTCATAGGGATCATTTAAAACTGTTCAAAAACTTTTTTTTTTCATTTCATTTCTTTATTGAACATGTCAAGAGTAAAAACAAAACAACAAAAATAAAAACAATGAATAAATGTGTATATTAATAATCATCATCTCTAAAGAAGATGCCTGTCATGTTCAAAAGGGGTAAGAAGAAGTTAAAAACTTTTCTGGTCCTACCCCCTTTTGCTATTCATATAATACTAGTTATACAAGTATACAAGTTATGAAAAACAGCCATAGTTAAATATGTATTCCAGATAATTTGTACAGCTCATAAAATAAAGAACAAAAACACTAGTCCATCACTTTTCAGCTCGTTGCTGCAGTTGTTCCACAGATCCTTTTGTTGTGACACAGTGACGTTTCATGTTTGTCCTTACTGGTGGTTTTTTCAATATATACTGTAGATTCCTCTCAAGTTGTACTTACATGGATCCTCGCAAGCCACTGCAAGAAGATCGTCTGAAGATAGACAACGTCTTTTCCTCATCGACACCTCAGCAGGCTGCATCTAGCGGAGCAGCATCGGGGGGTCTGGCTACAAAGGGGCATGGACATTGAAACAACCCTTGGATACTAGTAATTGTTGTTTTATTGCTTTATACATGATTTGAATAGTTTTGAGCCGGTCAACCAGATCGTGGAATTTTAATTAAAAAGTAAACATTTGTTAGGCATGAAATACTGAATTCATCATTTACAACACAAATATTGTGTACTTATTATTAAATGTTACTGGACAACGTGTTCAAACAAAGGAAACAACATTTTATTTACAGTAGAAATTGACTATAAAGTTTAGACTGGTCTACACAGAGCAAGATGTTATCTCAATATTTCTAGAATATCAAATGGAAGCAGTTCTTACCCTGGAAGAACACCTGTGAAGGACGGTGGAAGCTCTGGCTGTCACTGGCTGTGATCTCCTTATAAAGGAGGTGGAGGAAAGAGAAAAACTGCTGTGGGCCGTTCATATTTCTGCAGGACCCTCCCTCCATTGTGTGGAAACTGGGGGTGCTCAGGGCTTCAAGCACATCCCATGTTAACATATAGCCAGAAGCAGTGATTACCAGTTCAATTGAGACGATCTTAACTTAATTTCACACGGTCTCTATCTCTCTCTGTCACATCCTGAGGAGAAGCAGGTAAAGATGCTGTAGATGAGTGGTAGAGCTGGACAGGCCTGGCAAGTTTCTGTAAAGTCATTCCTCGAGCCAGAGTGAGGTATGAATGTTTCAAATAATAGCTGTCATGACACTACAGCTTTTTTTCATATTACAAAGACAGAATATCCATCCCAGTCGTCCCTACTCTTTGAAATGAATATTAAAAGGATAGTTCAATATTTTGGCAAATTGGTCCATTGCCATAATCCCTATAGTTTTAGAAGTAGGTTTTTTACCTTTAATTGTCGGTGCAAGCTATTTTTAGAACGGCGGAGCAGAGCCGTGAGCTGCTCAGAGCTACACTACGGAGGCTAATGGGATTTCTTGGTTTCCCTCATCAAACTCATCAAATACACAATCCAACAACTCCACAACGCTCTGGTGGACAAGTTGTGACCTGCACATTCACCACGCTATGAGATAATAACACAACGTTACCAGACAGAGTTGTTTTAGAGATAGATTCATGTGCATTGCCATCGGGGGCAGTTTTCCAGCAAGTAATCTCTGCATTTGCCTCGAAAACAACTCTGTCTCGTAACATTCTGTTATTATATCATAGCGTGGTGAATTCTAATGTCTAAATAAAAGGTAACAAACCTACTCCAATTTGCCAAAATGTTGAACTATCCCTTTAAGTTATTGTATTAATACTGAACGAATTAAAGTCTCAGGAGGTAATGTTTGGCAATACAGGCTCTCTTGAACCTCTGGGTCCTGCAGTGCAGTGAGATCAGAGTTGGGTGTGTCGGCGGCTGCACAAACACCACTGACCCTTTCACAATGTGTAACGTCAAAAGGGTTCATTTTGAACCTGCTCTTAGTAATGCTCTTTACACAGAATGCAAACAAACAATATTCATTTCATGCATAACAACTTAGGAAGACTTTTCTTTTCATTTGTAACAGTTCACTCTCTGTAGTGAACATTTGTTCATCATAAAAGTCATATCTGAATCAAACCAAAAAGCCACTGATGCACAACAGTTAAAAAACCTCATGCCCCCTGTTGCCTATGTTGCTGCTGCGCTTACCTGCCAAATTCACTTTTCATCAGCACCCATAGGATAAGTTATATATGAGTGACAATGCAAACATCACCATGACAAGCACCAAATACACTGAATACTACATTAGTACAAAGACATGTTCAAGAACTACATGACACCTGGTGGATGTTTAAGAGCCACAGTGTAGCACTGCGGTGGTGGATTACATCACCAGTCAGAGACCAGACAACACCTCTGTTACATCCTCACCAACAGCGTTAAAAAAAACTTCCTTTAGCGGTATTAGTGGCTGTTTTTGGCAACTAACTTTGACTGCTGTAAAAATATATCAGATAAATATTTTTTTCAAATTTTTTTGCATAAATCTGTTAATCAACTTCAGTCTTGATCAAAACTACTAAATTTTTTTTTTTTTAAATCAAAATTTTAACCCTTTGAATGCCAATTTAAAAAATGAACTCACTGATATGGGAAAAAATACACACAAAATGAGCTATTTTCAATATAAAAAGTGATCGGACAAATCATTTTTTTTTCATGTTATCACAGTCTTGGACATGTCTTAGATTAGTAACATCAATGACTTTTATGCATATTTAGTTTTCGTGCAGCAACAGATTTTCTAAAAAAATATCCTTAGTGGCTGTTTTTGCCCCATTGACTCCCATTATAAACACATGTTTTGAATGCAGAGACATGACACCATATATAAATATAATTTTTACAGTCAGGGTGATCAACCCTGTTCAGAAGGGATCAAATTAGGTAATTTTACTGTTGATCACCTGGTTCACCCATTTACCCATTACATAGGCCTGTTGTATTACTAGCCTAGTTTCTGTATCTGTATAATGGTGTTTATGAGCATATTTGTAGTACACTTTTCCATCTTTCTATAAAAAATCTACTCAGAATCAGATTTATGAAAAACAGCCACTAATACCGCTAAAGGGTAGTAAATTTGCCGACAGTGTAATATTGACCTTTTGAAAATGTCGAAATCATATTTTCAAATTGTATGTAAAAATAAGGTTTGTCAGCAAAAATCATGCCATTTGCTGCACTATAGTGAAAGTTATGGTCAAATTAAGAGGAAAAAGTGACCCCTAGTGGACGTTTTTGGCACTAATACCGCAAAAGGGTTAAAACATTTGTACGAAGTTTCAAGAAGAAACTGCAGAGGAGCTGTTGGACTTAAAGGATGGGACACAGAGACAATGTTCCCTCTAATTTTCAAAACTTCTGAGCAGAAATTCAACTCCCCTGATGAGCTGCTTGAGCGACTGTGAGCGACAGCTTAAGCGAACACAGTACGTCCACATGCTGGTGCTACGGCCTCACCTCTCCAACTCCAAATATCAATACTATTGGCTATTACTATAATGATTAATAACAGATTATTTTGACAACATTAAAGGCTGCTCCATATCTAGGTCAGTTACAGTTCATGAGAACAAAATACTATATTGTTTTGGCAAAATAGATTTTGCATTTATTGCCATATGAACAATATGAAAAAAATAACTAACATCAAGTTGGTGTCATCAACTCTTGGCACTGAAGCATTCTTGATATGAACGGTAATAATAATTCTCAAGCAAAAACTTAAATCATAGTTGCACTACAGACCACAGTTCGAAGCCACATTAGGGAGAAATAAACAGTAAACTAGTCGGGGATATTTGAGTGTGCAACTTTTTTGTCTTCTGGGCAAAGAGGTGGGGAGCAGTGTGCAATTGCACAGTAAAACACCTTAGAGGGAACAGTGCACAGAGACCATCTGTCACTGAGTCTCCAGCAGAGGGCGATTCATACTTACATCTAATCCTCACCTTTATACTTTAAAAAAAAACCTATTCCTCCTTTCCTCCCAATTCCACATTCATCTATTTTATTATGTCTGTCGATTTATATATATTATTCTTATTGGCACTTGTATGCCTCCATACAGTAATAATACAGTTGTAGTCTATCTGCTGCACTCATTTCACACACATTTGAGACACTCATTTCAATACAACAAGTGGACACATTGTCCAACATTTTCCATGTCTTAAATAGCAGCCTGGAAATCAACCACCAGCAGTTACAGTGATAATCCAACACCACATGCCCACATAATACTTTTGCTTTCTCTTTGTTAAGACATGAAAACATGTTCAATGACACGTCTCTCTTACTTTCATTTGAATGAGAGACAGACACAGTGACTGTAACTGTTTGTATGAGGGACAGAAACAGCTGTGAAACTACAGATGAACTTGAACTGACTGAGGTGCATTGGAGTCAGAAAAAGCCACCTGACCTGGAAAGACCTTTTTCTAACAAGAAAGCTACTGTAAGCTTCATACTCAGGTTAGAAGAACGGCTCATAAAGGAAAGTTGATTGTCAATCCGTACATCAGACATCCATAAGTGTTTATAATATTGAACACTGGCTCCATAGTCAACACTGCTATCATTAATATTTAGTGAATTTGAAAACAGCTATAGTTTGTGCAGCTTGCAGTGGCTGGACTTGTTGGAGGACTTTGTTTCATTCTTTCAGTGGTAAATTTTAGTTTGTAAATTTTGCACAGAATATCACCACCTTGTGGTCTATATGCAACTTCTCACATTTTTTGACCCAACTGCAGCACCCCCTACCTAGCACCTTTTGGTCTTCTTACAGTAATATTCGTGTCTGATGGGTGCACATCTCAAGTCTATCACTTCCTGGGAAAAAGTTCCTTGTTAATCCCAGTCTGCCATATGTGGTGCGGTGTCCTCATGAGTACCAGATCACCCTCCTAGAGAGGGACAATTTGAGTTCTTGCTATGGGCAGTGTCTCTATGAATGTCGTTTTCTGCTCTTTATTCTCCATTCTCCCTCTGAAAACCTTGATTTTGCGCCTCCAAAATCCAGTAGGTAGGCTATCTTTCAGAGAGTTGTATATGAATCTTCTACTCCATGCTGTGACTTTTTGAGTACTGTTTTCAGCTTACTGTAGTTTTACACTTTTGACCACAGATCTGCCTGTTTGTTCCATATTACAGAGCTGGACTAACCTGACTAAGCTCAGCCTTTACCTCCTCTTCACAGAGCTTTTCATCAGACAACTTTTGCTGCAGTGCATCGCTGAACTCATTCCCTGACCACCAAAGCTCCTCTTCCTGCAGCCTTGTGACTGTCTGGCCTCTTGCTACTGCCTGGAAATGTGCAGTAAAAGTCCAACACCACATACCCACATTATTCTTCTGCTTTTTAACATGAGAACATGTTTGATGGCACGTTTATTACTGTAATTTCCTCTGTGTACAGACAATAAGCATATGAAGTGTTGAAGTGATCCAATAAAGTATTCATTTTGTGATAAAGGAGTTAGAAAACACTCATATACAGTGGGTACAGAAAATATTCAGACTTTTAATTGTCGGTGCAAGCTATTTTTAGAACGGCGGAGCAGAGCCGCAAGCCATAGCATAGCTCTGAGCAGCTCGCGGCTCTGCTCCGCCGTTCCAAAAATAGCTTGCACCGACAATTAACCCATTAAGACCTGAGGACGCCTGAAAAAAATACCCTCTAAACCTAAATATTGTTTGTAAACAGCCCCCCAAAACCTGAGGGTTTTCTGAAAAACTGGGCCTATTCCATAATTCAGAAAACATGTTTTTTCTCAGCTTCTGTAGCACATAAATGAAATAAAAGGCATTTAATAGTTAACTAGAAATAATTTCCTTTGCCCCAAAGATCATTCAACATTTTTAAAAATTCACTTTAACCAGAAAAAATTAGAAAATTCATGAAACATTCATTCAACGTTTGCACATTTTAGGTTTTCTTCACAAGTGTTTCTATAAATAACACAATGGTACTGAAATGAAAAGTATCAGTTAAAAAATATAAGTGGAACTAGCACAGTAAAAATACTAGTGGCGCTGTACACAACACACAGTGATCTAAACAGCCTCACTATGCCGTCTAAAAAAGAAAGAAAAACTGAAATATCACCCAAACATTGTATTCCCTTTGCTGTGACATCATGTAAGTCATTTAGGTGCCGTCAATGTCTTTTGTTCATCTTTGAGATGGTTCTACACCTTCATGTAAGTCTAACTGTGTTGAATTAAATGAATTAGACATGTTTTGGAAAGGTACACACCTGTCTAAATAAGGCCGTACAGCTCATGCATATCAGAACAAAAAGAGGATCCATGAGGTCAAAGGAACTACCCCAAGAGCTCAGAGACAGAATTATAGCGAGGCACAGATCTGGTTAAAGGAGAATTCTGGTCATTTTTGACCCCTAAATCGTTGTCCTGATGGTCACCCAGTGTTGGTTGGAGCAAAAAACGCGACTGAAATTGATGCAGGCAAACCGGCGTTACACCATGGCTAGACGGGGCTAGCGATAGCCACAACGCTAAAGTATGAGGGCAATTTTTTCAACCACAACAAACACTCAAATATCTCTGGTACATGACTGGAATCCTTATGACACACCACTGAACTCATATAGTGTACAGTAGTGACCCCAGTCCTCACCTCCATTTTTAACTGGTCACTACAACTCTCTATCGTGCCTGCTTGTTTCAAGTCAGCTGTGATCATACCTGTCCCCAAGAAAAATAACATCACTTGTCTTAATGACTATAGGCCTGTTGCCTTAACCTCAGTCATAATGAAGGTTCTTGAGAGACTAGTATGCAAACATCTGTCCAGTATTTCACTTGACCCTCACCAATTCGCTTATAGAGCCAATAGAAGTGTAGTGTCCCTCTGTGTGCACTCCGTCCTCCAACACCTGGAATCCAGTTCCACATATGCACGTTTTCTTTTTATAGATTTCAGTTCCGCATTCAATACTATTGTTCCAGATAAATTAATATACACCTTACAGGAACTGGGGGTCAATCCATCTCTGTGTAAATGGATCTACAGCTTTCTATGTGACAGGAAACAGGTTGTTAAAATTGATAAATATGTCTCACTGGCTAGGGCTCTGAATATTGGCGCCCCTCAGGGTTGCGTACTATCACCTCTTCTGTACTCTGTATACACACACTTTTGTCAATCACATTCCAGTTCTGTTTTGTTATTTAAGTTTGCAGATGACACATCTGTAGTAGGTCTTATCACTGATAACATTGAAACTACTTACCGCAGTGAGGTGGAGAAGCTAGTAAAGTGGTGTGAGAACAACAACCTCATACTGAACATCTCTAAAACTAAAGAGTTGGTTGTTGACTTCAGAAAGAGGGCCACCCCTCTTCTTCCCCTCCTTATCAATGGAGAGGTGGTTGAGCGGGTAACCTCTTTTAAGTTCCTTGGAACTACCATCCATCAATCCCTATCATGGGAGCTCAATACCAGTCTCGTAATTAGTAAGTGCCATCAGCGACTCTACTTCCTGCGGCAGCTCAAAAAATTCAGGGTCAGCGGACCAGCCATGACCCACTTCTACAGGTCTACTATAGAGAGCATACTTACTTTCTCAATGCTTGTCTGGTATGGTCACACAACCTCACAGGACAAGGCGCGGCTGGAGAAAGTAGTGCGTCGAGCCTCTAGAACCATCGGCTGTAGTAACCTGCCTACACTCACATCACTTTACTCAACCAGACTCGTCAGAAAGGCTAACAAGATCATAGCAGACCACTCTCATCCGGCACATCATCTCTTTAATCTCCTCCCATCAGGCAGGAGATACAGAAGCATCAAAAGTAAAACATCACGCTTCAGAGACAGCACCTATCTCCAAGCCATCAGACTCATGAACTCACATTGACTTCACTATTGCACTTTGCACCATACTGTGTACACGATGTCGCTGGGTACTGTTCCCTGTCATTTGTAAATTGTATTGTATTTTGTAATTTATTCTGTCCCCCGCATGTGTTTTTCATGTGGGGTCGTGTCGTGTTGTATGTACTGGAGAGCAAACCAAGACAAATTCCTTGTCACTGGTTGACATGGCAATAAATTTTCTATGACTATGACTATGACTATAAACAGTATAAACTTTGTGTTTTTGCATGTAGCCACTCACCTCAGACAGCCGAACTCTGAAACGTCCTTGAAAGACATTACTATCCCATCACAGAGCGCCTGCTCTCCGCGTCACAGAAACTAACACTTTTTCCTTGTTGTGATGATTTCTTTACAAAAATAAACGGTCGGAGATATTTTGGACATTACCATTGCACTGCTTGACCGTTTATTTTTGGGGGGTCAAAAATGACCGGAATTCTCCTTTAACCCTGTAAGACCCAGTGTTGCAGAATTACAACAATTTTGGTTATCCCCAAAAAACGTCTTTTTTTTTTTTTTTTTTTGGTTCAACCACATTAACATGATCATTGGGTCCTATAGTTTGTTCTCACATTGCGATTGGATCCAACATTTGTATATAAGCACCCGCCCTCAGGTCAAGAAGTCACACAACCTCCAATTTTTTGACCGAGCAACATCCCTTCGATTCACTGGACTGGATTCATCTAATTCAAGTAAGTAAAATGCTTTGAATATTTTTTTGTGTTTATTACAATGTCTAGAACATGAACATATATAGTTTTTGTGGAAAATATGCCCTACGTTTTATTTAGAGCTTGTTTTATAATTGTTGCAATATTACAACGCTGGGTCAGAGTGGTAGCCAAAACAGCCTGTTTTTGAGAGGAACTACAATTGAAATCTTTACAATATAACTTTAAACTACACATGATTTACACATTCTAGCCTTCAGCCTTATATTGGATTACATGTTTACACATTTTTATTGTATAAAGAGTAAAGATATATTGCCATATTTAAACATTTTAATTTACTTAATTTCTAACCACCTTCAACACTCAGTATTTTCTCCTTATCACAGAATGCAGGACTTTCTTACAAAGAAATTCAGTTTGTGCATGTCTGCCCTTTGTCTTAGTCTCTATTGATAAGAAAATGTTCCTAGCAATTCATAGTCAAAGCAGGGATGCTCCTGGTGCATCTGTGGCATTGTCCTGGAACAGGTGTTAATGTTCATGGATGTAAGGTGTGGTTGTAAGATGGAGGCTACATGCATTTCCTATTACAATGATAATCACAGTCTCCAATAGGTCAATAGGTCAGTATTGTGTGACCAGTGAAATGTGTGAACAGGCTACTTCAGTGCAATTTGTAAACACTTCATAATGAAATCAGTCTCCCCACCACCCCATCTTTCCTGTTGGCCATCTAGAATCTAGTAAGCATGTGTGCTATTTGTATTTACATTTGTTTCAATTTTCTTTTTTCCATTTCAGAATGCCACCAGCAAGGCGAGATCATCGGTACAGCGTGCAGGATGTAATTGCCATCGTCCAAAACTGAGAGAGGACATGGGACATGTGGACATGGATTTCGACGACACTGATGCAAGTGACGAAGAATCCGATAGCGATGCCTGTGTGGACAAAGAAAACCAAGAACCTACTGATTGCCCAGCCAATGTGGACATTGAGCCCCAATCAAACAAACACATCATGCCCCGTGACAGATGTCGCTGGCAAAAAAAAAGATTTTATCAGTCCCAATACTGAATTTTCTGGTCCAGCTCTCACTGATGATGTCAACTCCCTCCACACACCACTGCAACTACTTCCAAAAGTTTGTGTCAGAAGACATGGTTGAAGCTGTGGCAACAAATACGATTGAGTACATCATTCAAAAAGGTATACTAATACCCAAAGCAAGTGTGATGCTGTGAGACTGGGTTAGATGTCTGCCTCTGTTTTTCAGAGGACAAGAACTGCTTCTGGGACTATCACTGTAAATAATATAAATAAATGTCAAAGTTCTTCTTGTTGGAATAAATGACTCTTCATAACAACATGACTGAGATTATTATTCATGTTATATACTGGCTTGAGAAAAGCAAAACCCTGCAAATGAATCCTTAGTTCTGTATTGCTGTTCAGACAATGAGTGGAAATACAGGAGATTCTGCTCCCCATTAAGCCCAACGTTGCAATATTACAACATTTCCGTAAAACCTTACTAAAACATAAATTTTTTTGAAAACACTCCATTTTCAGCCCCAAAGGCCTCCTACAACAACATCTGAATGGTTGAAATTTTTTTTTTTTGCGTTTTTCTATATTTGGGTTTTACAGGTGTACAGAAATTCGTTTTCCTCACTCGGGTAAACTCGTGTTGCAGCTCGTGACAACTCGGCGCGACAAACAGGACAAACGGCCATTTCTGTACACCTTTAAAGCAGAAGTAAGTGATATATTTGTGTTAATATAAGTCGTAAATAGTTCTATCTTCCGACAGCAATCACTTACATAGAGTGTTTGGACTGAATCACGGGTCTGTCAGTCACTCTGCTCTGCTCTGAGCCGAGGAGAAAACTTTTCTCGTATCCTACAGTTTTTATCCAATGAGGAGAGAGAACGGCATGCAGGGCTGTGTGTGCAGCCAAGGGACGCCGTGAATGTGGTGACGTAGGGATGAGGACTGTTATGGTGCGTTCAAGGCAGCCCGTAACTCGTGTTTTTCCGACCTGTGAAGTCGTACCAGTTCAATCTGGTACGAGTTCACGGGTCAGAAGTTACGAGTGGCCGTTATAGTGACTTTCACAGGTAAAACAGGTCGCAAAAATACGAGTGGGTTGCCTGAAACGCTACAAAGTCGTAAGTTGTGACTTGAAGCTGTAATTTACGGTTTCAAAAGCCTGCCTGGAACGCAGCATTAGCCAAAACGACCGGATCGCTTACTTCTGCTTTAAGGCTACAAAAATTGCCCCACAAAAGCCTCTCCTCAGTGCCAGACAGATGATAGGCTGCATAGAGTTTGCAAACAACCACCTAAAGGCTGTGTGTAATTCTATGCAGCCTTTTGTGTGTCTTAGTCTTTATGCTGTCATTATGGGGTGGTAAGAGAAGATTGAAAAGAAAAAAAATAATTTTATTGACTTCAACATAAATCTGCAACATAACAAATGGTGAAAAATTTAATTTCTGAATACTTTGTGGGTCGCATGAGGGTTTTAAAAAAAACTACATATGTGATTGTAAAGAGGGTATTGGAGGACTTGTTCCTTCATCATGGGAATTTCTAACCAAATGACAAAGTATTAATCAACAGGCTACTCAGCAGTACTTCTGTCACATGTCACGTGGACATTTCTCATAAATGTCACATTTACCAGTAACAGACAGTCACATTTTGGTTTTAACTGTTTTACTTTTGTTTTGTGGCTGAGGTGTAAAGCTGGCTCAGAGAGACTGCGGTGTCAAGTCATCTTTAAAACATGTTCAATGACACGTCTCTTACTTTCATTTTAATGAGAGACACGTACAGGGACTGTAAAGTTATGTTAAGAAACAACTTTCCTGACTAGAAAGTGAAAGGCTTGTTGAGTGGAGGGAGGTCCTGTGTGTTTACTTCCTGACCACCATCTCTTTATAAGAAGATGGCTACAAGTCTGGCAGCCAGAGCTCCAGTCCATCTTCAGCCGTCTTCTTCCAGGGTAAGAAAACTTTATCAAGTTGAAATACTGGAATCAGCTCCAATACTTGGCGAGGAGCTCAATTTTTTTTGCATCGGTCTTCCTCAGGGCTTGTGTTGTGTTTTGTGCTGTATTTTTATGTCTGAACAAATGATCTTTTCCTGCAGCTGCAATGCCAAATAAAGGCAAGGCAAGGCCAAGCAAGCCAAGCAAGCCAAGCAAGCCAAGGCAAGGCAAGGCAATTTTATTTGTATAGCCCGTTTTTACAAACAGTTTGTCTCAAAGGGCTTTACATGGCATCGTAACAACATCCTCTGTCCTTTGACCCACAGATCCACCGAGGAACTCCGTGGAAAACCCTGCATCTGCAATTAAACAGCAAGTAGGGACTCACGCCATGGACGGAGCTATTCAAATCGGCACTCACATTGCTGGAGCCGTTCCAACACACCGTCAGTGCTCCATTGAGATTACTAATAAATGCTCAGGCTACATCCTGTCCAACCCCAGGTAAGTGCGTTTTTTTCTGTCCAATATTAAAATAGTTATTCATATATTAGGGGTGGGAGAAAAAATCGATTCACATAAATATCGCAATATCTTTTTTGACGATTTTTAAATCGATATTTTTTTTCAAAATCGATTTTCTTTTTTTAATTTTTTTTCCAATTCTTTTTTTTTTTTTTTTTTTAATATTGTGCAATGTGCATTTGTTAGCCTTTTTTTTACATACAGAGAGTACAGGTTTTGAAAAGGGTTTAAGTTCACTTCATAGTGGAGTATGTTAATGTATAGGCTCCTACAGTATTTGTGTGCAGATAAATGTTAAAAATGCAGACTAAAAATCGAGAGAATCAGCAATATCGTAGAATCGCAATTTAAATCGAATCGCCATCCAAAAAATCGTAGAAGAATCGAATCGGGAGAAAAGCATATCGTCCCAGCCCTAATATATATATACGTAAATATTTTTTTTCAGTGTATTAATGCTTTATCACTGTTTTCACTTTAGTGTACACATAAATAGCGGATATTGTGCTGAGATGCTGTCATCCACGGTCGAAGGTACTAAATCTGCTACTGCTCTGTTCAGCAAGACTGCAAACGCAGCTTGTGGATCTGTCGGCGTCTTCACCTACGATGTCTGCGACAGTTCTACAAAGACGTCCACCAAGAAAATAGCGGTCATGTTCTCCGTGCCCTACGACTACAACCTGTATTCAAACTGGTTTGCAGTGGGAATCTTTGACGAGAGCACAGAGTGTAATGATCAGCTGTATAATCTCATGTACTACAACACAGAGGCAACTTTTACCAGAAAAAAAGGCGGCTGCTCTATCACTCACGAGAAAGATCAATTTACCATCTCAGCTACAATGTCAGACTCTTACCAACCTGACATGAAGGTTGAAATAAGTGAGGGCTGAAATAAGTGCAAACCTGCCTACTTCATACCATAACAGTCTTTTGACCATGTGCTTTGCTTTTGAATGTTTGGTTTTTTTAATGTAATGTTTAATGACTTCTCTGCTGAGCTTCCTCAGTTGATGTGAGGGTCTAAGGACAGAGGATGTTGTTATGATGCCATGTAAAGCCCTTTGAGACAAACTGCTTGTAAAAACGGGCTATACAAATAAAATTGCCTTGCCTTGCCTTTATTGGCTTCATGGTGGCTTCAGAGCAGCTATTATTGTGATGTCAGCTGTAATGTCTCATGATGATGATAACAACCCTGATGCAAACTGTTTTGTGTGTGAGCTGTAATTCTCAAAATTTCAGTAAATCTTTCAAATCAATCTTCTGCTTCTCAATTTTTAACATTTTTTGAAACAAGCAATACAATACGGGTCACACGTGTTCAGATGTCAGTGTAGCCTACTTGATTACATATGCATATTTGGTAGGCTAACACTTTACAATAAGGGTCCCTTAATTAATGTTAGTTAGTAGGCTACATTATTATATTATATAAGCATTAATTAACTGTTTACAGATATATTAACAATCATTATTATGTATTACTTAGGGTTAGGAAACACATTAATTAATGTAGCCTATTCAGTTAATTAATGTTTACTACTCAAAGTTAGTTAATACATTAAAAGTTGAATAATGTAATTAGTTATCATTATGTATGCATTATTCAGCATTAATTAACACATTAGTTTATATTAATACTTAATAATGTACTAACTAACGTTAATTAAGGGACCCTTATTGTAAAGTGTTACCGCATATTTGATAACGCAAATGAAAATAAGCAACTTGTTTGACATGTATGATAAAATACAGACTGATTCCTTCCAAAGGTGAGAAAATCTGCTTACTGCTGCCAAATTTATAGATCAAATCTGCTTTTTGCAAGTTGGGATATGGTATTTTGGTACATGAAAGCTAACTTACCAGTCTTGCCAAGAGCTTCAGTGATTATTTACAGTACACTTTACAATACAATCTCTGTTTTGCTACTGATTTAGGGCAGACTGGATACTGCAGTAAGTCTATGTTGGAAAGTTTCATAACTGTGATCTGCTTATTGTGGGTTTTTTTTTTTCCATATGGGTTTCATGTGACACTGAACTTGACTGAACTTTGGTTGAACCCTGGTTATTGAATTTGCAGCTTTTGACCACAGCTGGAAAGTTTGTTTCACTTTATGGTTGAATAAAACTCCTGAACAAAGCGTACGTGTTCTAAAGTGTTGTACCGCTTCCTTCTCACATCGTCTGTTGAATATTTCTCACATGCTCAAACTTAACCTCAACCTCAACATCAAGCTAGCCTATTTCATGCAATTAGATTAAAGAAGGGCTCGTACTGATGAACCCACAAAGATACATCACCTTATTCTGCTATTTTAATCAGAAAAACAAGGGTTTTTAGCAAAAAAGGACAGTTAAAATTTAAATTACATTCAATACTTTATACAACCTTTAGCTCAGATGTCAGACCAGATGGTTAAAGTGTTGCACCACTTCCTTCTCACGTCGTCTGTTTAATATTTTTCACACGTTCAAACTTAACCTCAACATCTAAATATTATAGAAATACAGACCAGGGGATTTAGATTTTTAGCTGAATTAAAACACTCCTTGGGTAAACCTGTAGGCCTGACTTCATCTTTGATGATCATCATCTTTGCTGTTTCCTCCCCCAAACGGTGGCAGACAAAAAGCCTTCCCAGACTCGTGATTGGTTGCTCTGTGACGGAGAGGATGGCAGTTTTGGATGCTGAGTGTGGATCCACTGAGTTGGATAGAGACTCAACTTTGCCAAAGTGCTGAGTTTTTCCAACAGTATAGGCTACTTGCTCCATGGACATCTAAAGATTGGCCAGGTCCAATAACAGGATGACAATGTCCCGACACCAGTGTACAGAACAAGGATCCTACCTGTTTGCACCAAGAGGTCAATGTTATTATTGATAGTGAAGTGATTTTTTTTTTGCAATTTGGTGATCCACACTACTCATTGCACTGTGAAAAACAATTTGCTAACTACAAATGTAGGCTATAGGGTTGTTATTTCAGAATTTGAAAATTCCAATATCTTGCTTTTCATAGCCTACAGAAATTGAAATGCTATCCCAAATCCTTTCCAGCTTACAGGCTAGCTCATTGACAATGAACTGCTGACTGGAATGCAAAAGAAGGTGCTAATATCCTATCCCCAGTTGCACACTCCTTCTTTTTATCCATGTGTTCTCTAACCAAATTTTGATTCATTTTTTATGGTTTTGGATTTAGACTCCATTGCTCCATTAATGGGAATCTGTTTCCACCATTAGCAGTCAACCATAAGTTTGAAAATGTTTATCTTTTTTTATATATCCGAGGGCGAGGCTACTGAATGGATTCATGGCGCAGCAGCAGCAGCAGCAGCAGCAGCAGCAGCAGCAGCAGCAGCAGCAGCAGCAGCAGCAGCAGCAGCAGTGCGTTTACAGCGACTGCACTTTATTCTGAAAACACCACTTCCGCTGCCCAGCGCGAGCAAGGACAGTACTTCCGGTGTATGTGAGAAAGGCGGATTACTAGGCGGCTCCACAGAGGGAACAAAGGACGACCCAGTGAGTACATTTACGTTGTTTTCAGCGCAATTACTTGAAATGTGAAATGATGCCACATTGCCTGTGTTTTAAAATCCCTCAAAATATGTTTCCTTTGCCTTTCGGTGATTTAGCTAGTCATGTTAATCACCTCCATGTGCGGAGTTAGCGGGAGCTGCTATTGTCCCTCACTTTAGCTTCAGCGGCGACTCGAGCTTTATTCAAACTACCGGCGCTGCACACACACCGAAGTGGCGGTCGGCCCGTGTAAATTTGTGTTGTCTTTTCATAATACTGTTTCAAATTAACACACATTTTACAAGTTAGATAACAGCCTCAGTATCATTATCACAGGACAAATGGCCCCTTTGTGTTAGCTAGTTTAGCTAGCAGGCCTGGCTGGGTATGCTAGCTTCCTAGGCCCCGTCAGCCGTTGTTGTTATCAATGGTCACCGGCGGTACTCAGTCATTTTCAGTTCAATTATTTCCCGGATTATTATTGTCGTTTTCCTTAACAAGCATTTCTATTGTAGTCTGTAATTCAACTGATGTGATTGATTTGTATTTTCTCATGTGTTCTCTTTCAGGTCAACCAGTATAAGAATGAGCAGTTTTCTCTAACTCTACAGTCAAGATGTCAAGTAAGTAACGTAAACATGCATTTTACTAACAGTGGCGTAGGTCGACTCGATGCTGGTGGTTATGTTCCTGTTCATAGCATGATGGTTTGTATTGTAGTAAACCACCAGTAGCCGGTTCCCTTTGCTTTCATTCATTGCACTCTGTAATTTTAGTGGCACTGGAGAAACATTATATTATCAGTTGTTATACTGTCCGGTTTTACACATCTTTTTTTGTTTTGTTTTCATGTGAGTGGTTGGGACAATAGGAATATCATATTGTTGACTTCCTCCAAGCCAGTGACATTATGAGCTGATTGGTTTCAAAATAATATGGTCTTCTTCTTCTCCATTGTTGGCTCTTTTTTTCTTTTCTATTATATGTATTGCAGTGTTTGAAACTGTTTTTATGTAAATGGTACTATGGGCTACAATCTGGTATTTTTACATACTTGTACGTTCATCAATGTGCGCTGCTGTCCCATCTAAATAAACAAAAAATACAAATATGATCATAAAATATTTAGAATTTCTCTGACCTTCCTGTCTACATGGATGTCAAAGTGTTGTTCCTCTGTGGTGTAGGGAACTCTCCTAATGTTAACTCATACACACAGCAGGGATTCAGCTGTTCACTGTTGTTGGAGGATGTAGTGATATTAGTTGTTTTGTTTTTTTTAATCAGAATGAATACATGCATCAACGCAGTCTTTGGTTTTAAAAATATTCAACATTGGTACATCTGCTCATTCATCAACACCTCTCTGACGTTGAAACAATGGAGTACTTCATTACTGATGGTAACACAGTAGTTGAGTCCTCCTGCTGGTCTTATGCTGCGTTCATAACAACTCGGAGATCGGGATTCCCAACTCGAAAATTTCCGACTTCCGACATCATTGCGTTCACGCTGCAGGAACTTGGGAGAAAAAAAAACATGGATACCTGAAGGAAGTTTGGCGTATTATTGTGGCTCATAACTGAATAGTAAAAATCAATGCAGCAGTAAATGATGCTTATTTTGGAGGAGAGGAGACGCTGCAGATGAGTGCACATATAATGTTACAGCCTTGATAACAGTTAAACCTTATTTCGTCACATACGAGAACCACAATTTCACACCATACAACAATCACAGCTTAATATAAATGTATTTCATATAGGCTATTGCAATAATACACAAAAATATGCATTCAAACCTCAACAAATAAATTAAAATGTCTAAATTCTCACCGTTTAAGACGAGGGCTGCCATGTTTTGATGTTGTAGTGACGTCAAGTCGGAAAGTCGGAGCTCTGATATGATACCCGAGCTTCCGACCTGTAATTTCCGAGTTCGACGCCGTTCAATTCATTTTTTTACAACTCGGAGCTCGTTTTTTTCCGACTTCCGAGTTGTCTTGAACGCAGCATTAGGTTCACCCTGTCGTCGTGCTCCTTTGTTACACAACGTGAACGTTTTGGGCCGAGGTTGCGGATGTGCCATCGGATGTGCTGGCGGCAGACCGTGGAGGGATTGTTATGCAGCAAAAAAATATTCCCAGAATATACAAGTGATATGCCGCGGGTTGAAGTAATATCTGACTAATGGTACTTGTTTTTCTTTCTTGCACAGAACGACCATCCTACGCCCCTCCCCCTCCCCCGGCCCCAACAACAGTAAGTGCACAACTCTCGGTTCCAGTCCCACTTAACCGTCTAGCTGCCAGGGTTGGCCGTTGTTGGTGCACCGTAGCACACTCTTTTTGGTTCCTTTTTTTTTTAAATCTTTCTTTTCACGCTGTCTTACTCCCTCTTTATTTTTATTCCTTTGATTTAATTTCTTCTGTCTGAACACACAGAAGTTGTTCAGCTTCCCATCATCGCTTTCACTCCTGCCTTCTCCCGTCATACCGCCACGTACTGAAGAGTCTCGCACAGATGGGTTCAAGTTTCGCCCGCTGCTCTTACAAAGCATTGTTGTGACTGGGGAACACATTTTTTTTTAAATCTGTTTTTTAAATAGAACGTCAAGCTTTTAAACATCTAATTTCAGAGTTAAAGGGATAGTAGCATTTTTTTTAAAGTGGGGTTGTATGATCTACAAATAGCTCCTAAGTACTTTAATTGCAGTAGAAGACTCTCTGCACTCCTCCCGTTAGCAACGCCAGCCCATAGCCCTGTCCAGAGATTTACAACATACATTGTTGTGAACAGACCCAAAGAAATGGCCTATGTTCACGGCCTAAAAGAGGTTTTACCTGAAAAAAAATACACAGTTCCCTTGTTCGCTATAATACAATTTTTCCAGCCCTTCAAAGTGCAGGAAAAACACAGTTTTTATTTGGACCTAACCAACTCGCGTATCCCTCCACCAAGGGTTAACGGCCGCCGATCAGCAGTTGGTTAGGTCCAAACAAAAACTGTGTTTTTCCTGCACTTTGAGGGGCTGGAAAAAATTATATTATAGCGAACAATGGAACTGTGTATTTTTTCAGGTAAAACCTCTTTTAGGCCGCAAAAATAGGCCGTTTCTTTGGGTCTGTTCACAACACTGTATGTTGTAAATCTCTGGGCAGGGCTATGGGCTGGCGTTGCTAACGGGAGGAGTGCAGAGAGTCTTCTACTGCAATTAAAGTACTTGGGGGCTATTTGTAGATCATACAACCCCACTTTAAAAAATGCTACTATCCCTTTAAGCTATTGTAATGTCAGCAGATGTCTATGCAGTGAAGGAACCAACATGCTTGTTTTGTTGCTTTTTCATGTCCGTACATTCAGCAGCAGGACACAACGTGTGTTAAGTTGAATTGCGATGGAACAGACAGATAATAAAGTACAAGCAACTTATGTTTTAAAAGGATCATTTGATTTTGTTTCACATGTTGTGTACTCGCTCTGAATGGCAGCCTGCTGCACAGCCGATGCCATGGAAAACAAACAAACAAGCAAAACAATATACAAATAAAAATTAAAAAAATCTACATATTTTCATGTTTCCCCTCCCTTTTCACTTATTTATGTTTATCCCTCTTCCTCCTCTTGTTTGTGAGCCATTTCTCATTCGTGTTTTGTCTCATTTGTCTTCCATCAGCAATTGCCTTCCACCCCTGGGTTTGTGGGCTACAACCCTTACAGCCATCTGGCCTACAACAACCTCCGGCTGGGAGGGAGCTCCGGAGGCTCCAGCAGGGTAATGAAATGATGGAGGGAGGATATGGGGTTTAGGAGAAAGGGGAGGGGGGGAATAAGCAACATGTCATCATCGACTAAATACACAGGTATGGGCTGGGGGGGGTGGAAATAGGCCATTAGTATTAAAATGTTCATAAAGTTGGAGAATACAGAGGATGATGATAATAATCAAGAGACGGAATTTAAAACAAAATTTTTTTCTATACAGCTGTTTGTGGAAACAAAGTTGAAGAGTTTGTAAAAGGATCAGGATTTAAAAAGGAAAGTGATTGGATTAGTAGTAATTCAGGTAGACATCCATATCAGGAGCTGTGGAGATATAAGATTAGTTTAGTTCATTTATATCTTCTAATTTTTTAAATGGCCACCACTCCTTTCTTTGTACAGTGAAAATGACCACAGGCTCAGTACACGATGCTAACAGGTTGTGTTCTAATATAATCTTGTTGTCATTGATTTTATTAATTTTGACACTGAAACGTTAAGTTGATTGTGTTTGTAAATTGATCTTTAATTCATTCTACCAAGTCATGATTCATCACTATACCAAAAAGAAAACTTTTTTTTTAAAGTGTAAATGTTGTCGACTTTAAACAAAGTAATGATGATAATATGTATACGACTCATTTAGGCACAAAAATACCAGTCCACTGTTTCCTGTTCAATCATCAAATAAAAACGACCAATGGGAACTTCTAAATCAGTAACAAGTGAAATCAATCAGTTATTGTGATTGCCATTATCTTCCTGCCTAGCAGTCAGCCAGCTTTCTAAAAACAGTTTGAGCTTTGTAATGGTTCGATTTCTTTCTGATGGTCTCTGTAAATAGTTCAAGGTAGAGCTGGATAAAGAGCAGCCATTCCCATACATTGATTTATTTATGGCGGCCTGCCTTTATAATCAGCATTTATTGCCACATATTGATTTCTCCCTTTTTTCCCCTTTCTAGTAGGTTAAATCTTATTTTCCTATTTCATATTTGCTCAGGCTTAAATCCTTACAGCTGTTTACAAACCCAGTTCTTCTAACGTCCTTATTCACATCATGTCTTGTGCTATGAAATACGATATTCCGCTCACTACGTCCCTGCCTCTGTTTGAGCGCTGAGACTCCCAACACACACACACACACACACACACACACACACACACACACACACACACACACACACACACGTGGCCGTCACAGAGGTGTGATTGTCAGACGATCACACGAGGCTGCTTCGTGAACTCGGCCGCTTGTGCCACTTTTTTCAAAACGCGTATCCCATATTTTGTCATCTCGGCCCACCTGCTTGTTTTGCAACCAGTACAGCTTCACTGGGAATGGGTTTATTTTGTTCAGATGTTTGACTTCCTGCAGTCACTCATCCTTACGTTTCCAGCAACAACACACATTCTGTGCAGGATTGAATTGTCAATTAGAAAATCTCAGTAGTTGTCACGTCATTTAATATTTTGAACCATGCAACTGTTGGCTGTGGAAATTGATTTATATCCGTTAATGCATGTTAATGCTTTGGCAGTTATCAGTTACTTTTTATCCAGTTGGAAGAGACAGTGTGATGAATTGTCATTATTACATGTCACCATCATCAGACTGTAAACAGCAGATATTTTCTAACACTCTGCTTTTCTTTCCCCTCTCCAAACCTCTGCCCCTTGTTTGTTTTTTTCCCCCTCTTCCCCCTTTCTATATCCTCATTTATATTTTTCTCCCTCCTACTCCCCCCCCTTCTCTCTTTTTCTCCCCCTTTCACAGAACTCCACAGGCATTACTGTCCCAAAGCCTCCCAAACCTCCAGACAAGCCACTGATGCCTTACATGCGGTACAGCCGGAAGGTAAGCAGGAAGGTAAGACACCCATCCACGGTGTCTGCTTTTACTGCTTGTCCTCCCATCCCCTGAAAAAGGTGCAGCGGTTTGAGGGTGGGAGACAGCCAAGCCATGACGCCTCACCACCACCTCAACCATCTAGTGGAGACTTTCCACTCTTGTTATCCCCGTTGGCTTACAGTAGTCTCCAGTGTTTGTCAAGCGCTAAAGAGGAATAACACGCATGTGCAAGCATGATCTCCTCTTGCCTCATTTCCCTCCTGTCTTGGCTGCTTCTCTAGATTTACAGCTGTAAATCTGCTTTAAGATCAAGTTTATCAAAAAAAACAACATAAAACATAAAACCGGCGCTTCTGTCTTTAGAAGTCTTTCATTCTGTTCCATCCTGCCCTTTTTGCACTGGGTGCTCCACCTTTTTTGCCAGTTGATAATCTGCCCACTAGGTGTTTTATGTAGGGGTGTAGTTTTCCCTCCTGTGCACTTTTCCTCCTTTTATATCCTTCACTGTCTCCTTGAAAACACTATTTTTTTTACAATGAACTGCAGATGATTTGTATTGACCTTGTGTTATGTCTGTGTGTGTGCGCGCGTGTGTGTGAAACGCTTCTGCTTGTGCACGTGTTTGCGTCTTGTTTGTTTGCGTGCACATGCAAGGTATGGGACCAGGTGAAGGCGTCCAACCCCGACCTGAAGCTGTGGGAGATCGGAAAGATCATCGGAGGCATGTGGAGGGACCTGACGGACGAGGAGAAACAGGACTACCTGAACGAGTACGAGGCCGAGAAGGTGAGAGGACGTGAGGGGGCGTGAGGGGACATGAGGGGACGCTAGGGCTGGGCGATATATCGATATAAAAAATATATCGATATATTTTTTGATGGGATATGGAATTTGACCATATCGCATATATCGATATAGCCTAGTTCAAATTTGCGCTGTGATCCTTGCTCCATTCAGGCTGCTGATCTGGAGCTCCCTGCACTGCTCGCCGCGCTCCGCTCCGCCCCTCCTCTAACTATTTTATTCATGCTTATCAGACCGCTGCTTCACCAGCTGACCGAGAGGAACGCAGTCGCACCGAGTCCACGTCGACCTCGTTGCCGTTAACGAGCCGAGCCGCGGCTCTAGAGGCTCAGTCAGCTGCTGTAGCATGGCTGTTAGCTGTTAGCCGTTAGCTGTTATTAGCCGTTAGCACGTCGTCCCCTGCAGCAGCGTCAGAGCTCCAGACCTCTGTGAGCCGCGGTGCTTTCACCAGATTCAGCTCGTAAGGTTCGCGTTTACACCATGGATCTATGATAATATAATACATCCATGGTTTACACACGTTTGTTTTCACTCTGGTCCAAACCGTGGGAGTGTCACGTGACGTTTCCATGACGACTGACCGGAAAAAGACGTGGGGCACGTCACGTGACTCCAGGTTAAAAAAAAAAATCTCTGAGAAATAACAGAGACACAAGGCAGTTAGTAGTAGTAGTAGTAGTTATTTAGTTTTTAGTGCAGACAATTGATAGTTTTTTTTTATTTCAAGAGTGCCTTTCTGTAAGACTCTGCTATAGCTGGTGTTTATGTTACAGAAATGTCTTATAGTAATAAGTTATACATGATAATGACAATATTTTCAAATTTCCAGCCAACTTTTAACATTGATCTTAGAAGAGGCCTTATGGAATCACGCCTTCTAAAATCCATTACTCCATTACTTTGATTTCAAAAAAAGGTACTCTTGTCAGGCAGTAGGCCTATTTATGTTTATATTTTGTTATTTGAGCAACTGAACATTTATTCATGAACCAGATGAAGAAACCTGTTTATTATTTATTCATTTGATTTTGCAACTGTTCTGAAATAGCCGGTTTCAATAAAACTACCTGTGACTTGTCATATTTGGCTTTAACTTTGACTGAACATTTGCTTTCACTTTGCGGAAAAATATCGGGATATATATCGTATATCGATATTCAGACAAAATATATCGGGATATGACTTTTGGTCCATATCGCCCAGCCCTAGGGGACGCTCGTCCGCACTGAGCAGGATGTCCATTTTGCACTGTGGCCGTTTGCATCCATTCAAGTCAAAGCATTTCCGCCACAGTCCGTCTGCGATGCGTCTCCAGTCCGTCATAGCCGTCCGTCACGCATCGATCCACCTCGATTAGATCGCCCCACACAGGAAGTCAAACGCACCGAGCATCCGGTAAATTAAAAAATGAAACACAACGACAAACCCCCCGATCGTAAACCATCACTTTGTCAACATTAGTTTCACCCGCTGGCACAAACAACAACTCGCCAATCAGTCAGAGGGACCCAAAGCTCACAGGGCATCATGGATAAAAAAATATTAATCACAGAGGTGGAAAACTGTGATATTTTATGATACAACACACCTGTTCTACAAGAATACAAACTGAAAGTGCATCGCCTGTAAGGACGGCGATATGCTCTCCAGCTGACTCACCTGCAGAACCTCCACATTGGATGTGGCTGCACAGCTGTAGCAACGTGTGATTTTTAGAGCTGCCCCCAAATAGTCGACCAAGCATTAGTCGACCAAAATTTCATCGGACGATTGGTCGCAGGTAAAAAACAAACATTTGGAGCTATGTCTTGTCAAAATTAAGTCAAACTCAATATGCTGTCAGTTCTTGTTTGTCAAAAGCGACTTCCCGATGTTGCTACAGACTGTTACAGAAAGACTTAGTCGACTAATTGCCCTAAATGATGACTATTGGCCGACCAAGAAAATCTTTGGTCGGGGGCACCCCTCGTGTTTTTATAGAAAAAACAAACACTGTTGATCGCTGATAGAGGGTCAGGTTGCCGATCGGCACTAGTCACAGACGTTTAATAGAGCATTTTAATCCTATCGGTTAGTGAGTGTCGCCTATCGGCCAGCAAAAAGTTCTAGATGTGCATCCCTAAGGAACAGTTATACAGTTAGCCACCTAAAAGCCTTATGATAGCCCACTTGCAGTTTGCAAAATGGTATTCAAAAGAGTATAAAAACATGAGGGACAAGATTCTTTGCTGTAGAAAGCGGCCCGTTGCTCATCTTATTTTTTTCTCTTGTCTCCTTTCCTCTCTCAGATTGAGTATAACGACTCTTTAAAGGCCTACCACAATTCCCCAGCCTACCTGGCTTACATCAACGCCAAGAACCGAGCCGAGGCGGCGATGGAGGAGGAGAGCAGGCAGCGGCAGAGTCGTATGGACAAAGGCGAGCCATACATGAGCATCCAGCCCGCTGAAGACCCTGATGGCAAGTTTTTAATGTGGATAAACAGCTGTGCTACACAACAAAGAAATTACTGGTTGTTTTATTTTTTATTTTTGTTGGATTTTCACTGATAACAGTTGCAATAGTTTGAATGGAATCATCGATGTGTAAGTGGCCCGTTGACCTCCTCCATCATTAAGTCTTCTCCTCCGTCTCCTGCTCAGACTACGACGACGGGTTTTCCGTGAAGCACACGGCGGCCGCTCGCTTCCAGAGGAACCACCGGCTCATCAGCGACATCCTCAGTGAGATCGTGGTGCCCGACGTGCGCTCGGTGGTCACCACCGCCCGCATGCAGGTGCTCAAGAGGCAGGTCCAGTCTCTGATGGTGCACCAGGTAGGTCCGCGGCTCGTACTGGGAGAATCTGAGCCGGGAGCAGCCCAGCGGTCTTTTCAGTCCTCCTGCCTCACCCTCTATCTCTGTTTTGTGCTCCTCAGAGGAAACTGGAGGCCGAACTTCTGCAGATCGAAGATCGTCACCAAGACAAGAAGAGACGCTTCCTGGAGACCACCGACTCATTCAACACTGAACTCAAGCGGGTACAGCAAACCTCAGACACACACAAAGTCAGGCTTATGTGGCGAGCAGGACACTTTATTCAGACCTTCATACATTATCTAGGATAATATTCATAGCTGATTCATTATTTTATAATCTGAAGTAAATATGAACTTGAATCTCTTGAATCTTAAAGGGACAACGAGGAGTTTCTCCATCGGCAGAACGAAAAATTCCGCGACAATAAAAAAGTCTCATATTAATGTGGATGAATCTACGTTACCCACACTTGTTGATGGGCCCATTTTCGATAAATATATTGTTTTGTCTCTTATCGTTATTTTGTTATTATTAGTGGTGGTGGAAATGCTGGTCGAGCCGACCAGCGTTTCTTTACTTTCAGTTTTGTGGCGAGTCATGAGAATAACGCCGCCGAATCTCCGTTTATGGTGGGAACTACGACGGTATGTGATCGTCTTCCAACCTCTGACTTTAATTCTTGATGAATGAAAACATGAGTCTGTCTTGCGCCGGTCAAAGAATTTCACGGTGCGGAGGCTCATAAATGTAGTGTGAAAACGCTTCGCTTTTCCAAAACTCCTCATTGTCCCTTTAAATATATTTGAACATATGTTGCTCTTGCCCTTTTTAGCTTCACATTCAGTCACATAACCTTTTCATAGAGAGCTGAGTTGTGTTGACTCTAGTGTTTGTGGTGTCTGCAGCTGTGCAGCCAGAAGGTGGAGGTGGACATGGAGAAGCTTGCAGCAGAGATGGCCGCCGCCGAAGAGGCAGCCCGGCGCAGGGCGGAGGAGAGGGAGCGCGAGGCAGCGGAGCAGGCAGAGAAAGCTGCTCAGCAGGCTCAACAACAACAACAACAGCAGCAGCAACAACAGCAACAACAACAACAACAACAACAACAACAACAACAGCAGCAGCAGCAGGAGGCTGCAGCGAACAAGGCTGCAGAGCAGAGCAGTGCTAATGCTAAAGCCACAGCTAACACCACTTCAGGGACCAAGGAGGAAGACATGCCCCCACCAGTGGCAACAGGTGGGTGTTAGATTTGTTTGGCTTTGATTTAAAGGGATAGTTCAACATTTTGGCAAATTGGCCCATTGCCATAATCCCTATAGTCAGAGCAGTAGGTTCATTACCTTTAATTGTCGGTGCAAGCTATTTTTAGAACGGTGGAGCAGAGCCGTGAGCTGCTCAGAGCTACGCTACGGAGGCTCCTGGGATTTCTTGGTTTCCCTCATCAAACTCATCAAATACACAATCCAACAACTCCACAACGCTCTGGTGGACAAGTTGTGACCTGCACATTCACCACGCTATGAGATAATAACACAACGTTACCACACAGAGTTGTTTTAGAGGGAAATTCATGCAAAACCACTGATGTGCGTTGTGTTCAGGGACAGTTTTTCATCAAACAGTCTCTGCATTTCCCTCTAAAACAACTCTGTCTGGTAACGTTGTGTTATTATCTCATAGCGTGGTGAATGTGCAGGTCACAACTTGTCCACCAGAGCGTTGTGGAGTTGTTGGATTGTGTATTTGATGAGTTTGATGAGGGAAACCAAGAAATCCCATGAGCCTCCGTAGCGTAGCTCTGTATAATATTGAACTCTCCCTTTAAATCTTGAATAGTTAGATCTTTGAAGTTGATTAGTCGACTAATCGCCATAAATGGCGACTACTGGTCGACCAAGAAAATCTTTGGTCAGGGGCAGCCCTAGTCTTTACTTTATCGGCATTATAATGCTAATATTGGGTAGATAAAATCAGTTGGCTGATATTATGGGACATATCCTTAAAGAGAATTTCTGATGTCCAGACGTTAATTTCTACTAAAGTAAATCTGTGTGTGTTGCTCCCCAGATAAAGCGGCGGCTGCAGAAGCCTCCTCAGAGCCCCACCCTGCTCCTCCTCCTCCGTCCGACCCCCCCTCCTCCTCCTCGGCCTCCGACAAAGCCACCCCTCCCCCCGAGCCCCCCAGGGAGAGCAGCACCCCGAGCAGCAGCACCCCGAGCGACGACAGCAGCAGCAGCAGCAACAGCATGCCCCCCCCACCGGCCGACAGCAGCCCCGCCGCCGCCACGGCAACAACGGCAACAGCAGCAGCAGCAACAACCCCCGACCCCCCCGCCGCCCCAGAAGCCAACCCCCCCAGCGCAGCTAACCCTAATGTGTCCCCGGCCCCCCCGCCGCCCCCCGCCTCAGAAGAAGCCGCCCCTCCCCCCCCGCCACTACTCACCCCCAGTCAGAGCAGCCAACAGTATGATATGTAATAGTTGGTGTGTGTGACGGTGGTAGCTGTAGACGCCCCCCCACCCACCCCCCACCTCTGGATGGAGCAGCAGGTGTGGATGAAGTGGGGATGATGGTCTGTTAGTCAGGTCAACAAGTAGTTAACATGTATTTTGTTCCAGAGCTACTGCATGAGGGTTTTCATCATCCAGCTTAATGTATCTGGACCAAAACAAGGAGAAAGTAGCTTCTCCATAATCCTGCGTACGATTCCTTTAAAGGTGCGTTCACACCGGACCTTTTATTTTTGTCGCTGTCGCTCGTTTCGCTCCGAATAAAACGCTCCGTCGCTCAGCTGCAGCCGCTCGTCAATTTGTCACAGAGCCACAGACTCGCATTTTGGCTTTGATGACGTCATGCCCACTGCCATGTGTCTCTGTTTACACCGGCACCACCGGGATCACGGCAGCCAATCAGCGCTGAGCGACGAGCGACTGACGGGTGGAGAGTTGGGATTTCTCATCTCGAGGGACAGAGCGAAAGAACGCTGGGGCTCCGAGCGACAGAGCGTTTATTGGGCGATTAAACGCTCAATCGCTCGTTTGCATTGACTTAACATGTAAACTCGTCGCTTTTGTCGAAAAACAAAAGGTCCGGTGTGAACGCAGCTTTAGTTGAAGAAGCAGCGACACCAGTTCAGTGTGACGTCACCAGAGAGACCAAGATGTGACCAGACTGAGTTTGTCTGGAGGCGTCGTACAGGCCTGACGGCGTCTCCATCTCACTCAACACCTTCACCAAGCCGCTCCTGTTTATTGTCCAGAGTCTGTTACCTCAGATACATTTCCAGTTGTCAGGGTCCACATTCACGTTGCTAGTCGTACTGATTCAGCCAACCGTTCTTTTCTTTTTTTTCGTTACTGATAAACGTCACTGTCACTTCTTTCAGATCAGCTCACTTCAGTGCAGAGGCAGCAGGAGCGCTGATACTGTGGATCTGTCTCAGCCACTTTAAAAACATGCCATAAAAGCTGGTATCATTTAAAGTGTTTGCTTTTATTTTGAAAATCCTCACAGTTTGATCTTGCTGTCAGACAGGCCTTCCTTTGTAATGAGTTTCCTAAGCATACGTGTGTTTGTCGTTCCAAAGGACCGGGCTGTTTGACGACAAAATAAAGGTGTGTAAATTCTTCAAAATAAATGCTACACTTAATCTGATATTTTTTCCGTGAGATTTGTTTTTTTCCTGCTTATCCCGTCGTCCTCGGCAGCGTCCGTGCTCCTTCTGCTTGTTAAAACTGGGAGTGCACTGAACCAAACCTGCTGCAGGTAACACACTGACTATAGACACGTACCTCACACTGCCCCACGTCAGGAAAGAGCAAACACCAACAGCCCAAACCCAAAGATAGTCGGTTAAAAAGCCTGACGGAGAAAATCAGATCATTCTTATAAGTTATTGAAGAGATGTGAACAGCTGCGTATTGATGGATGAACACATCTGTGCTGTTGTTAGAAGGGGACTTGTTGTGTAGCGGTGTGTACATTGTTCTATGATACTAACTTGTGACATGAAGTAAAGACGGCAGGATGAAGTGACTGCAGGAGGCGCAGGGAGAAGGCACGGCTGTTTATATAGTATATATATTTTCTAAATATACATACCCAACTCCCACTGTGTAGACTTGATACTGTTGGATGTGGCTGAAATGTCTGAATGTTGGTTTCAGCCCTGATGTGTAAACCTTTAAATCAGAACTTTTAACTTCTCAGAAACAAGACCACAGGTTTTAGTCGGTGCGCTGTGTGGATTCTCTGGTGTTGATGGGCAAAGTTGCATGAAAGGCCCCCACCACCACCACCACCCTCCTCCCTGCCTCCATGTTTTAAAAAAAAAAATAAAACCTCTGAATTTTAAACTGTCATTTTGTTTGATGTGCAAAACAACTACTGTTAGTTCTACTTTGTGTTTTCTTTTTTTAGAGATCTAGTGGAACCTTTTAGACAAATATAATCAACAATCAGCCTTCACATTAAACCTGTACTCTTTGAATCAGATGCCGTTGCTTACATGTTTCAGTTCGGCTCGGGGCGACGCGACACTTTCTGGTCTGGAGGAGGAAGCCACATTTTAAAAAAAAAAGTTTATTTTAATTGTGCACCCATACTCTGCATGCAATACTAAATACTAACCATCATCCTGTAAGCATTTGAACAATTACCGAAGCTGAAGAAAACTGTTAGTTAATATATAAATGGAGGATAAAACCCTTTGATGTGCGTAAGAAAGATGAGGTGGTAAGCCTCCTGGATGTGGACGATAGAAATAACTTGCATTGTGGATTATAAAGAAGCCGACATGGTTTGTCCCTTGTATTCATCACATTTGCGTAGAAAGAGCCGACACATTTCCATCAACTAGAGTTTAATCTGTAAGAGCCTCCCTTCACACGGAGGCCGTTTCCTTAACGACAGCATCGCTCCTTTAGACTGGATACTCCCGGTAACACCACAAGTGTTGAACTTCAGCAGAGAAATGCACAGGCTACCCTCATCCAAATGTAACCTCAGTCACTTATGCATTTAAAGGACTATTTTCTTACTTGAATTGGACTGTTTTTAGTAAAATGCCTCTGTTTTGCATCTTTTTTTGTACTGTCTGAACTGATCTATCCAAAATAAAAGTGATTTCTTTCTGATCTTTTCGTATTATTATTATTTTTTAATCTGCCACATCAGCAGGTGGCCTGAAGCATTTTTTTCCCATAAATGTTTATATTTATTGTTTGTAGTATGATTCGTGTCCAAAGAACAAACGAAAGGAAACAGAAGCACAACATAAACCATGAGAAAGAGATAAGCAGAGAGCAAAAATCTACAGTGAATTAAAGCTAAAACGTATTAATAATAAATCTGAGACTTAGTCACATGTGTGAAATGAAATCAACTAATATAGAATTTAATAAAGTCTGTTAAAATCCTGCTCTCTAACTGTTGATGTACATTTTAATCATGCTGGTGAATGGAGTGCAGGTGGAGCTGTGTGGGGTCTTGTGGCCACCAGGGGGCTCCACGCTCCTACACACTTCCAGCATAAGAAAATATAAAGTGGGAGTTTAGATGTAATAATTATTTCACCAACCCCCTTTTTTGCAACAGGAACTAGTAGGAGTGTGTTTCTAAGTTACCGCTGGTTGCTGAGATAAATGACTGTACTCTGATTTGTCAAGTTTGAATTTACAAAATTTACAAATCAATTATTTTGAGCAGACATCATGGAATCAAACTCCAGGAGATAAAAACAAACATAAACAATTATCATTATATATATATATATATATATATATATATATATATATATATATATATATATATATATATATATATATATATATATATATATATATATATATAAAGGCATACAATTGTTTTGGTGGCACTGATTTTACCTTCACTTCTGCATGTGCAAAACCTCTGGATTGTTTCACACAGGCCCCAAACATTTTCCTGACAGTAACCAATCAGGTATCACTTGAACTATCAGCTGGCTGATCTATTATTTGTGTTGTGGTGACTTATTGTATTGACTAGGTGTGTGTAGGCAAGGTTTTTCATCTTCATTAATGTACAGAAGACTTTGTCTCTCTCTCTCTCTCTCTCTCTCTCTCTGTTTTTTTTTTACTTGCAGCCCATTTCTCTCCAACAGGATCCATCACTTAAAGCTGCAAATGACAACTTTCAGACCCAGTCATTCAAAGATCTGCACACAAAATCTTAACATAAAGTATCGAGACGAACAAAAGTACATAATCACACAAGAAGTTGAATTGGAAGAAGAAACAAATGAATAAGACCGTTAGAGCAGTGTTAATTTCGTCAGACGAGACGAGACGAAAAATATTCGTCAACGATGGTTTTTTTCATGACGAAAACGAGACGAAGACGAGACGAAATCAATGCCCTTAACACTGACTGTGACGAAATTTACACGCATTTTTTGTTGACGAAAAAAGACGAGACGAAATCTACTTAATCAAATAAAAACTTAATAAAATGTCTCTTTCTTTTTTCGTCACAGACTTTTAAATTACAATCCAAAAAGGGCCTTCACTGGATGCATGTCATGTTTTTATCCTCCTGCGCTGCTGCGCTGTGTGTGTGTGTGCCTGAGTGAGGAACACACACTATGTGCTATGTGCGGCGAGTAGGCTACAAACTGGTTATGGGGGGCGGGGGGCGCATGGCCATTGCAGGGGGGGTGCGGGCGCTGTAAACCGGCGGCGGAATCGCTGCGAAGCTCCGAGCAACGGAGATCATGTGCGAACCGGAGCCCTCCCGTTCACATCATTGCATTTGTCAATCGCTGTGTTTTATTTTGAAAATTAACCGGATTCTCTCGCTGTTTCTTTGTGCGACTTCCTGCCCGGCTTGACAGGATCACACGGGGCTGCGCCGCGGCGCTGGTGTGAACGACACATCGTTAACATCAAAGGGCTCCGCGGCGCTTCTGCGGCCGGTGTGTCCCTGGCGTGGACGCGTCTCCGCGCTGGTCGGTCGCTTCTGTGTGTGTGTGTGTGTGTGTGTGTGTGTGTGTGTGTGTGTGTGTGTGTGTGTGTGTGTGTGTGTGTGTGTGTGTGTGTGTGTGTGTGTGCATCTCTGTTTAGATACTGACAAATAGCCTACATAAACGCACACACAAGCTGGAAAGTTGGCTCATCTGACAGCTGTCAATAATGACATAAATATTGTGAGATGAGTGAGAAAAAGACTAAAATGAATCTATTGGTTTGAGTAGATTAGTTGTGATTAACATTACTGTCAATCTGCTTTCAAAGACTAAAAAAGGACTATTGACTAAAACTAGACTAAAATACTTTGGATTTTCTTTGACTAAAACTAAACTAAAATGCCAAGACTTTTCGTCGACTAAATGTGACTAAACAAAAAAGAATACAAGCTGACTAAATATGACTAAAACTTATAAGGGCATTTGACACAAGACTAAGACTAAAACTAAATTGAAAAATAGCTGACAAAATTAACACTGCGTTAGAGTAACCAACCAAAGCATCAAACCTAAATCAATGAAAGGCGGCAAACAATGTTTTCAGCCTTGAAGATGACACACAACTAAATATAACACTTAACACATTCCATGTAGACTCTAAGTACTGTCTGTATTCACCTCCAGGCTGCTGTCTGTTAGTCTGTCTGTTAGTCTGTCTGTTGGTCTGTTTGTTAGTCTGTCTGTCTGTTGGTCTGTCTGTTGGTCTGTCTGTTGGTCCAGGATGAATGAATGAACTGAGCCTCCGTCCGGACTGACGCGCGCGGATGAGCGTCAGCGCCGCGCGTGGCGGTGGGAGGAGACGCTACAGCAGCAACAGACAAACACATGGACAGTGTTGTCTGTCGGTGGGTAACCTGTTCACCATGAGCCCCCGGCACCTCCAAGTCGCGCTCGTGCGGCTGCCGCTGCTGCTGCTGCTGCTGCCGCGCGGACCGGGGCGCGTGGCGCAGCTCGCGCTAGCGGCGGACTTCTCGTCTAAAGCGGACCTGGACTACGAGTTCGGGGACTACCGGGGCAAGTGGTGCATCGACGACCACGGCTTCGTCTACAGCATCGGAGAGGTCTACTACCCCAGCCCCACGGCGTGTCCCTGCACGTGCACCGTGGACGGCCCCGTGTGCGTCCGACCCAAGTGTCCACGCATCCACCCACGGTGCACGCGGATCAAATACAAGGCGTGCTGTCCGGTGTGCGAGGCCATGGCCCGGGTCTGCGTGTACGGGGGCAAAGTTTACCGACTGCTGGAGGAATTCAGGGTGAGAACCGGTCCAGACCCGCACCAGCACCCAGACCCCCACCCACCAGCACCCACCCTGCTCCACTCAGCTTCACGCAGCTGCAGGTGGGGCAGGTGCACTGTGGTGGTGCGTCATGTTAGATTTACGCACATGTTATGTTATGTTAATTTATTTGATATGGACATCACAAATACATTGAGACTGTTCCAGTGGACAGACCAGATGTTATGCTTGGGTGTGTTGTTTAGCACATGTGCTAACTTTCAACACCAGTCCATAGGCGGCTAATCTAAAAATACAGAACATATTATCAACAGTATGAGATAAAACCAAGTGCATGACACTACATCATGACAGTAGCAGACTAAAAAACACAGAGCACAAGATCAGCGAGAGGAGATGAAGCAAACAGAAATCATGATCACAGCAGTAATATTAGTAACAATGAGAAAGTCTGTATTTATACATGTGAGCATTGTTGTTTTGCTTTTAATCCTCTGTTAAATGAGTTTGTATCAGTCTCCAGTTTCAGGTGAGTGGGTAAAGTGTTCCATATTAACCCCTTTTATTGAGAAGGCAGACTGTCCAAATGATGTTGTACACTTGGGAACAATGCAGCCGCCATTGTGGTAGGCTGCTGTGTTTACTTGGCTTGAGCTACAGTGTCTTTTTATCAGTGCAGAAAACGTCACCTCCGTGTGGTCTCCTCATGCTGTTGATTTGACATAATATTGTTCACATGTATCATTTAAAGTGTCTAGTTCTATGCTGCTCTACACGGCAAAGTGCAGTATCTGTAAAAATGCCAAACTGAGAAAAACAGCTTTTTGTGTTTTTCATTGTCAGGTTTAAGCATCAAATTATGAATAACTACCAAGTCTATAACTGATTAGATAAAGGTGGACTGAATTAAATGTATTTTGTAGTTTGTCTTTCTGACCATTTTTGACCGTTTTATGGCAGATACTGCACTTTGGCTTGGTATTAGCTACAGATACTTTGCCTTGGTTTCACTCCAATGGAATTATAGAGTAATTCTAGAAGTAGGGAGTACAGTACTCTTTGCAGATACTACACTTTGCCTTGGTTTCACAGTGCCTTTTTGGATGGACAGCAAAATAAAAAGCCCAATAACTCTGGAAATGTTTAGCAGTACCAATATCAAATTTTACCAGATTGAAGAGAATATGCCACACTTTTGATTGGTCAAAGAAAAAAAATGCAGATACTGCACTTTGCCTTTGTAGGGCAGTACAAGTTAAAGTCTATGGATACCTACATTACATGAATATTGCCCTTGCTTGATATACCCTGTTGGCACACAGCTGATTACACGCTGCTGCATGTGGATCTTTAGTTCGTGGTGTTTTGTTGCATCTCTTATGAGGAAACATGTCAATATGAAAAATATCAACATAAAGTGGATCAAGTGAAAACCATTTTAGCAGAGGAGCAGAGCAGTGTTCAAGTAAGAGTTAGGCTATATTCCTGCACGGATGCTTTTATGATCTTATAACACAGATTCACCAGTTTAATCATATTAACCTCAGCATTTTATTGTGTTGAGCTTTGTTAGCCACTGTTTTGTTGCTTGGGGTGTGGCTGAGGGTGGCGGCTGCTTTGTTGTGACATCACAAAGTTACAGAAGTCTTGACTGCGGGTTACAAGGCTCACTTTCACAGATAATGTAGAACCAGACCTGATCCATTATCAATATAATAATATACATGGCAATATGGGATCTTTTTCTGTGCTTTTATACACTGCCCATCCAAAAAAAAAAAGTCAGACACTCAAATATTTTGTTAGACTGCCTTTATATTATTATTTATTTATAAATAAGTTTATAGGCTTATTATATTAGCTTTGATTACCGCATGCATTTGCTGTGGCGTCGTTTTGATTAGCTTCTGCAATGTCACAACATTTATTTCCATCCAGAGTTGCATTCATTTCTCAAAGATTCTCAATGGGGTTAAAGGGATAGTAGCATTTTTTTTAAAGTGGGGTTGTATGATCTACAAATAGCCCCTAAGTACTTTAATTGCAGTAGAAGACTCTCTGCACTCCTCCCGTTAGCAACGCCAGCCCATAGCCCTGCCCAGGTAAAACCTCTTTTAGGCCGTGAAAATAGGCCGTTTCTATGGGTCTGTTCACAACACTGTATGTTGTAAATCTCTGGGCAGGGCTATGGGCTGGCGTTGCTAACGGGAGGAGTGCAGAGAGTCTTCTACTGCAATTAAAGTACTTAGGGGCTATTTGTAGATCATACAACCCCACTTTTAAAGAAATGCTACTATCCCTTTAAAGCAATACTTACCTTTCTGGAACTTTTGCACATTTCTTTGTCTAAGTTAAAATGCTATTAATAATCTGATGATACATTAAAATGTAAGAGAAACCCAACAGGGTTAAAAACTCATCATTTTTTCATTCTCATATAATTCTGAGAAAAGTCTGACCAATAATATTATTCGGTCCGATTAATAAGATTTGATGAGCGACCGAACCTACTTAATATGTAATCACTTTGTGCACCCCTCTCCTCCTCTCCCCCCTCCCGACCAGGAAGAACGCTTATTGACACAGAGCAGTAGCAGGACAGAGCAGAGGAGACTAGAGTCACAACACACTAGAAAGAAGGTTTTTGGAAATAAATAGTTTTTTAAAAGACCAATAACTGCAGCCGCAGCTGGTCGCGGAGTTTCATGTCTGATATTGTAACGTTGATAGTGATCAGCCCCGAGTGATACGTAAACACAGGAAGTCACATGTGTCTATAAAGCATCCAGTGCTAACGGCTAGGCTACTGTTAGCTCTGTGCTAACGGCTAGGCTACTGTTAGCTCTGTGAGTTCTCAGCGGTCCGGACCCGGTTGAACTCCGGACCGGCGCAGCTCGACTCGGCTCGGTCTGGATTTATTTTCGGCCTGAACCAGCGCATCAGGTGGCGCTGGTCCGGCCCCAGCCCGGCTCGTTGAGAACTGTAATCTGTAACAATCACTTCCCCTGCGTCTCCAGTAGCAGTAGGCTAACAACAGTTTATTATAAAACTCATCAGTCATCATCACTGAGTCCGTTTATATGGTTTAAAACTCCGGTGTTGTGTTTGTTTGTGTTGTTCCCGTTTCACTCGCGTTCCTGTTCTGTTTACCGTTGCCATGCCAACGCATTCAGCAGGGAGGGAGGGGGCTCGTGGAGATGCGGCAGGAGTGAGAGGTGGGTGGGACTTGTGAGGGAGGTGGAGCTGTTGATTTTCAAATGTTTGTGCTGTGCTGAGTGAAATGCCAGATCGGTAAGTATTGCTTTAAGGTCTGGATTCTGTGGTCACATTGGACGACATTTCTTCCTTGAGAAGATGTTTCCTCACTGTCCTTCCAGTTTGTAATAATGCGTTGGACAGTTCTTAACCCAATTTTAGTCTCAGCAATCTCCTTAGATGTTTTATTTGCTTGATGCCAATAATTTGACCCTTCTGAAACAGATGAACATCTTCTCCACGACCACAGCATGTGTCTTCCAACATGGCTGTTTAAGAAATGAGACGGCATCAGTTAGAGTGTTGCCAACATAAACATAATCATCCATGCAGTAATTATCCAATGGGAGGCTCTGACCTATTAGCTTAGGTAAATCCAAGTGGTGACTTGTCAATAGAAGTTTATGCTATCTAATGTGAAAGCTGAAATCTCATAACTGCAGTTACTCTCAGTTTGACGGTGCATTCAGTGTCTTTCAGCTCATTGTTTAGTGACTCTACTGGTTCATGTTCAGGCTCTCATCACCTGAGTTACACATGTTTCCAGCCGCAGCAGGTTTTATTTAGGAAAGTGACAAAGATGTCCCTCACATAGGCTTAGAATGAATCTTGAATATGAATGAGAGTGTTGTGGGCCAGTCAGAAGCCATGCAGGTTTATTAGCTTCAGTCTTACTATTAGTGCTGAGCTGTGTCATCATGTCAACAAACAGCCCCTTACTGACCTGAGTGCTGTGCTCAGTGGGGATTAGCAGTGGATCAACAGGCATTAACTGTTTTATGTAATGATAGAGTATTCATCAAGTCCATCACTGTTGGTCCAGTGTTTGTGTGTTTGCTGGACATTGCTGACACATGTGTGTGCATGTGCATTGTGGTGGTCTACTCTGGTCACCTCTTCTGAGCCGAGCCCACCCATCAGTTCCTCCATGCTCTTGCTTGTCTACGGTAAATGACATTAAGGCGAGACACTAGAGGAAAAAACAGTTTTTTCAAGCACTGATCAGTTTTGAGATTTTGGGCTATTTTTCTTCCTTAAAGGTGTACAGAAAAGAAAATTGAATTTGAGCCCACTTTGGGTGATAAAATTAATGTGATAACTCATCTTTCAGACGTTGTAGGCCAAACTTTGTGCAAAATTCTATTTTTGAGTAAATCCGGGATGAAAGTGTGTATTTTTTTTTTCGCATTGGATAATGCAGGCGCACGGATTATACGTCAGCCTGTACACGATTCACCAGCCACTGATATTGGATCCGTAATCCGTCATTCAACGTCTGAGACACGCACACACACACGGAGCTCGGGCTCGCCCCAAGCTTTGAATATCCCGCCCGCTCGATAACGACCAATCAAATTCGTTTTCCTCACTCGGGTAAACTCGTGTTGCAGCTCGTGACAACTCGGCGCGACAAACAGGACAAACGGCCATTTCTGTACACCTTTAAAGCAGAAGTGAGTGATATATTTGTGTTAATATAAGTCTTAAATAGTTATATCTTCCGACAGCAATCACTTACATAGAGTGTTTGGACTGAAACACGGGTCTGTCAGTCCCTCTGTTCTGCTCTGAGCCGAAGAGAAAACATTTATCGTATCCTACAGTTTTTATCCAATGAGGAGAGAGAACAGCATGCAGGGCTGTGTGTGCAGCCAAGGAACGCCGTGAATGTGGTGACGTAGCGACGAGGACTGTTATGGTGCGTTCAAGGAAACTCGTATTTTTCCGACCGTGAAGTGGTACCAGTTCGATCTGGTACGAGTTCACCGGTCGGAAGTTACGAGTGGCCGTTATAGTGACTTTCACCGGTAAAACAGGTCGGAAAAACACGAGTGGGTTGCCTGGAACGCTACAAAGTCGTAAGTTGTGACTTGAAGCTGTAATTTACGATTTCAAAAGCCTGCCTGGAACGCAGCATTAGCGAAAATGACCGGATCACTCACTTCTGCTTTAACATGTATTCTTTCAGAAAAGTCAAAAGAAATGGTAGAAAACCCACATTAAGGTGGTTATTTTACTTCATTTTGTCTCTTTCATTGGTAGATTTCTCCTAAATTCACCAAAGGTTAGTCTGACCCATGTCATGTCAGGTATCATTGTAAAGCTCTTTCTCTCCTGAACAATGATGTAGGCTCCAAAAATTGTCATCTCCTCTGTATCCGCAACCAATCGTAAAAGTATGATTTACATTAACAATCTATGGAATTTTAAAGGCCGTTTTCTCAAAATGAGTTTTTCTTCAGAGTCGGAGCCGAAATCTCAACTTCAGCAGCACTTACAGACACCAAACCTTCCAGTTTTATTCCTGTCTATATTCTGGAGGTGTTTCCAGAGGGGATTGCTGATATATCATTCAGAGCCTGATTTATACAACATTTTATTCCTAAAAACATGGCAAATTTGGACTTTTTTTTAGGGCTAGTGACAGTATTTTCTCATTTACAAAGTGATAAAAAGAGATATCCAAAATCCCCTCCACAAAAACTTCAGACTCTTATATGTTGACAAAATAAAACAAGAATTTTGAAAGAGGCTTTATCCATTGTTCAGATTTCGATTCTGGAAATATATGCAAATTAGCGCATATTTCATCAGATATTGCCTCATTTACATATTTAAACATAAAATTTGACAAAACTTGTAATACAAACAATATTTGTCTTAATGTAAGTGTTTAACTTGGGAAGTTTCATGGTGATATCTGTTAGTTCAAACTTTTACCCTATTCACCTGTAGTGTCCCATAATGAACTGATGCTTCAGGGATCTTCATGTAAAAGCTTGGTGTCAGATAGGTTGTAATGTCCTGTGTGCTCCAGCTGTCCAGATGTGAGAAGTGTCGCTGCGAGGCCAACAGAGAGGTGTACTGCAGCATCTCAGACTGCCCCGCCCCCCACTGCGTCAACCCCACCTACGAACCCAACCACTGCTGCCCCATCTGTAAGACTGGTAAGCATCCCTCACTGCTTTTTACCCCATCGGGCAAACATTCAGGTCTATGATAAGGTATATAAGCTAAATATCTTTTCATATTGTGATTTTTCTTGCACCATCACACAAAACCTTAAAGGGATAGTAGCATTTTTTTTTAAAGTGGGGTTGTATGATCTACAAATAGCCCCTAAGTACTTTAATTGCAGTAGAAGACTCTCTGCACTCCTCCCGTTAGCAACGCCAGCCCATAGCCCTGCCCAGAGATTTACAACATATATTGTTGTGAATGGACCCAAAGAAATGGCCTATTTAAAAAAAAAAAAAAAAAAAGTTTTGCGTGAAAAAAAATACACAGTTCCATTGTTCGCTATAATATAATTTTTTCCAGCCCCTCAAAGTGCAGGAAAAACGCAGTTTTTATTTGGACCTAACCAACTCACGTATCCCTCCGCCCAGGGTTAGCACCCGTCGATCAGCAGTTGGTTAGCTACAAATAAAAACTGTGTTTTTCCTGCACTTTGAGGGGCTGGAAAAAATTATATTATAGCGAACAATGAAACTGTTTTTTTTTTTTTTTCAGGTAAAACCTCTTTTAGGCCGTGAAAATAGGCCGTTTCTTTGGGTCTGTTCACAACACTGTATGTTGTAAATCTCTGGGCAGGGCTATGGGCTGGCGTTGCTAACGGGAGGAGTGCAGAGAGTCTTCTACTGCAATTAAAGTACTTAGGGGCTATTTGTAGATCATACAACCCCACTTTAAAAAAATGCTACTATCCCTTTAAATTTCTATGCATTAAGGGGCAATTAAAACTATGTGATAAATAATATCCAATTCAATCAAATTTTATTTGTCCCCAGGGGGCAATTAAAAGCACACAGGGCAGTTATGCATATCTACAAATAAATAAGATAAGAATAAGGTAAATAAAGTGCAAAAGATATGATAATGATGATGAAAGTTGCTTAACATAGAAATGCTCCTAAGCAGATGAAGTCTTTCCATTTTGGACACTCAACCAACCCTCAGTGTCAACTGCAAACTGCCATAAAATACTCAGCACACACACTGATGTTGAAGTTGTTGTTAAACCTGTTAGAAACACATCAGTGAGCAGCGGATGTTCCTTCAACGCCATGAACATAAACAGTCCCACAAACACTGTCCTGCTGTCAGAAACACTCAGGAGAAGCACAGAATGTGAATTCATTTAATTATTAGTTTAAAAATAAATGCACTATTTCCTTCCTGTGTGAGCCCAGCTGTTTTAGTTGAGACACGTCTGTGGAATTTTAAGAAAGACATTGGACAGTACAGACCAGAGTTGAAGCGTTTTCATATTGACTCAATAATTTGCTCAACGATGAGTTAAAACCTGATTTTGGCAACTTTTTGACACCACTTTGATGATATAACAGTTTTTTATGGCATGGAACATTCCTGTGAAAACAGATTTTGGAATCTGCAAAGCTAAAAATAAAACTGTAGTTGCAGTCTGTTTCTGTGTAGTTATACTTCATTCTGGCTTTATGTTTCAGATCAATATTGAAGGATAGAGAAAGGAGATCCATCGACTCTAGTGATTGCCTGATGTAATTTGTAGGGTAATTTTTATGTTGTGTACATCTAGTTGTTTGTGCGCTGCTCTAGCCAGGTGGCTCTTGTAAAAGAGGTTAACTAACATCAGCTAAGCCTTAAATGATATTATCCCACTGATTATTCCATGTTACCTGAAAATGACCTGTAACTAAGGTTGTGACTAAATCCCATAATGTGAGAGACCCAACTAAACTCTTACTGAAGCTAACTAGCTTAGCAAACTGTTAGCTCTAGTAGTAGGCCCTATGCTGATGTTGTTGTGTCACCTTTACATACATGTTTATGTTTTAAATAAACAAATATATATTATAATATAAATATATTATTGAATTAGATATAAAGATTTCAATAAAGTCAGACAGACACAAATAAACAAATAAGTTAAACTTGAAGTTGAGTTTGTATTGTCCCACAGTTTCATGAAGACCAACATTGAAGTTGTTTTATAGCTACTGGGGTTAAGGCATAAGGTGAATTCCCCTTAGCCCTAGTCCTTGGCCCTCCCCTTCGTTTTGCACATTCACGTGAAGGTAGGGGTGTCCTGATTCTGGTTCAGACGAGGCTAAGGGGGAAGTGGTAGGACTATTCAAACTGAGATTTTTCAGAGGCACATTTCAAATCGAGGGGTATGACAAGTTTCCCAGAATGGCAAGGCAAGGCAAGGCAATTTTATTTGTATAGCCCGATTGCCTTGGTTTTGGTGCAGATACTGCACTTTGGCTTGGTATTAGCTACAGATACTTTGCCTTGTTTTAACTCCAATGGTATTATAGAGTAATTCTAGAATGTAGGGAGTAACAGTACTCTTTGCAGATACTGTTTGTCTCAAAGGGCTTCACATAGCATCATAACAACATCCTCTGCCCTTAGACCCTCACATCGACCAAGGAACTCCATGGAAAACCCTTTTAACAGGGAAAAATCGGAGAAACCTCAGGGTGAGCAACAGAGGAGGGATCCCTCACCCAGGACGGACAGACGTGACAGACGTGACATAGATGTTGTTACAGACAAGAAAACAGTTTGTAACAGAGAATGTGGGAAACATGGAAATGTTAACGACAGCTGAAGGAGGAAGCTTCTGGTAGGCAAGGGAGGCAGGGAGAGCTGGCCAGCTGAATGGGGGGACTGGATGGCAGACTGGTTCATGGGAAGGGAGGGCAGGCCGGTCTAACAGCAGGGGAAAGGGGGGGTAGGGGGCGATGCAGGCGGCGGCTGGTGCAGGAGAGGAGAGGAGAGGAGAGGAGAGGAGAGGAGAGGAGAGGGCTCCATGTCACCAGATGTATCCCCCAGCAGTCTCAGCCTATAGCAGCATAGCTAATGCACTTTCCCTTGCTCTTAAAAGAGTTGGACACACCAGAACCTGGCTGCAAAACCAAGTGCAAAATCAATCAAGTGGAAGAGTTGAAATGGGACAGGGCCTTCGTCTAAATGTTTGTGTTAGTCTCTCGGCTGTGGTGGTGAAGGTCAGGGCCATGCAAATGTGTTGTGATGACGTGTCCTAATGAATATAGTAACACAAAGATGTGTGTATTGCCACAGGCAGCTTAGCTGCATCACAAACACATGTGCTGCCATATCCCATCTAATTTTCTCCTTAACACACACACACACACACACATAAGTTCTTACCAACACACTAAGCTTTGATTCCTGTGTGTGTATGCATCATTGTAACAGTGTGTTCACGATGCAGCTCTTAGAAGCGGCACCAGTTACGTCACACACACACACACACACGCAGCTTACACAGCCACGCCTGTTATGTCATAGATAATTTAAATGCCACTGGAATTAAAGTCTCTCTCTAATATCGGAGGGATTTGTGTGTTTGTGTTGGACACGAACAGCAGGGATCATCAGAACTAAGTCAAGTAACACAACAAAGCCAGAGGAGCAACAACAGAATCAAAAACATGACAACTACCTCCACTGAAACCAATATGAAGTTGCTGTTTGCTTCGCAGTTGCTTTGCTGATTTCTGGCAGTTACTAAGTTCAGTTGTAGTTTCTATTTTAGCAGGACAGACAGCGGGACAGATGGTTTGGTTTGTTGCGTCATTGTTGTTGGTTTTTTTCCCTTCTTTTTCATTTCCCCTGTGCCCACCAAATTTGCTCATGTCAGCTGTGTTTTATTGAACACTGTTGGGCCTGGCAGCAGATTAACAGTACTTCCTGTCCTCCTGCCGTGCCGTTGGTAATTGTTTCACGGGGCGCTGCCAAAATAAAGGAACCCCCATCTGTGAAAGAGGGATGCAAATGATATCAAAGGCAGGCTGTGTAGATTTCAGCTCGCATGGTATTCAGCATGTGCAATTCAAACATTTGGCAGCTTCATAGAAAATATCATCTACAAGCACATGAAAACCTGCAGAAAGTATTCAGATGAACATGCTAACACCATTTAAAATTGACATTTAAAAAAAAAAATCTAATCAATCTACACTCGACATCCCTTGATGACTAAGGGAAAATAGAATTTCATGCATTTCTGCAAAGCAACGAAAGGGCCCTTCAGATTGAATAGAAAGTGTCATAATAAGTTCTCTTAGTTCTCAACTTCTGGCCTTTGGTGGGCCACTCATGAGCAATTAGAGAATTGTCCCGAAGCCATGTCACACTAAAAGGTCAACCACTGCTCTTGGCTCAGGTCATGTGTTCTGAGAAGGATCTCTGTGTATCTGCCTACAGCTGTGACCAGTGTTCTCTGGGAGAAACTTGTCTTGAAACTTTAAAGGGATAGTTCAACATTTTGGCAAATTGGCCCATTGCCATAATCGCTATAGTCATAGCAGTAGGTTCGTTACCTTTAATTGTCGGTGTAAGCTATTTTTAGAACGGCGGAGCGGAGCAGCAGGCCGCTCAGAGCACCACAACACAAGTGCCCCCAGTAACCTGTAATCTCTTGTTTATGACAGATAAGACTACACAACACACCGGCTTTGTTAAAAACAAATGCACATGGCCAGGAGGAGGGTTAGCAAAACAGGGAAAAAGCGAGTGAACTTGCATAGTTCCCCTTTAAGTCAGAAGCTCTCTGGCAGAAGGTTTTACAAAAGTCCACTACAAACTGACTGTCACAGATGAAGCCAGTCACTTATAGACTTTGACCATGGGAAGTGGGTTGTGTGTCTCACTTTTCTTTTTGACTTTACTTTTGTTTAGGCAACAGAACTACTTGGTTTGGTTTCCTTGCTGACAGAAAAAAAAGTTTCTGGAATCAATGGAGGGAGTACAGGGGGTTTACAAAAACCTGCAGTATCTTGATGTTTTGCTGAATTGTCCACTATGCTAACTACCATTCACTACCTCTGGACTTCTTTGGCTTTAAGAGCTTTAAACTGAATAGCAGGGGTGAAATCAGATTGATCGAACCTTGAGACATTAAATCCAAACAACGAACTGAAAGACGGACAGACTTAGATGGTCTTAAACGTACACAAATGATCAGTAAGGCCTGTACAGACTCCACAAGAACTGAGAAATTAGTTAAGGCAAGACGTTTCACCGCTCATTCAAGAGACTTCATCAGTTCATGTTGGCATCTGACTGGGACTGGTCAGATGGACCAGATGGACCAGTCCCAGCCTGGTCAGATGCTACATGAACTGATGAAGCCTCTTGGATGAGAGGTGAAACGTCTTCCTAGACAAACCCAGGACGGGCATAGATGTTGTGTACAGACAAGAAAACTGTTTACAACATGGCACATGGAAATGGAATCTTATTCACATAAATGATTTTAACTCTTTAGAATAGGGAACACATATTCACCATTAACTAGGTGCTTATTAATATGCATTAGCAGTAGCTTACTAGCACCTTATTAGTAATTATTAAGCATGTATTAACACCTTATTCTACATAGCCTTCTTCTACCTCTATTACACCATGAATTAAGATTTTTCCTGATATTAACTCCTAATTATCACTTATTCATTGTAAATTAATGCATTAATGCTATACTAATTCAGAGTGATGAAGGAAGAGTTACTGTTGTTGTGCTACTGCCCCTGTACAAGGCCCTAATAACCCACTGGTTATTCACATCATTATTCAGAAACAACAATGCATTAATTTACAATGAATAAGCGATAATTAGGAGTTAATATCAGGAAAAACTTAATTCATGGTGTAATAGAGGTATAATAAGGGTATGTAGAATGAGGTGTTAATATGTGCTTAATTACTAATAAGGAGCTAGTAAGCTACTTATATGCATATTAATAAGTACCTATAATGGTGAATATGTGTTCCCTATTCTAAAGTGTTACCATGATTTTTTAACTTAAACTAACCAAATTATTATCAGTGTTACTCTTCTTAGTCATATTTATGGCATCCAAAAAAGACCTCCTGAACTTATATTAACATAGTTTTTTTTTTATGTCATCATTGTGTTTAAGTGTGTTTTATGCTCTTTTTTTTAAAATGTTTTTATGAAATTTTGCACTGCAGGAGATGCACTTTTAATTTTGTTGTTGTGGAAATGACAATGGCAATAAACGTATCTATCTATCTATCTATCTATCTATCTATCTATCTATCTATCTATCTATCTATCTATCTATCTATCTATCTATCTATCTATCTATCTATCTATCTATCTATCTATCATTAAAGGTACATTGTGTAAGAATTCCTCCCATTTAGCGTTGTGGTTGTATATCGCAAGCAGCTCAATCGTATTTTTCATGCTGCATTCACGTGAAATTGGGCAGACAGCAGACGGACGACAGCCGCTGCACATAACGGCATAAACAAGCCTCTATGTAAACAAGTGGTCCGTCAGCACGAGGCAAAACAATACACTGCCAATATGTTGTCATGGCGATGTCGTCGACCCACGTTTTACCCAAGGGGGCAGTTGTCGGTCTGAGAAGTGAAGCTCACTTCCGCGTTCAAAAAACTGCAATCCCCTCGGATTCCTCTGGGGGCTGGTGTCAGAAGGGAGCATTCTCCATAGACCCCCATGTTAAAATCACCAACTTTACATCCTCAATAAACATGTTAAAAGCCTGGTGTCAGCACGTTTTTTGGTCTCAATCGATAGTTTCTACCCCCGCACACACTCTGAGGGGGGTGAATTTTTTTTTAACTCTACTGTTTTACTGTTATTAGGTGAAGGTTCAGAGCTGAAAGGAACACTTCAGTTTGTTGATGGGGGGATTACTGGTTAATGAAAAACAGACTGTAGTAGCCGATTGTCAAACAAATAAAAGAATCAAATCAAACTTCAAATTATAGGCTACTAATCAAAGGGTCACTGTTGCACCATGGGCGGATGGGAAAAACATAATGTCCAAACAGATGTCCAATTTCAACAAAAAGCGTGGTTTATTTAACCAAAAGGCGAGCAAACAAAGAACAAAGAAAATTCCTGTGCCTCTCCCACTCAGGTGCATGCTGGTCCCCTACCGACAGCCTACCTATATGACTTCAGGTGCCCTCCTACCGTGCCCAAATGAAACAAAACACAAATAATAAACAAGAAACACCTAAAGTAAACAAATAATAAACTAGAATACTAATAGAAATATAATCATAATGAAATCAAATAAATTGATTAAGAATAACCTAAACTAAAAACAAAATACTAAACTAAACAGCACTAAATAAATAAATAAATTGCTCCAACACAGACTTTTGAACCAAATAATCGATTTTCGTGAATAGATAACAGGAGAAGTTACACAATGTCCCTTTAATAACCTCTGCTGTGCCTAACCAAAGCTCTGACAGCAACCATGGGGGGGCTTGGGGCAGTAACTGTGTTTGTCCTCTTGTTCTGTCCTGTAGGTCCCAACTGCTTCGCTGGGAGCAGGGTGATCCCGGCAGGAGAGCGGGTGAACATCGACGAGGAAACAGTCTGCTACTGCACCTACCGGGACGGGACGTGGCACACACACCCCTACGCCACCTGTGAGGAGCGGCCCCAGCCCAGCGCCCCCCCCGGCCCCCGCACCGACTCCCCCAGGGACGAGGAGAACAAGGGCCGAGGGGGGAGGCCCTTCAACCCCAGGCTGGATGTGATCCCGTGAAGAGGAGCGCCGTGCAGTAAAAACCTGTCAGAGACTCTGTTAGTATCAGGAGAGGGGAAGTGGGCTACAGCATCACTCAACCTGCACATTCATGTTGAAAACACCAACCAGTGAGATTATTCCACCTGCTTCCTCCTCGTCTCAGAGCTGAAGTGTCTGTTCTTCAGCAAACACATTTTTAATACAGTTTACAGCTGTTGTTTTGTTTTCTTACAACATTAAAATCACACATTTGCAGCTCATTTAGATGTGCTGAAGGTTTTGTGGTTCAGCTGTTGAATGACTTTACAGGCCCCATGTCACAGCTCCATCTATTTAACAACAAGTAAACTCTACAATTTGGCCATAGACAGTTTTTCCGACCCCCAAAGCAGAGTGGATCAGTCCAGAGATCAGAGGCTGTGTGGCAATAAGAAGGCCGGCCTGCTGGTTCACCTAGTGTGGAACGTACCACTGATTGCAGCGTTCCAGGTTTGAATCCAGGGCTCTAGTATGTCATGATTTCAACAGAGTATTGGTTTTGTGGACATGGCTGAACCCATATTCTTTTTCTGTGCTCACAAAGAAGTTGTTTTAACTTCATTTAAATGGCAAAGGTTTCAGTTTCTCACAGCAGCGTCAGTCACAGTTAGCCTACTGCCATCCAGGATGTACCATCATGACTTCAGCACTGTAGCGTAGATTGACTGAAGTCACCTGCCAGTGATTTAAAGGGATAGTTCAACATTTTGGCAAATTGGCTCATTGTCATAATCCCTATAGTTTTAGGAGTAGGTTCGTTACCTTTAGTTGTCGGTGCAAGCTGTTTTTAGAACGGCGGAGCAGAGCTGTGAGCTGCTCAGAGCTATGCTACGGAGGCTCATGGGATTTCTTGGTTTCCCTCATCAAATACACAATCCAACAACTCCACAACGCTCTGGTGGACAAGTTGTGACCTGCACATTCACCACGCTATGAGATAATAACACAACGTTACCAGACAGAGTTGTTTTAGAGGGAAATTCATGCAACAACGCTGATGCACTTTGCCGTCACTCATTATCTACTCACCCTCATGTCGACTAAGAGCTGTGAGAATTTTCAGAGTCCTCCGTTCCTTCTCTGAGTTACGGGGGGGTCCGTGCAGCAGTATTTGTCCATATAATGGTTGTCAATGGATAACTTCCTTCATCCAAAAAGACACACCAAAAAACATCCAAATACCTCCATACTGCTCGTATGTCCCTCTTGTATTGAAGCCCCGACATGAGAAATTGTTCCACCGGTCACAGGAAGAGCAGTGAACTGAGACACTGGGAGCTTCCACTACAAACAAGCTTAAAATATAGACTTATTTAATTTATTTCGGAACAATTTCTCATGTCGGGGCTTCAATACAAGAGGGACATTACAGACGAGCAGTATGGAGGTATTTGGATGTTTTTTTGGTGTGTCTTTTTGGACGAAGAAAGTTGGTATCCATTGACAACCATTATATGGACAAATACTGCTGCGTGGACCTCCCCGTAACTCAGAGAAGGAACGGAGGACTCTGAAAATTCTCACAGCTCTTAGTTGACATGAGGGTGAGTAGATAATGAGTGAAATTTGAATTTTGGGTGAACTATCCCTTTAAATACAGCTGTAAGATACATAAAGAGAATAAACTAATGTGTCTTTTTCAGCACCTGATGCTGGTGTTAACTCATGTGCTGCACATGCGTATCTATGGATGTTATGGGATGCTCCCGTGAGTCTGTCACAGGACCACTTTATGACAGTCTGATGAGTGTGTATGTGATGAGAGCGACAGAAGGGAAACGAGTGCTGGTGCATCATGTGGTGTCCTGGCTTCTCCCGGCAGCCCACTGCTCTCCATCTGTCCCAGAGGAAGACATGTCCAAGTAGACCAGACACACTCACAGAGCTGAGGATGATTCACACTCTACTAATAGATGCTACAGAAATATAAGAAATGTGAGAGTGCATGCTGTCAGTGTTAGTCACTGTGTACACTGTAAATGTATTGTCATATTCCTGTTTGTGACTGTGACTAAATCATCTTGTCTGACCTGTGTGATGTCTCAGTTTTGCTGTCCTCCCCAGTGGACCAGTATTTCATCAACTCAGGTTTATAATCCTTTATCACAGTGGCTTGTTTAACTGCAGTCTCAACACTGTCCTCAGCACCCTCTGTCTGTTAGTTAACTGCTGTGTGGACACTGTGGGGGCAGTCCAGGGTTCTGTCCTCCCTCTAGTGGTAGTTGTAAAGAAATGCATTAACATGTGACAGGAGAAAGTCATTTCATGTATATCAGAAGAGCTCAAGTCCATTATCTTTCTATTCTGTGTATGCGCCGTTTTAATCATTCTGATTTGTTGTTTAATGCTCCATTATGAATATTTAACCATTTCTACCCAGCTACAGTAATGTAATTTCCCAATTTGAGATCAATAAAGCACTGATCTATTCATCCATATTTCAAACTGCTTCTGTAAATTTAGTATTAATTGTAACAAGAATCACAGCATATCAAAATGTCAAATAACTTTATGGCTAATTCACATACACCTATAATTTAATGAGATTGATTATAGAAAAATGCTTTAACTCACTATAACTACAAAACAAGATTAATATACAGGAGAAATTTACATCATGTCAGGGCCATGTATTACAACGGCAGCACACACAAACCACATATCTTCAATCAATACACCGTTTCCTCTACAGAAATGAAAACACAGACGTGTGGCTTCATTGACAGTTTTTATTGAAAACGAACAGAGGTGCAGGTCCAGCTCAGGCGATGCTGCCAGCGTTTGAGGCAATCCTGGGCCAGAGGTCGGCACACTCCTTGGCCACTGGGCCTGTGATGGCTGAACCTGCAGACAGGAGAACAACAGTTAGTTCACCTCTCACTTCAAACTCTGTTCTCTGGTCAACTGTGTCTCCCCATCATCGGACTGACCAGTTGTCCCTCTGACAACAGACCATCATAGTCGCACTGTCCATCTGGACAGATCCCACTAGGACACTCTGCTACAAGAATCAATTTGTCTCATCACTGATTGAGCTCAGTCAGCTACAGTGGGTCGCTGCCGTCTCACCCACAGTGATGAGATTATTCTGCCCTTCTACGACAACTCACCCAGCCACTGAGCAGACAAAGCAAGTGCTTTTTGAAGGGGGGGGGGGGGGGGATTAGGTTCATACTCAACTGTAACCTCTGTCATTATGACAAGTCAAACACACAAGGTTTCACTACAGTGTCCAGTGGGTGAAATACACACCAAGGCACATTAGTAAATAATAAAACTCCCATCTACTGATCAGATTACTGAGGTGGTCAGAACACAAATTATTTTACATTTCTTAAATAGAACATATTGCTGAAACCAGTGCTATACTGTCCCAAGTCCATCTACCTCACTGCTGTTACCAACACATGAGTCAGTATCTCACATCTACAGCAGCTGTACAGTGAGCATGAATGAAGAACCTGAACAAACCCACCTTTCATTTCTCCTTTGTTGTTTACTATGACGCCCGCATTGTCTTCAAAGTAAAGAAACACGCCGTCTTTTCGCCGATACGACTTCCGCTGCCGTATCACCACCGCAGGATGCACTGTGGAGAGAGAGGGGGCGGGGTTAAGTCCAACCTTCACCTGCAGCATGTGGGTTAACAAATACACACATCCTATAGGAACAAAAGGTCTGCTCAGTTTTGCTGTAGTGTTGCACAGCTCATTTCCTCTGCTTCTCTCCTCACTGCTGTAGTACTGTGTGTGTTTCCATCAGTATGACTCCTGTTTTATTGAATGTTTTTAATGTTTGGTGTCAATACACAGAGCTGGAAAACCCTTCATACTGCATACACACTGACCTGGTGTGTGCAGTCATTTAAAGAGTTCACACGAGTCAGTGTTTTTCAACCTTGGGGTCGGGACCCCACATGGGGTCGCCTGAAATGTCTAGTACTTGATTTAACAAAAAAAAAATTTACAGATTTTCAACGTCCTTCTTGTCAGCTTGTCTCATCACTGATTGAGCTCAGTCAGCTACAGTGGGTCGCTGCCGTCTCACCCACAGTGATGAACTCAATCTTCCCTTCTACGACAACTCACCCAGCCACTGAGCAGACAAAGCAAGTGCTTTTTGAAGGGGGGGGGGGGGGTTCATACTCATACTTTTTTTTTTTTAACCAATTACTATTCTTTAAAAAAATCTTAAACTGCATTCTATACTTTCACTTTCTCAAATATAAAATCAATCAAATAAAATGCTGCATATAAAACTATCTGAGCTGGCGCATCTTGATTGGGCCAAAAAAGGTTAGGAACCACTGACATGAGGAGAAAAAACAGATGCATTTCAAGCTGTTTCACAGCAACTGTACTTACACACTAACACACAGTTCATACACTGGCCTCAACGCTTCAGTAACTGGAGATGAGACTCACCCTTCTTCCTGAGTTCTGGCTTGCCTTTCTTGACCGTGGCCATGACCATGTCACCCACTCCTGCAGCAGGCAGACGGTTCAGACGTCCCTTGATGCCTTTCACAGAGATGATGTACAGGTTCTTGGCTCCTAAAGACGACAGACATGGAGGGAAGTAGGTGAGAAGGACAGACAGACCGGAGCAGCGGTCAACGTCCTTCTTGTCAGCTTGTCTCATCACTGATAACGTCCTTCTTGTCAGCTTGTCTCATCACTGATTGAGCTCAGTCAGCTACAGTGGGTCGCTGCCGTCTCACCCACAGTGATGAGATTATTCTGCCCTTCTACGACAACTCACCCAGCCACTGAGCAGACAAAGCAAGTGCTTTTTTGAAGGGGTACAAACTGTAAAAGAGGCTCAACTAAGATACAAACTACAAAGTGCTGCAGCATGAAGGCAACATTAGGGGCCCCTGGCATGTCACAATAAGAACAAACAAGAGTCTGTCTTAACATTTTCTTCAAAGTTATTGTTTTGAGGGGCCTGTGGTGCTCGTGGCCGTGATGCCACATTTCTTGTTTTGCATTGTATGTATAAATATCCTGTGTGTTTAACCTTCCTCTTGTGTTCAGGTCACCAGTGACCTGTTTTCAGGTTTTAAACGCATAAAGTACCACATAAATCTGTTTATAGCATCAAGGCTTTTTGCCTTTACCAGGCAGGAACCTCTATTTAAACAATAATGATAAAAAAATCACAAAATTCTAAAATGCTCCGATTAAAATTATGACATTTGTGGCGTCGTGGTCAATTTTGACCTGGTTATTACGATAATAATGATGGATAAGGAAGCCTAACAACGATGGGAAAAAATGTCTGTAGTGTGTTTTACAGCTGATTAAAACACGGGTCAAAACTGACCCCAACACCATAGATGGCAGCAGAAAGCTGACACAAGACGAAGGTCAAGTGATGAAATGTTCTCCTTGTTTTTAGATGTGGTAATGGACATTTTTATCTCTGTGCTACAAAACTTATCAACTTGTGAACCCCCTTTGCTGTGCTCAAAATGTTGACTGCAGTGGTTCAATGTACACAGAAAAAAAAAAAATCATGTGGGAGATTATGTGTTGGTGGGAGAGTCCACTGATCTGACTGCCATCAGTAGCTCCAGCTACATATTTAACCCTCGTGTTGTCCTCCTGGGTCAAGGAAGGACGGAAAGTAAGAAAGATGGAGGAAGGGAATAGATTGGATCAAGGTAGGAAGAAGAATGAAGGGAAAGAAGGGAGGAAGGAAGTAAAAAAGGATGGTGGGAAGGGAGAAAGACAGGGAAGAAGGAGGGAAAAAAGTGAATATGGGTCAAGGAAGGATGGAGGGAAAGAAGCGAGGGTGGAAAGAAGGAAAGAAAGTGAATAGATTGGGTGAAGGAAGAAGGAGGAAGGAAGGGAAATGGTGGTGGAAAGGAGGGAAAGAAGGATGGAGGAGGTGTGAATGTGTGTGTCAAAACAGATTGGGTCAGTTTGACCTAGGAGGACAACAGAGGGATTAATATGTAGACATCAAAGTGGTATTGACGGTATTTACTTAATATAAAAATCGTTGCTTGTTCACATCTGTCTGCTCCAACATACAAACTTCAGTGATAACAGAAAACTCCAGTGCAGTATCACCTCTGTATCTGTACAGGTAAGTGCCACTATGAGCACTGTTCACCATCACCTGCACTAAACTGTTTGATACGAGCAGTGAGTGAGTCATGTCAGCGGAGGCTTACCTGTGTTGTCGGCGCAGTTGATGACTGCTCCCACTGGGAGACCCAGTGAGATGCGGAACTTGGCTCCGGACGAACCACCACGTCCTGAAGGAACAAGAGACCACAGTCAGTTGTGTCCATAGGACCGGCTCCAGGGCAACACAACAGGCCAAGGAAATGTAGACAAGTCATGTTAAACTAACTAAGCATAGCACCACGTCTGTATAAAATCATTCCGTTTTTTTGTTATAATATCCCTGATAAAATCTACCATGAGCTACAACAAACTGACCTCAGCAACACACCACAGAACCAACCAAAAAAAAACAAAAATCACCTGCTCTGTAACTGTAAAGGTACACAACACAAACTGTCTTCAATCAACACGGTTCTCTTGTCAGCTTGTCTCATCACTGATTGAGCTCAGTCAGCTACAGTGGGTCGCTGCCGTCTCACCCACAGTGATGAACTCAATCTGCCCTTCTACGACAACTCACCCAGCCACTGAGCAGACCAAGCAAGTGCTTTTTGAAGGGGTACAAACTGAAAACAACCTCATCGTCCCAATGAGCTGAGCAAGAGAAAGCAATCTGTCTGAAGACATCTTACTAAGACAGGTAGGCTAGAAGAAGGCTGCAAACTATGGGCCTACTTGTACCAATGTCATTTTGAATATTCCACAGGTTGAACAAGCGGTGTGACAGGTGACTTCAGGTTTTTCCACTCTTAAAAAAACACATATGCCCCTGCATCTACACCACAGACACACACTTGAAAACCCACATAACACTAGTTAAACCTAAAAAAAAAAAACCTTACATTACACAACCCCTGCATGAGCTGATTCATTCTATACACACTGCCTCATGTTAGAAACATTAATCTTTTCCTACCATTCGAGTATATCCTCCAACAACATGGGAAACGTGCAGTTTAACCGCTGCTTGAGAAAGTAGTAGGTCTTACTGAAGTCCAATTATTGGATCAAAACTCTCAAAATCATAAGGCGTCATGTCCATATGAGTTATTCAAACTATAACTGCAATTTTCGAGATGGACACCAATGTCCATAAACCGCTGTAGACTGTAGAGACCGGTCCTAACGGGTCCAGAATCCTCGGTACCTCAGACCGGAGCAGCACCTGGAGCCTCACGAGTCACAGCCTGACTGGAGAGCGGCTAACAGTTAGCTTCAGCTAGCCGCCGGTAAACCTTCACAGTGTTGCTCTACCTATGTAAACGGTAACAGTGTCTGAGTCTAGGCTCCCCAGTTCAAACATAGTACAAATTAATTTACACTAAACCTGCCTGAAGTCAACCGCAAGCAGCAAATTCACATTTTCGGCCTCTCCCCGTCACTTCATGCCTGCACGGCGCTGACAGCGAAACATGGCTTCCACCAGCTAGCTAGCGAAAATACCATCGTTAAAAACACGTAAACTACTTTTTATAAATTCAAACTAATGGCACAAATATAACGTCTTTCCATCTTTATCACACACGGTCAACGTTATAAGAGCTTGTGTGGTTGTTAAAACAGCAGATGAAGGTGGATGTTAGAAGCTGGTCTTCATACCTCTCTTAGACATGGCTGCAGTAGGGAAAGAGGAAGATGCAGAAAGGAATTGTGGGATATAAAGTTGAACGGAAGTCCATCCGGGTCACACGCGGATGTGTGAGGTCACCGCGCGCAGACGAGCTGCTTTCAGCGACTGTTGGAAACATGAAGACTCGTAGTAATTTTGCAAAGATTTTAGGGCAGAATGAAGAATTAAAATGATGTATCTTGTCTTTCCTTGTTTTAGATAGGCCTAGTTAATAATTAATCTAAAAAATAGGCTACTTTGACACACTGTCGCAGCCAAACTGTCCTCAATATCCTCATTTAGCCACACCAATCTTAAAAAAAAAAAAAAAATAGGCCTAGTAGCCTATTGTTGAGTTATTGATGGTATGATTATATTGTAAGTAGCCTATACATATATAATTATAAAACTATGTTTTTGTAAAGCGGTACAACCTTAGTCCTTAGGTCATGGAAAACTTTGGAAATAACTGTTCTAACTCTCAAACCCATTATAACGCCCTTTTTTGGTAATTCATCGTCATCAGATTTTGTGGTCTAGCTAGCCATTGAAGTGGGAGACATTGTGCATTATGCTAATTAAAATTTTCACTAGATAATGCAATAGATGCATTTTAAAGCTGTTCCAAAATTACAGTTCCATTTTGTTTAAAAAATAAATCATATCAACTAGCTATTATGACCTTTTGATCAAGTATTACAATTATTGTTAATATAATGAATAGCCTATGATATGCAGGTTATACTAAAACATTGCATAAGACACATACACAGTTTACAGAAGTGTTGCTTTCAGTGTCACCAGCAGAGGGTGATAGTGTACCATGTATTCATGTGGTAGCCTATGCCAGAAAGGCAAAACTACTCTGTGCCATGCAGATGGATCCAGGAGTATACTGTAGCACATGCACATCATGACATGCCTCGTCCCACAACTCTTGTGCGAACTGGAAAGACAAACACTAGGTGTTTGGTAGTTCTTGCTTTCCCCCCTGTTTTTGTGTGTAGTGTGTAGTTGTAGTTCCCTGATTTCATCTGTGCACTTCTCATTGGTTTCTGTATGAGGTACACAAATACAAATACACAAGTGCAGCACAGGTGTCGTTATCACTTAAGCACAACTCAAAAGTAACCTCTGATTCAGTGACAGATGAGTAGTGGATGGCAGATGACCCAGATGAGTTCTGCTATATTGACCATACAGTTCTACATACTTTTCATTTGTCTTCAGTCTTGTAAATTCTAAAGATTAAACAGGCTACTTTATTGTTTACATCTATTACAGTACTTACAGTAGATCGTAACTGTTAGTGTGAGTTGTGAAATTTGCTTTAGAAACTATTATAAATATGTAATATTATATATTCAGCAGCTAATGCACTGAACATGTAGTGTGTAATAAACAATGTTTTGTTTGATTTTGAGCTGATGAGACAGTTTTGAGGTGATTGTTTGGTTTTGCAAGAACAGTCCGAGACGGTTGAGAGGTCAGTAGGTCAACCTACAGACCCCGGATGTTGATAACAGCTAACCTGGACTCAGAGGGGAATAGCACTAGCCTATCATAACTAAATATTCGTGAAATGAACTAGTTTCGTGACGAGTTTTCTCGTAATGGATCTATTGGTCCTCATCCCTACGTCACCACATTCACGCGCATCCCTTGGCTGCACACATAGCTCTTCATGCCGTTCTCTCTCCTCATTGGATAAAGGTTGTAGGATACAAGGAAAGTTTTCTCCTCGGCTTACAGCAGAGCAGAGTGACTGACAGACCAAACACTCTATAGAAGTGATTGCTGTCGAAAGATAGAACTATCTTAAGGGTTTAAGCTATCTTAAATAGTTCTATCTTTCGACAGCAATCACTTCTATAGAGTGTTTGGTCTGAAACACGGGTCTGTCAGTCACTCTGCTCTGCTGTAAGCCCAGGAGAAAACTTTCCTTGTATCCTACAACCTTTATCCAATGAGGAGAGAGAACGGCATAAAGGGGCGGTCCTCTCTGTGTGTGCAGCCAAGGGATGTGCGTGAATGTGGTGACGTAGGGACGAGGGCGGGGACTGCTAACTCCATCTTCTGACAGGAAGTTAGCCAAAACCACCGGATCGCTTACTTCTGCTTTAATTATTGCAATAACTACTTTAAACCTTTGCCTGCCTCTGAGTCTGTGTCCTGTGTGTTCAGCAAATTCTCTAGAACCTTCTCAAAATCCTGTGCTGCATCTGGACTTTTTCTCCACTGTTTCCCAGCATCTCCCTATGATATTTAGTCTGTGCTCTCATTTTTCACGAGTTGAAATATCAGATGGAAGTTTTTTTTTTCTTTTCTTCTTCAAACAAAAGGTTTCTCTCTCTCAAATGTTGTTCACAGCTGTGTTGTGCAGAGATAATCCATCCACCTGACAGGTGTGGCATATAGATGATGCTGATCACACAACATCACAGGTGCTGTAGAGGTTGGTCTCAAGCTTCTGTGTGTGTTTCCATAGAGGACATGCCCACTCTGCAGGTTTCTTTCACAATTTTGAAATTACTAAAGATGCTGGTTTTTACCAGTCTCATCTGTATGTGGATGCCTATTACTGTGAAGCCTAAATGATCTAAAAGATTCAGGGAATTAAAGCAGAAGTAAGCGATCCGGTGGTTTTGGCTAATGCTGCGGTCCAGGCAGGCTTTTGAAACCGTAAATTACAGCTTCAAGTCACGACTTACGACACATTAAGCTCTTTGGTATCAAATGTAACCAAAGTGTTGTGTATCCATGTGCTCGATGTAACAAACATGACTGTATCTTCCAGTCATGGAAGATAAAGTCAACATTTTCCTCACTAGAAACACACAACAATGCCTAAACAACGTACAACTTTGTGTACGCCAACAATGTTTTGTCACCTCACACTGTTTTGTATCCACACCCTCCTCCACACAATCTGTATGTGGTCATACTGACTTTCTGTATTGTCAATTTGAAAATGCTAGAGAAGATATGGAAATAGAATAAAAAAGATAGAAAATAAAATCAATCTCCAGGCAACCAGTCCATCATTTAATGCACAATAACTTCCCTTCAAGAGTAGAGATACATGGAGTCTTTTAGGCTGCTGACCTGTTGATCCAGTAAGGACAGGTTCTCTTTCTGTTGCTGCTTGTTGCCCCTTCAGTTCTGCCACTTCTGAGAACAGAGTTGCCCCTCCAGCGTGAGGCTCTGAGGGAAAAATGATAAGTCAAGTCTAGAAACTGGTGCCAGAAATTGAAGGAGCTTCTTGTTTCTGTTTGCTCGGGGAAGCTACTATGCCACCAGTGGTCTTGTCATGAATTGGAAGCGGTTCATAAAGCTGTTGAGAACTATATTACCAGGAGTAAAAGTTACATTTGACGGTGTCTGAATAAAAATGAATGTTTGCACATTCATGTTGAAAACAACCACTAGTTAATATTTATTAAAAGCTAGCTGAAGATAAAAAAACATTTACAAAACTATCAGTTTCCAGTCAACATGCCAGCTCCATGAGTACACATGGCATCACACAAGAGTTTAAAGGGATAGTTCACCCAAAATTGAAATTTTGAAATTTTGTTTGTAGCAGAAGCTCCTCTTCCCGGTTCGTCAAATTTGGACGAACCAGGGTCTGTCCTCTTCCCAGTTCGTCAAAATTTGACGAACCGGGAAGAGGAGCTTCGAGAAGCTTCCACTACAAAACAAGCTTGAAATATAGACTTCTTTAATTTTTTTCGAGACAATTTCGCATTTCGGGGCTTCAATACAAGACGGACATTACATAGGAGCAGCATTAAGAAATGTCTATCTGAAGAAGCTCAAAAAATGTGCATTTTACACTGAATATTGATGAAGCCACAAGCCATTATGGTCTGTTATTATAGTTTTGCTGTATTTTCTCTATTGCCCATATAGAGAATAGAGAAAAAAGTGACTATAAAATAGAGTAGAGAATCTCCACCTGATCAGTCAACGTAGAGATCTGCAGCATGATGATTGCTGTTATTAAGATCAGTTATTACTGATAATCAGGAGGAAGGAATCACCAATGGTCAGATGGATGTCAGCCACCAGTTTTCTGTCTGAGTCTGTCTGTAGTCAGCTCGTCGTCCTGGAAACCCTGTGCAGCCATCCCATCACTACCTTGACTAGACGTGTGATGTTTTGCTCCATGTGGCTAAAAAATACAAAAAATGGTTTTGAGGCACATTTAAATTGAGCATCAGTCTCGACTTCCGGCATGGCGCTGAAGCGAGCAACAGCGTAGCACACGAGCTCCTGCATGGTCGTTCTCTACCCCTCTGAGATATCAGCGTTGTAAGTCTAAAAAACACGTGTTTGAACATGGGAGGGGGCACGAAAAATAAGACGAAAGGAAAATCGCAACAGGACCAGTGTATCAACGACAATTTGTCAGAAAACGAAGACGACAACGAGACTGCTAGCAACCAAGCTAAGCGAGAGGACATGGATGCTATTCAAGCTAACATCATCGCCGAGATAAAAGCGATCCGCACAGACATGAAGAAAGAACACTCCGAGACTTTAGGAGTACTGAAGAAAGAACTGACGGATTTCAGAGAGGAAATCAACCAGAAGCTCAGCTTTATTGGTATTGACCTACAAGAAATAACGGAGAGAGTGGGAGAAGCGGAGCAACGAGTGGGAGCTGTGGAGGAGCAGAGCGCCGAGATCAGTGAGCTGCTTTCACACACGTTGGAAATCCAGCAGAGCATGCAAGCCCAGCTCACTGACCTGGAGGCCCGCTCCCGCCGGAATAATATACGCATCCATGGAATCCCCGAGGGGTCTGAAGGTGAGGACATACAGGACTACGTGGAGAAGTTCATTAGGTCCCAACTGTCTCTTTCCGAGCCCAGACTAGGGATACAGCGCTGCCATCGGTCTCTCGGATCCAAACCACCGGAGGGGTCCAGTCCGAGGTCGATAGTAATCTACTTCCAGGAATATAAAACAAAAGAAACGGTTCTCCGAGCCGCTTGGAAGAAGAGGGAAATTACTGTCGAGGGAAAAAGAGTGTTTTTTGAACAGGACTTCCCAACCGAAATACTAAAAAAGAGGAAAGCCTACGCCGGCATCAGGAAGATACTGAAAGAGAACGGGCTGCGCTTCCAGACTCTGTATCCAGCAAAACTGAAAGTGTTTTTCAGTACCGGACCAGTCTTCTACAACGACGCAGCGGAGGCAACGGATGATCTCAAGAAGAGAGGATATACACTGGACAGTTCCAGGGCGGCCGCCATGGGACCAGCACCCGCATCCGCGTCCGGACCCGCAGCCGCGACAGGACCGAGACAACCCCCCTGGGAAAAAGCAGGCGCAAGACCGCGCCGTGATCACCTGAGACACATCCAGGAGAAACTAAAAACATTCCGTCGGAACCCGGATGCTACATGAACGTTAAGGTGTAAATAAACAGACGTAAGAGACCGGTAAGCAATATGAGGGTGTAATTTAAAAAAAAAAAAAAAAACATTAAGCGATTTGTCCTATGCTATCCTTACATTTAAAAACGACCGTTAAGCAGGGAAATTATGCTTGCCTTGTAATGTGCACTGCTCTGAATGTAAACACCATTATTCAGAGACACCAGAATGCACAGGCAGGGGTCCCTTCATGGTTAAGGGTTTCCCCACCGAACTTTGAAGTTGAGTTCATACTTCAGAAGTGGAAGTCATTTGAGTTTGTAATGTGTAATTATATGTTCAGTTAGCCGGTGCATATTCTCATTTGTCCAGGTCATAGTATTTCAAAGGAGGTTAAATCGAAAGCAACTGGACTTAGTTGTTTGTCTAGGAAGACGTTTCACCTCTCATCCAAGAGGCTTCATCAGTTCATGTACGCAGCTGACCAGGCTGGGACTGGTCCCAGCCCCAGTCCCTGGACCAGTCCCAGCCTGGTCAGCTGCGTACATGAACTGATGAAGCCTCTTGGATGAGAGGTGAAACGTCTTCCTAGACAAACAACTAAGTCCAGTTGCTTTCGATTTAACCTCCTTTGAAATATATGTTCAGTTCTATTTTGATTCACAGACAGAAGTTGTTTTGTTCAGGTCATCTTGTCAGGTTGATTATTCAGGTGAATAAGTACTACCTTTTCCCTTTTGTCAGTTAAGATGATTCATCAAACATATAAAGTTATCACTCTGAATGTAAACGGGTTACATAACCCTATAAAAAGAAGTAAAACTATTGCTAAAATGAAGAGAGAAAAACAGGATATAATCTTTTGGCAAGAAACGCATCTCCCAGACATCGAACATGATAAGCTGAAAAAAAATGGGTTTTAAAAACACATATTATTCATCTTTTGATAAGGGAAATTCAAGAGGAGTTGCAATACTAATTTCAAATAGAATAAACTTCATGTTTTCCTCTCAAATTGTTGATAATGAAGGGCGTTATGTCCTAGTTAAGGGCTTTATTGACCATAAGGAAGTCACTTTACTGAATGTCTATAGACCTCCGGGAAGTAATAAACAGTTAATCAAAAAGATCTTTGATCTAATATCGGTGGAAACATCTGGGGTGTTAATATGTGGGGGAGATTGGAACACTCAGCTTTGCCCAATCATGGACTCATCAAATAAATTAAAGAAGATAGGAGCTGAAGCAGTATATACTAAAAAAATTCTTAAAATATTAGGCATGATTGACATATGGAGAGACCTACACCCTCATGATAAATATTTTACTTTTTTTTCCCACCCCCATTCAGTTTACTCGAGAATCGATTATTTTTTCATGTCCAACTTTGACAGACATAGGATTATAAACTGTGATATAGGAACAAGGGACATTTCTGATCATGCAGGGGTATACTTAACATTACACCTAGATAGTAAACCCAAGGACACTTTGTGGAGACTTAACACAAATCTTCTGAACGACCCTTACTGTCAGAAATATATAAAGAAAGAAATCACAGACTATATCACTTATAACAATAATGGATCTGTGTCCCCAAGCACGCTCTGGGATGCTGCTAAGGCAGTTTTGAGGGGCAAACTTATAACATGGTCCGCCCAAAAGAAAAAGGAAAGAGATAAACAAATTAAGGATCTGACTGAAAAATTAAAAAATTTGGAGAGTAAACACATAGTAAATAACAACCCTGATGTCCTAAAACAGATTTTAAATACAAAACAAACCTTAAATAATATTTATGAAAAGCAGATATCTGAAAGGGCTAAGTTCATCAAACAAAATTTCTATGAGAATGGTCCCAAATCCAAGAGACTCCTGGCGTGGCGAATACGCAAACAACAGACAGAGAGGTGTATACATAAAATAAAAGATCCCCAAACTAATAAGACATACCATAAATTGGAAGATATACAAAAAGCTTTTGAGACGTATTACACAAATTTATATGCCCAACCTGAAGCGTCTGAAACAGGAGCTATATCTGAGTTCCTGACATCCTTGGACTTACCATCTATAGGAACAGAGCAGAACAGAATAATAACCCGAGAGATAACAGATGAAGAAATAAATAAGGCCATTTCAAATCTTAAGTCAAATAAAATGCCAGGCGCTGACGGTTACCCCTCAGAATTTTATAAATTATTCAGGGAAATAATACTACCGATGCTTAAAGAAAGTTTTAACTATGTTCTCAATGGCGGAGAACCCCCTGTGTCATGGAGACAAGCAGTAATTTCAGTAATTCCTAAGCCTGGTAAGGACAAAACAAACTGCAGTTCCTACAGGCCAATATCTGTTTTGAATATTGACTACAGATTATTTGCATCGATATTAGCCAAAAGATTGGAAGATATAATCCCAGACCTCATAGATACAGACCAAACGGGCTTCGTTAAACACAGACAGACCCAAGACAATGTGAGACGGGCACTCCACCTTGTTGATCATATAAGAAACAATGATATTGAATCTGTAGTCATTAGCTTGGACGCCGAAAAAGCTTTTGACTCGGTTCGCTGGGAATATTTGTATTTAACCCTTAAAAGATTCGGCTTTAATGATCAAATAATTAAATGTTTGAGATTAAATGTCAGTTCTCCTTGAGAGAGGATGCAGACAAGGATGCCCCCTTAGTCCCACTTTTTTTGCCTTATTTATTGAGCCCCTGGCTCAGGCAGTCAGAGAAGCCAATGATATAACAGGTGTACAGATTAGAGATTCACAGCATAAAATCTGTTTATATGCGGACGATATCCTTTTGACTCTTACTAATCCCAACGTAAGCCTGCCCAATCTAATGTCCCTTCTCCAAGAATTCGGTTGGTACTCAGGATATAAACTGAATTTAAGCAAAACACAAACACTTACCTTTAATTATAAACCACCAGATAGAATTAATAAACTGTGTAATTTCAAGTGGAAAGATAAAGTAATGAAGTACTTAGGGGTTCAAATACCGAAAGATCTTTCAACCATCTACGATCTCAATTACAACCCTATAACTGCGAGTATTAAAGCTGACCTGGACCGATGGTCACTGTTGCCCATGAACATGTATAACCGAATAGATGCAGTGAAAATGAGTATATTACCAAAGTTGCTCTTTCTTTTCCAATCACTCCCCATTGAAATACCCCCTAAACAATTCAATAATTGGAATAAAATGATATCCTCTTTTATTTGGGGAAAACAAAGGCCCAGGATTAAATTCCAGACCCTACAGCTTCCTAAAAATAAAGGCGGGAGAGCGTTGCCTTGCCTGGAAGATTATTATAAGGCAGCACAATTGCGGTCCTTAGTGTATTGGTGCGACCCAAAATATGAAGCTAAATGGAAGGACCTAGAACAAAATCAGATAGAGGTACCTCTCCAAGCTCTTGTGGGGGACAGAACGCTACAGGAAAAATATTTAGAAAATCTGAACACATGGACCACTGTACCATTAAACATTTGGTATAAACAACTTAAAAAGGGGAGAATTGAAAGAAATGCAAGAATACTACGGTGGATTGCATATGATACTGAATTCACCCCAGCAAAGCTAGATAACAGGTTTAAACACTGGATAACTAAGGGTATTACCTCCTATTGTATGATATCATCTAACAATCACTTAGACTGCTTTCAACGGTTCAAAGAAACATTCTGTTTGGAGAAACAAGATTTTTTTTAGATATCTCCAATTGAGGAATTATTTTGATAAGAATATTAAAACCACCGGGGAGATGGGTGTGACTCTGATAAAGATATTTGTTGATGCATATAAGGGTAATAAGAATAGGAAAATAATCTCTTTGATTTACTCAGCACTGCAATTGGAGAGAGGTACATCCACATTATACATTAAATCCAGATGGGAAAGAGAAACCAACATAACACTAACCAACGATGAATGGTTAAATATCTGTAACACACAATCCATAACTACCAGTTCTGATCTTTGGAGGGAGTTTGCCTGGAAGAACATCGTAAGGTTCTTTATAACACCCAAAATAAAAAAATCACAAACAAAAAATCCTGAACACAGTCACTGTTGGAGAAAATGTGGTAATATGTCTGCTGGTCACTTCCATATTTTTTGGGAGTGTCCGGTTGTAGTCCAGTTCTGGACAGATGTGACGACAGAAATTAGATTAATAACCGGCCTAAAGATTACTCTCGATTTCAGCATCATTTATTTAGGTAACTTGCCAACAGGACTTGAAAAACATGATCGATATTTGTTGCAAATATTACTAGTAAGCAGTAAAAAATGTATAACCAGGAAATGGCTGGACAAAGAACCCCCAACAATAATAGAATGGATTGAATTAGTGAAAGAAATCCACACTATGGAAAAAATTACCCTCTCTCTAAGAGGTGCTGTTGACAAATATACAAAAGGTTGGAGGAAATGGAAGCATTACTTAAACCGTGCATAATATTGTATTTTATTATTTTTTCTCCCCCTTTTATTATTATTATTTATTTATTTTATTTTATTTTATTACTCTATTATTATTGCTGTTGCTACCCATGGTTGTGACTGAGGCCTCATGGAGAACCCCGATGGGGCCCGAGGAACACTGGCAACTGTGAAGGACTCTGAGACATAGTGATAATAGACTATGGATATCCCATGATGATTCTAATGTGACTCTGTTTTATTTTTCTTATCTGAGCGATCCATTGCTATACTGTATAACATACCTGAATGTCAAGGTTCCCACCTGGCTACTGATGACCCTGTCTGTTGACTTGTTATTGTTTGTTTTATTTGTACTGTCTACTTAAAAAAAAAAAGGAAAATAATAAAAAGAAAATTAAAAAAAAAAAAAATTGAGCATCAGTCTCATGAACTGTGAGTCTGACACATGGTTCCATGGTGTGGTTGACCATCAGGCCTGGAGGAAGAATACAGAAGCCCCCTTGGCACACTTTACTGTCATGGTTTGAGGCTGTTGCGTTGTTCTGAGTTTATTTTTAATCCTGCCATCTGTGAAAATGATCTTTCTCACTGCTCGGCTACACTGCTCGATGACTGTGTTTCAGTGGATGAAGTGGATGGTCTTTACTCTCCCCTGCTGTTGGCTCCTTCACTGTTTGGTCCTAGTCCTCTTTGTGGTGCCAACACCTCAGTGTCACCATCCTTGCTGTGTTTTTGGTTTTTCCTCATCTAACTTTGTCTATTTACAGCTCAAGTGTGTTTACCTTTCTTGTTCATCAAAGGCTCTCTCTCCATCATCTTGGCGCGAGCTGAAAGTTGTGAAACAGAATTGTTGTTTATCTCAGTTATCTTGTTTTCATTACTGTTGGAAGCCTAAATTGTAATTGAAAATAAAATTAGATTAATTGCCCATCCCTATTTTAAACTACGGCACCAAGACAGTATGACAGATTTAGGAAACATAATATGCATATTATATTAGTTTAATAATGCTTTCTTTCTTTCTTTCTTTCTTTCTTTCTTTCTTTCTTTCTTTCTTTCTTTCTTTCTTTCTTTCTTTCTTTCTTTCTTTCTTTCTTTCTTTACCTTCAGTTCAGGGAGGGCAAATTGAGTGCAAGCTCTCTTTTCCAATGATGCCCTGATTATCATAATTGAAACAAACAATTCAACAATACAATATACCTTGTATAATTTTGAAAAGTACATGCATGAAGTCCATGATAATATGGTTGAGTTGAGTGATTAAAGGGAATCCAGGAAAAACACAGTTTTTATTTGGACCTATAACCAACTCACGTATCCCTCCGCCCAGGGTTAGTGCCCGCCGATCAGCAGTTAACCAACTGGTCCAAATAAAAACTGTGTTTTTCCTGCACTTTGAAGGGCTGGAAAAAATTATATTATAACAAACAATGGAACTGTGTATTTTTTCAGGTAAAACCTCTTTTAGGCTGCGAAAATAGGCCGTTTCTTTGGGTCTGTTCACGACAATGTATGTTGTAAATCTCTGGGCAGGGCTATGGGCTGGCGTTGCTAACGGGAGGAGTGCAGAGAGTCTTCTACTGCAATTAAAGTACTTAGGGGCTATTTGTAGATCATACAACCCCACTTTTTAAAAAAATGCTACTATCCCTTTAAGAGCCAAAGGATTATGAGCACGAGTGGAGTAAGTGAATAACCTAAAAGTCAGCAAGTTTGTTAAATAAACAGGTAGTTTGTGAAGAAAGGCCTTATAAATAAACAGAGAGTCTAGCCTACATGTTGGTACATTTGACAGTGATGGGTATTACCTTGCATACCATGTGAGTTCAGGGCTAACATCTGCCATTGTACAGGAAACAGAACCCTGACATGAGTCTTTATTTTTCATGTCCACCATATCTTTACAATGTCCACATAAACCTTGTCAACACAAGTTCTCAAAACAAATTCAAATACCATGTTTCAAAGTCAAGTCAAATAAATCCTCTCCATCTACAGACTCCAGTCAGTGTTTGAATTCACTTTGAAACTTGGCTTCTATCTATATAAATAGGGATCAGTACACACTGGACAGACTGGTCAGACTATTCAAAGATAAATCATAGGCATTTTGAGAAAATGCATCTATACAAATTGTATGTGTGCTGGTAGAAAACAGCTTACTGCAGCATCAGGAGCGGCACAGCCAAGGTGAAGAACGGGAAACACTGGGGGATGTGTTTGAAACATTTCTATTCATGGGAATAAATCACAGACCACAGTGGGTCTATGCAGAAATAATTCAGCAGAGACAGGGATATATAGACCAGAGGGGGGGGGGGGGGGGGGGGGGGGGGACTCTCCCTGTCTCCTACCACTGCATCAAATGTCACGCCTGTCAAACTGATGCTTGTCTGTTTCATTTGTGTACAGTGAAAAAAAAAAATCTCCAACAAAAACAAACAGGAAAAGCCACTCTCTGCCCCACAGTGGATGGTGCAGCCATGTTTCCTTCTTCACATCTGACTCCCCAGGACGCTGTGTCTCATCGTGTCCTGCAGGGACGTAGATGTGAGGACTGTCACTGTTGCTCTGACATCGTTGCTTTGTTTCTCTCTGTGTGTGCACATTCTTTTCCAGGATTCGCTGAAGACCGTGCAGTCTGCATGAATTTACAACATTTTCCCCCCGGGTCGGCCGCTTTGAGGGGGCGAGAAGTCAGAGTCAAGGTGTTGTGGGGAATCGCTGCCATCTGCTAGACTCCACTGTCACCAGACTGCATGCATTAGAAAACATTGGTATTTTGTCCTGGCTCTCAGAGGTTTGGAGGGCGATGCCTGTTGTCCAGCTTTGGTTTTGGGATTCGCACCTGTTGGAAAGATTTCATAAAGGGATAGTTCAACATTTTGGCAAATTGGCCCATTGCCATAATCGCTATAGTCATAGCAGTAGGTTTGTTACCTTTAATTGTCAGTGTAAGCTATTTTTAGAACGGTGGAGCAGAGCCGTGAGCTGCTCAGAGCTATACTACGGAGGCTAAAGGAATTTCTTGGTTTCCCTCATCAAACTCATCAAATACACAATCCAACAACTCCACAACGCTTTCGTGGACAAGTTGTGACCTGCACATTCACCACGCTACGAGATAATAATGGAACGTTACGAAACGGAGCCGTTTTCGAGGTTAATACAGGGTAAATACAGAGTCTGCTTGCTGAACCGCATCAGCGGTTTTGCATGAATTTACCTCTAAAACAACTCTGTCTCGTAACGTTCTGTTATTATCTCATAGCGTGGTGAATGTGCAGGTCACAACTTGTCCACCAGAGCGTTGTGGAGTTGTTGGATTGTGTATTTGATGAGTTTGATGAGGGAAACCAAGAAATTCCTTTAGCCTCCGTAGCATAGCTCTGAGCAGCTTGCTGCTCTGCTCCGCCGTTCTAAAAATAGCTTGCACCGACAGTTAAAGGTAACAAACCTGCTGCTATGACTATAGCGATTATGGCAATGGGCCAATTTGCCAAAATGTTGAACTATCCCTTTAATGTGAGTTGTTGTCCTGTCTCTCCCCTGGTCTACATACCATATGTTGTGGGACGGGCTAAGGAGCACACATACTGTATGTGAGCAGGAGAGACTGTTAGGGGATTCACATGGGCAGAACTCTGTGCAAGTTCCGGTTCCGGGTCCCAAACTCAAGTGTTCAGACCAAAAAGTAACAGGTTTAGAACTTAAAAGTCAGTTCTCAACCTCTTCCTTGTGAACCATGACATCATCAGTGGGCGTGTTTTATTCCAGGCTGTGAAGACGAGCAGGAAGGAGGAAGATAATTTACAGCGGTCTGCTGAAGAAACAATCTGTTCAGTGGTGATTTCAGCATCTACAGAATTTCAAGAAAAGCTAGAGTGTAGAACAAGTTGAATTTCCTTTGGGGGCTTAAAAAGTAAGTAAAAAAAGTAATTTTTAATTTTGAACTTGCAGAAGAGACGGCCAGGGCTGGGTTCATGTCAAACCAAATAAGTCATAAACTTAAAGGGATAGTTCAACATTTTGGCAAATTGGCCCATTGCCATTATCCCTATAGTCATAGCAGTAGGTTTGTTACCTTTTATTGTCGGTGCAAGCTGTTTTTAGAACGGCGGAGCAGAGCCGTGAGCTGCTCAGAGCTATGCTACGGAGGCTAATGGCATTTCTTGGTTCAATCCAACAACTCCAAAACACTCAAGTTGTGACCTGCACATTCACCACGCTATGAGATAATAACACAACGTTACCAGAGTTGTTTTAGAGGGAAATACAGAGACTGCTTGCTGAAAAACTGTGCCTGACGGGAACGCGCATCAGCGGTTTTGCATGAATTTACCTCCAAAACAACTCAAGTTTCTGAGACTCCCGAACAGATCCAGGACCAGAACCAGAAGCGTCTCTGTCTGAAAGCGACCTGTTACGCTGAGCTGTAATTAAGAAGTACATAGGTGACATTGCAAAACCAATATCTTATTTATTCATTTGTCTTTGGAGTTTTGGGGGCGTCAGGGCTGTCGGCTCAGTCAGCTAGACTGAAGTTATATAAAGTCAGACATAAAGTCAGTTTCTCACTTTAATCTACATCATGGGTGAAGTACGTCTCTGAATTTGTCTTTTCAAGTAATTGAGGTAAGTTCTTTTTGAAGTCATCCGTGACATTGTCAGCTCTTTTTTTTTTTTTTTTTGAAGTGCTTGGCATCTCTTCAAGAACAAATGTGGAGAAAACAACAGCTGCTCTCAAAGCTGTGAATGTAAAAGACTGAAACATTGATATTGTTTAATGTTTCAACTGGCACACTGGTGCTACAGTATATACCCTGTACAGATGGCTCATTTCTAGGAGCTAGTTCTGGGAGTGTGTGGTGTGAGGACTCCAGAGTGTGTTTCTGCCACTCACTCCTTCACTCTGTTGACTCTGCTGCTGAACGCTCAGAAACACAGTACAAGAATTATGAGGGAAAGAATTTGAGAGGATATTTTCCTCCCCCATCATCTGTAGTGTTTAATCTCATTCTTAGTCATGACAAATGATTAAAAAAAAACAGGATAAAACAGGAAGTGTTGATGATTACTTACTTACTTGTTCCTGATTGGAGAATTTGGAAGTGTGACAACTGACCCGTGTTGTAACCTCCACTACAATAATGGATGTGAGGTAACTTTTAATCCTCAGTGACAATAAGAGAATGGATGATGATGCAACGGCTTAAGAGTGAACATGTAACCATCCATTGGGAAATTACATTGTCCCAACACATTTAGTCCAATGCAGCACAGGCCTCATATGGTTTTTGCAATCATGAATTTCTGTTGTTCTCTTGTAGGCTGGTTGTAGTAGCTACTAACAATGGCATTGGTTGAAAATGAGTGTGTGAGTGTGTGTCCTACTGGGGCTGGTGACCCGCTACCTGCTTCCACTTAAAGGGATACGCCAACATTTTTATTGTGTTTCTTGCCTCATTCCCGATTCCATGACAAGCAGATAGACACCATCCTTTCGACTGTGTGTGCAGTAACAAGGGAGATAGAGCCGTATCGCCCGTAATTAGCTTAGCTCAAATGCTGGAAGTGTATAGGTAGTGTTAGCCTGCCTCCACCTAAAGTCATCAGAGAAACTCTAAACAGAAACCGGCAGGCCGACCTTCGTCTCAGAGCTGACAAAACTCTCCGGTAAGGCATCTTGAGCGGTCAAATGCCGCTAACGGGACGAGATCGGTCAAAACGGAGGGTTCAAGCAAAGACGCTTTATTTTGGTTCAAGCTAGCTACATCGAGGGTAGGTTAGCTTCCTATTTCAAAGTAAAAGCACAAATTCTATCGTCATGGTTTTCTGTATGTAAAGGGCAACGGGTGTTTTATTTTGTGAAAGTAACCGGAAGTGCGTTGGTCTTTACAGGGTTTAGAGCTAAAATGAAATCAGCTTCTGACTGCTGATTTCGGCTTGGGTAGCAGGCAGGCTAACACTACCTATATACTTCCAGCGTTTGAGCTAAGCTAATTACGGGCGATACGGCTCTATCTCCCTTGTTACTGCACACACAGTCGAAAGGATGGTGTCTATCTGCTTGTCGGGATACGCCAACATTTTTTTTTTTTGTGTCTTGCTGAGGGGGTCGGACTGGCAACAGATTTTCATATAATGGCGGCGGATAGTGCTCACATTTGAATCGTCCAAAACATAGGCCTACACTATGAAACATCCAAATACCTCCATACTGCTCATCTGTACGGAGCATATGGAGATTGGTCACCATTAGATTTGTTGGGCTATAGTGGGGTTCGTGGGGTTCAATATTTTGGCTACCAGGAGGAGGGGGAGACCTCAGGCTGCACCACTGACCCCTCTGACCAATGAGCGACAGCCTCCACCTCCTCAGGCCATGAATCACCAACAGTGAAGCTTAGTTATGCACTCATGGCATCGGCGTGATGTTTCTTCTTGGCTCGTGAGTGTAGTCGAACAAAGAACTCAAAATTTCCACCAGCCTGCGGTCAACAAAACAACAGACTTCCTGTGCGTCACACCTGCACCAATTAGTGGGCACCTTAAATATCTCAGGTGAACCCTGAGAATGGCTCCATCAATGACTGAGGTAACATTTTAACAGCATCACTTTTCACCTCTTTGACAATAAGTACTTGATGATACAAGAGCTTCAGAGTCTGTGTGAACGTCAGACTCTTCTGTGCCATCCTGTTCCTCTGCATCTGGCTGCAGCTGCTTTCCACACCAAGGCCACAGGAAGAAGAACTGCCATGGGGGATGTCACAATAATAGATTGTCTTGGTACGATTGCTGTCGGAGAAATAATCATGGTATTACTGAACGATTATCATGATTATTATGCATTAATTAATTTCACAACACTATGAATGTGTAAAATCAAATATAGTCAAAATATAATTACATAACTATTTTTTTTACACAAATAATCTAGTTAATAATCAAGTCATTAATTGTCCTCTATACCAAATGTTTAAGTTAATTTTAATAGTTTTTTATTTAAATTCCTACCGATTCAATGTTAAATTAAAAATACATTCATATTAACATAATTTAACCCGATATCTGTGCATTTACCTTTATTTTGGCGCTTATCTGCCTGTATGACTTCAGATCAGACATAATATTTTTTGGAAAGTGACGGTATTTTGGAATCATGACGATTAATTAATCATGGTGTTTAATTCTGCGGTTAATTGTGAAAACGAGTAATCGTGACATACCTATTGTATACGTGATAACGAGGCACAAACACACAACACCTGGGGAGGTCGTTCACTGAAATGACAGCCAGGTGTTGCAGCACATTTCCATTGTCCTCACTCAGTACGTTTACATGACACTTGAAAAAAACGAATTATTGCCTTAATCCGACTATAACTGGACAACTGAAGTGCATGTAAACACCTTAGTCCGACTGAAATCGGAGTTGAGAACTCCGATTAAGACACCCAGATAATGCGATTGGAATTCGATTTTCTCCATCATGTAAACACCTTAGTCGGAGTATAACTGGACAATGCATGTGCGCATGCTCCACAACAGTAGAGACGGCACAAAGTGGAGCAGAGAAGCCGCCTGAACCCGGCAGAGTAAAGAAAAAAACCCAACATCAGCGCCGCCACCGAGTCATCACACAGCGCGACCAGCAAGAGTGAGAGAGAGAGAGAGAGAGAGAGAGAGAGAGAGAGAGAGAGAGAGAGATGAAAAAAGGAAGCCCGTATCCTATTCTCAGCGTGAACTGCAGTTGAGAATTTATTATTAAGCTACTAAGTTGTTTATATCCAGTTTTTTAGGAGGTGACAGAAAAGTCAACAGGACAGGGGGCGTATTAACCCGCTGAAACAACGGGTGACGTCGCATGAGGGGGCGGACCCCGTCAGTTATTCGGTTTTCTCAGTTGCATGTATATTGAGACAAGGACAGAAGTCCGACTTGACGCCAAAATCGAATTTTGAGCATAGCTCAAGTTAAGTTTTAACCCTCAGCGCTGATGAAGAGGGCGGCACAGTGTGATCCACTATCCAAGACACACATGCTATTATATGTTTTTCACTCACAGTCAGTTTAAATGAGATTGTCTATGCACCTCTGCATGGTAAAAACATACGGACAACATCAGACGAAACAATAAATAACATACAAGTAGGGATGTCACGATTATAGATTTTCTTGGCACGATTATTGTCAGAAAAATAATCATGGTATTATGATTATCACGATTATTATGCGTTAATAAATTTCACAACACTATGAATGTGTAAAATCAAATATAGACAAAATATAATGACATTACTAATCTCTTAATAAAGGCAAGGCAAGGCAAGGCATCTTTATTTATATAGCGCATTTCATACCAAGGCAACTCAATGTGCTTTACATAAAGACAAAACATTTAAAAAAAAGAAGCATGAGACAGAATAAAAACAAACAAAAACACTAAAAACAGAGTTAAAAGCAAGAGCAAATAAAAGTAAAAGAAAAGAAAAAAAGAAAAAGTTTTAAGTTCTCAGCTATAAGCACATGAAAAGAGAAATGTTTTTAACCTGGATTTAAAAGTGTTTACAGTTGGGGCTGATCTCAGTTCTGCTGGTAGTTTGTTCCACTTGTGAGCAGCATAACAGCTAAATGCTGCTTCACCATGTCTGGTCTGAACTCTGAGCTCCACTATCTGACCTGAGTCAGTAGATCTCAGAGCTCTACTGGGTTTATACTCTACTAACATGTCATTCATATATTCTGGACCTAAACCATTTAGTGATTTGTAAACCAGGTAATAAAGGACCAATATTAACCCCCAGTGGGAAGTGTTTGAAATATTTAAGTCATTCATTGTCATCTATACCAAATGTTTAAGTTTATTTAAAAAAAAATGTTTTAATTACAAATGACACGCTAACATTTAAATTCCTATTAATTAAAGGGACAACGAGGAGTTTCTATTCGGTTATTAAAAAGTCTCACGTTAATGTGGATGAATCTCCGCTACCCACACTTGTTAATGGGCCCATTTTCGATAAATATATCGTTCTGTCTCGTTATTTTGTTATTATTAGTGGTGGCGGAGATGCTGGTCGAGCCGACCAGCGTTTTTTACTTTCGGTTTTGCAACGAGTCATGAGAATAACGCAGCTGAATCGCCGTTTATGGTCGGAACTACGACGGTATGTGAACCTCTTTGAACCTCTGACTTTAATTCTTGATGAATGAAAACATGAGTCCGTCTTGCGCCCGGTCAAAATAATTTTACGGTGTGGAGGCTCATAAATGTAGTGTGAAAACGCTTCGCTTTTCCAAAACTCCTCGTTGTCCCTTTAAGTGTTACAATAGGTAAATGGACCAGTATCTGTGCATTTTCCTTTACTTTGGTGCACATCTGCTGATATATTTCCGACATAATCTTTTTCGGAAAGTGACGGTATTTAGGAATCTTTACGATCAATTAATTGTGGCGTTTAAAGCAGAACTATGCAGGATTTCGGCTGTAATTATTGTGGCTCAGAGACACTGTGATGGTAGAGTGACCTATTATGAGGTGAATGGGGTCTAGGCCAATGCGCTCACCCCCCCCCCACTGGCTGAAAACCGCACTTGCAAGATCAGTCCTCCGTCTCGGTGTCCCAAATCTCATCAATGGATGGACTATCACGAGAAACTGCCTTACGGCAGTACGAGATAAGAACGCAGATGACGTCATGCATGTCATGAATCGTGATTGGTTTGAGTTCGGAAAATCGGAGGAAACCATAGAAACATGAAATGTTTGTACTGATGAAGTTTGGCTTGTGGCTAACACGGAGCTAATGCTAACAGACACACACACACCAAGGATCTTTTATAAGATAATGTGATACATCATGACACACACACACACGCATTCGCGTTTTGGAACCTTTATTCATGTGTGTGTGTATGTCTGTGTCTTTGTGTCTTTGTCTGTGTGTGGCCGTATTAGCGTTAGCTCCGTGTTAGCATTAGCTCCCTGTTAGCGTTAGCTCCGTGTTAGCATTAGCTCCGTGCTTAGCAAACACCGCTCTCTACCTTCAGCAGTAAACACAAGCACATGTAGGGGGTGGAGGGGGTGGTGGCAGCGGCAAGTTTTTTTTTTTTTTTTTTTACAACAGTGACATGTGCCTCCCAGAACTGTGGGGGAGCCCCGGAGAGGGAAAAAAAGAGAAACCAACGAAGGAGCGAGCTATTTCCGGCCGACTTGCATAGTTCTGCTTTAATACCACGATTTATTGTGAAAACAAGTAATTGTGACATCCCTATACGAGATAATAAATAGTTGTAAAGGAAAAGAAAAGGTATATTTCAACAACTGATAGGTCCACCGTTTCTGTGTGGTTACTATTAAACTACTTATTTGCTAATTTTTCCTTAGTAGGAAGCCATAAAGTGTCTGAGCTCGACTTTGCTGTGCGTTTGCATGAGAGACACAACGGCCTCATTAACCTAATGTGCTGCGCTGAGCCCTGGTGGCCCTCACCTCTCTCACAGTCCTGATGGAAACTAAGCCACTGTGGCAGTTAATAACACATTACACAACTAAGGCACTGGGCTGCTCACAAATGTGTAGCCCAGCGGCGCCGGATTCATTGTAGAGGTGGGGGGGCCATGGAGGTTGGGTTGTTACGGGGCATAGATTTACACACTCACTGTCGGTGCAATAGTCATATTGTAGCGTCCGGCCGTGATGCGTAATACCAGCATAATGCGTATGCGTAATGCGTTACTTTTACCATGCATTTAGATTTTCTGGAGGTAAATTAATCATCATGGATCAAGCAGAAAATCAGCCTTTGTAAAAGCCGAAGTAACAGTTTATGAGCACTCAGGTCTGTGGCGCATCAGTCTGCAGCAGCTACTTTTCACCTCTTTTCTTGTCATTCATGTTTTAATAATAGGAACCATGCTTAAGGACAACGCCTGCTAAGACAGACGTTTGGACTTTATGTAGCTAAATAACTTTGTCTCAGTCCGTGACTGTGCTAGCTTCATATAGACAGCTGTTATAGACCACTCAGGCCAGCTGTGGTTACAATGTTTCAATTTTGTTGTTTTCGCGCATTTCTTCTTTTTCTCACAAGTTATGGTTTTTACTGGCAAAACGAGCCAGTTAGAAATGAATAAAGGAAAAGAAAAAATAATATCCAGGAGACTTTGTCCCGTCCTCAGGACGTGCGCGAGGGAGGATCAGCTGGTGGCTCAGGTCTAGTGATGTCATGGCTGTCAGCTGCACATCTGTCAGCAGGTCCGCTCGACCGCTCCACACACACTTCACAAACTTTAGGAATGAGCTAGATGTTGATTCTGTAAACAGACAGTGACATGCTGGAAATAAGCAGACACCATACTCGCCCTCGTTAATATTGATTATTGAAGTAGGCTACGTAACGTCATAAATCTCTCACCGCTGTAGTCCGGTTCATCACCTGTCTCTGTGGGTGTAGGCTGTCATCTCCAGGTGAAACAACTGTAACAACTGTAAATCACCTGGTATTGATAATAACTAAAGGCATTTATCACCAAAGCTGAACTAGGCTATTAACACGTCAGGTTAATTAATCTTTTCCTCGCATTTTTTCAAAGTAAACTTCCCTTCGCTCCGGCAGAGCAGAAGTTGCACTTTCTGAGATGGTGCACTAGGTCCACAGTGTTTGTGGATGAAGCCTACAGGATGAGAAGGTGACGAAGGTGAAGGTGACAATAATAAGCGGAGGGAGGACGACGGAAGCTAGAGAAGCTCCGCTCAGCTGTGCATTCACGTGAGCACCATATAGCCGGAGAGACTTGAATTGGGACTATTTACTGAGCTGCACTACAGACAGAGTAGCATTAGATTTGATTTAAAATGAAAGATTCTTCTATGTTTTACTGCTTTATTTCATTTGATGTGGGTGGGACCGGGGGAATTATTGAAACCGGGATAGCGGCCTATGGTGATCAGCGACCGGCAGAGCAGGGCAGGGGCGTAAAGTGGGGGGGCCAATGGCCCCTTGGCCCCCCCCATTCCGGCGCCCTTGGTGTAGCCTACTGGACAGATCCTCAGTCTTGTTATCATAAGAGCACATTCCCTCACACATGGTCTGATCAACCCCCATAACACATCTTGATCATGCTGAGTGTTTAGAAGAACCACTGGCATCTTAGTTTGATTAATACAGTAGCCTATGCCTAGTCATCAGAAAACATGTTACATGAAATATCACATTTGAAAACTTTGCATGGTGTGTGATTCTTGGCAGATGTTTCCCAGGTCACCTGCATGTTTTCAGCTCGGTTTTAGAATCTCCACCAGATAGCAGCAAACCACCGTCTCTGCAGGATCTCTGTTCAAACTCATGCAATGCTGCACAAACACACAGACAGCAGGACTCTGACACTTCCAAATGTACACGGACATTAAGTGCAACTGTTTCCATGGAAGAGACGAGCGGGCTGGAAAAGACTGATTTACAGTATCTGACATTTTATGATGATGGGAAGGCACAACACGACAAACTACAACAGATTGCACTGGGGTCGGTGCGATGAGTTTGAGTTTTTGGGTAATCGTGCTAATTAAAATGAAATATGCCTTGTTATAATGAAGTAGTTTAAGACAAATGTGCTAACTCTGGGTTAGTTTCATTCTCTGTCACACTGAGGATGTATCATCTCCTGTCACCACGGCACAAATCACCTCCCGAATACAGCGGAATATAGCATTTTTCCTGGCAGTGTTTCCAAACCAAACACATTTACTACAATTGAGGCAATCATTTCATAATATTGTGGTGTAGCGCCTAAAAATTCCTGCAGTAAGAGAAAGAAATGCAGTTCCCATATGATCTGATGAATTTTTAATGTCCAAAAACTATGAAATCTAGCCTGAAATATGCTGCTGAAATAGTCTCCAGCTCCATGTGTAAATAAGAAATTACATTTTCTGTTAGTGCTTTCAGACACAATGTTTGTTAATGTAAAATGCAGCTAAGGCCAATGCATGTGCTACATAACTGTGAGAAAGTGGGGATATTTCTGTTTATGTGTGACAGCATATTGTAAACATGTGAGACCAAACATCCAAGAGATCTCTTCAGCCCTTTCATCCAAATCAGTAAAAACTGAAAAAAAATTGTAATGTTTTTTTTTTTTTTTTCATATCTGGAAAATTCTTGTCTTTCACTATAGCACATTATGTCATTCTATAATCTTTCAGATTTTGTTCGCCCTTGTTTTTCTTTTTGCTAAATATCATTTGACATTCAGCCTGGTGTATTCCATTGTGCCAGACAGATTACCCACTACAGACTTAGTTTGAGTGAGGAAACCCATCTCAGCTGCCAAGATCTCATTCTTTCCGTCACAACCCAGAGCTTATGAGCATCAATGCAACTATGTTCATTTTCCATAGCCTATAAATGTGAAAGCTGTCATGTTTGTATCCTCACTGTGAAGTATTGTGAAGTTCACACTTTTGCCATCAAAACACCTCTGACATTCCGAGGCATGGACTCCACTGACACCAACACATTAGATTCTTAATTCTGAGATCTATTTGTTTGATTTATTTTTATTTTCTTAATGGGACATAATGAACATTTCATTGTAAATATGCATGTGATTGTAGCCTAGGCTAATTTCCGTCTCCAGTCCCAATGGCAGGTTGGTTCTCACAACAGTAACAATGAGATAAATGTTAATAAAGCAGGAGATACAAACAAACACAAAAGGAATAAAATGATTGAGTTCAGGCCAGAAATCTTCCATGTTACTGAGAGTTACTGTAGTGAAATGTTAAAGTGCTCGGTGCTGATCTTATTGCAAACAGCCCATTGTCATGGTCTTAAAGTGCTTAGTGAATTGCACACTTCCCTATTGCACATACTGTTGTTATTGCACTTTGCACGCTTTTTTGTGTATTAAAGTGCTCATGCACAATTGTACAGGTCACAGGTCTGGTCTGTTTGCAATAATACATATAGGCTACATACAAAAGAAGTTAAGAAGTATGAGTGCAAGTTTGGTTGTCTAGTCTTGTCATCTTTTCAGATGCTTTGTGAATGAACTTAAAGCAGGCAGAGTCATAGAGTTTTGTGTTCGAGTGGCACGATATAAAAAAAATCAGCCTATCAAGCGCTTTTCCTTTTTTTTTTTCTCAAGTGCTTTTCCTAAGTGAGACTAAGCAGAGTTTGCCCTGGTCACTCTACAATATTTTGGTTTGTTTTCTTACTAACCTCCTAGGGGCAGTCTTGTATGTTGTGAGGTGGATCGTCCAAGGATTTGACTCGTCAAGAACAGAGCCAAGTCAGAACTTATTGATAGTCTTGTCTTTAAAAAAAAAAAAATATATATATATAGCACTGACTCTGAGCAATGCTGTTCCATCTGTTTGCTAATGTAACGCTGTGTTAGCGTCACCTCGATCTGAGAGATCCGTGGGTCTTAGATGAGGAACAGCACGGGAGCTCCGGATTAGTTTAAGGACGATGGTTTATTTACACAACCAGACCAAAACCACAACTGCCAGTCACTCCTCTACTCCTCAACTAACATAACACCCCAATATTCTATTAGGCCAACCAGATCAGGCCTAGTCCACACGAACACGGGTATTTTTTAAATTGAACTTTTATGGACCCCGGTTAAAAAAAAAATTGCGTCCACACCACCGGTGTGATAAAAAATATCTCCGTCCACATGAGACCGCAAAATCCGCCTCAAACAATGTCATGTACATTCCAAAGCAGTAGGTGGCGATGTTTCTCTTTAATCCATTTACGAACAATCCACCTTGAGACACGCACGCAAAATTTTGTCTGATCAATCTCATATTCTCCATTCAGAGTACCAGCTGCTTCCTTCTGGGAGGAGATTTAGAGTTCCCCGGAGCAGGTTGAACCGCTACAAACATTCTTTTATTCCAACATCTGTTAATATTCTGAATGCACATATGTAGTTAGTGTACAGTTGATAAAACACTGTGTACTGTATTGTAACGGTTGGGCAACTGCCATTTTTTGTTGCTGTGTGGTGTGTTGGTATGGGTAACGTATGTTGTTTAATGTGTAGCCTACTGTATCAGTACAGGTTATTAGGCTAATTGATTGATTGATTGATTGATCGATTGATTGACTGATGTATATTTTATGCTGCTGTGTACTGTAGCAGTAAGGGTTACTGATCCCTCGATTTTTATTGTTTGTTTGTTTGTTTGATTGTTTTATTGTCAAACTGTGGACCACCAGTGAAGCCCACAACGAATTTCCCTACGGGGACAATTAAAGTATATTGAATTGAATTGAATTGAATTGATAGCACTCCTAACAGGAAGGCCATTTTAGCCAATCACAAGGCTGGAAAAATTCATAGCCTACCAGAAAAACAACAATGGCTATGCTAAATGCTAAATGCTAAATAGCGCCCGGTAACAGCAACCAGAGACTGGAGGCTCTGCAGCAACTCTGTCAGCTGGTCACGTCTAGAGCTCCACAAGTCTCCATGGATACAACTTACTGTTTACCCTCGCACAGTGTGACGTCGAACAATGTCGTCAAGAAATTGCGGTTTTCCTGGGTTTTCCTGTCCACACATGACTGCTGAAACCGGACTTTTCAAAAAAGTTCACCCTGGACTCCGGTTACAAAAAACTCTGGTTTCAGGAGCCCACAACTGCGGTTACGTGTGGATGAAAGAACAAACGGTTTCAAAAATACCCGCGTTTGTGTGGACGGCCCCTCATTCCGCCCTATAACATTCTAAAATAACAGTTTTAATTACACAATATAAAATAGTCCCTTATAACAAAGTAAAATTCATCTTACACTAATATTAGCTTCTGTTAGTGTGACCGGGTGAGTCATCTCCCTCCTGGTCACTGCATGGCGCTGTTGTCAGCCTGGCGCAGGTTAATGGGGGGATGGCACTGTTAGGTGATTAAAACAGCTGTGTTGGTCGACATTTTCCCTCTCTGCTTCTGCTGTGCGGTGCGTCCGGTGAGCTGGCCGGCGTGCTTGTTTGTGTCCTCCCGTCGTATCATTAAGGTAGGAATTCTGCATATTTGCTGGTTTGTGTTTGCTGTTATTGGGCCTGAGGCCTCATCCTTTCGCTCCGTTGCAGTGTTGGAGCAACGGCGAGCTGGTGGAGCGACGCTGTGTGTGTGATTGGGACAGGTGTGTTTGGTCGCTGTTCTCCCTCTCTGCCTCTGCTGTGCGGCGCGTTCGGTGAGTGGGCTGGCGTGCATGCCCGAGTCTCCCCGTCATATCACTAAGGTAAGCATGCCGTGTAGTTATTGTTTGGTGTTTTACTTTTATTGGCCCTGGGGCTTCATCCTCCCGCTCCGTTGCAGTGCTCGGAGCGGCGGTGAGCCGGAGGGAGCGAGCGGTTCTGGTGGGCGCGTGTTGGGTGCAGTAGAGCTCAGAGGTAGGCTGCTCTAATTGTCTGCTGTTGCAGTTTTACATCATTGCGCTAGTTGTGACACTGTCTCTCTTGCTTTACAGCGGGGCGCTGTAACCAGCGGCCCCCACTCTCCTAGTTCTGCACGCTATCCTGCGTCCTGGTGTGTTCCGGTCATCGGCCACCACGATGTTTGCTGCTGTTTTGTTTGGCTCGATTACATGGTTTTGATTAAATGATTGTTGTTGCCGACGATAGTGACCTCGGAGACATTTAACAATTTATTTCTTTTCTTTCTTGTTTTCCTTTTTCTTTTGTGGGGGGGCGGGTTTGATAATTGTTTAATTGTTCTCCTCTAATTTGTATTTGAATATTTTAAGAAGACTTCATTATGTTGGTTTTGTATTATAAATAATATCTAATTGTTCTTGGTGTGTGTGAGGTCAGCTAGACTGCGGCCATCTTAATTTTTCCCTCTCTCCCTGTGGACAGGTGCTGTAGTCCAGCGCGGCGGCCCAATCCCTGGTGGTGGCTTCTTCACTTCTCCATTGCGTGTGTATGCAGTGTCACGGGTGATATTATTTTTCTTGGTTTGTTTCTCCTTCCCCTTGGTTTGGTTTAAGGTCGCCGTGGCTGGCCCAGCCCTGTCCATTCCCCTTTCTTTGGCCCAGTCTTTTGTGAATGTGAAATATTTTGGCAACTATTGAAGTTTTATAGAAACAATATTGTGACAATACTCTAGCTCGTGCAGCGACGTCACAGTCCTCCAGGTTACAAGTTGGGAGGGACTTTGTGGGTCTCTGTGCTTGTCGGGTGTGTAACAGGACATTTTTCAGTTAAAACAGAGTTGAGTTAAAAGTTTCATGTATCTGCAGGATCAGTAGAGTAGAAAGTAGAGATTCCTCTAATGATTTTTCATTTTAATTGAAAGCCTCCTCCTTGAAGCGTGACACTGAAAATTTCTCAGATTTTCCCTCATTTTCTGATCCGTTCCTTTAATATGAGGCAAATGCCCCTCTCTGCCTTTTGTAATTTGCTGTTACCTCTTTGATTTCCTCTTCTACATCTGGTAAAATAAATGTGTTTTTCATCTTGTACTTATGTTGCCAATGGGGGACTCAGGCCCATTTTACTGTTACATTCATTGTTCATCAGAACATCAGCTAGAAATCTATAAAACATATTCCCCATCTGCTAAATGTTAACCATTAGTCACCTGAGGGGATTTGATATAGTTTCAGCCAGAGAGCTAAGAAATGAGGAACTTTAGACTGACGCCGACTCAGTCTCGTTTGTCATTGAACATACAGGGATCCAAGAGGAAATGGTTCCTAGTCGTTTTTTAGGGGTTTCGACACATACTAAGACCCAGGGGCCTTGATCTGTGGGCCAGTGTTTTAGGTTGTGATGATTGCTTCTATGGCCTTTAGCTAGGAAAAATGGTCTCATATAAACCACTAGGAACAAACAGGTGCAGTAATGATCCATTTCACGAACACACTGGAATTACATTTCCCCAAAGATGTGTTCACATTTCTGTGAATCTATGTTTTTAGGTTGTTGTTGTTTTTTTTCTTGTTTTTACAGTTAACCAACTCTTATCTGAAGACATAAATGTTATTCCAACTTACTAACATATACGCTTAAAAGACACAGCCACACATATCATGCAGATGAAGATGACCTTGAGGTGCAGGTACATTCTCCAAAACAACATTAATAAGTGAATCTGGAGTTGTCACACTTGCTTCTCCCAAAATAAATGTTATGTTTATAGATATTAATAATAATAAGGTCTGAAAGCCTGAAACAACCCGACATGGCCTTGTATCCTGTTTTCACTTTACCTTAGAGGAATATGTTGACAATTTATGAAGGGTACTCAGCGTCACTGTGACTTCAAAACAAGGAAACTGACAATGCTAAATGCTCTCGGTGTAGGTGTTCCTTTAGGGTCATTATATCTGCCCATATGCTTTGGTTAACAACCAAATACCTGCACTCAAAACACTCTCATCAACTATACTTTTTTTGTTTGCAAATAGCATCCTTAAAGGAGAATTCCGGTCATTTCTGACCCCTAAATCATTGTCCTGATGGTCACCCGGTGTTGGTGGAGCAAAAAACGCCACTAAAATTGATGCAGGCAAACCGGAGTTACACCATGGCTAGACGGTGCTAGGGATAGCCACAATGCTAAAGTATGGGGGCAATTTTTTCAACCACAACAAACACCCAAAAAACATCAAAACACACACAAAACACAAAAAAATCAAATATCTATGGTACAACTGTACAAACTGTACAGTATAAACCGGTATAAACAGTATAAACTTTGTGTTTTTGCATGTAGTCACTCACCTCAGACAGCCGAACTCTGGAACATCCTGGAAAGACATTACTATCCCATCACAGAGCGCCTGCTCTCCCCGCCACAGAAACTAACACTTTTTCCTTGTTGTGATGATTTCTTTACTAAAATAAACGGTCAGAGATATTTTGGACATTACCACTGCACTGCTCCAGTGTTTATTTTAGTAAAGAAATCATCACAACAAGGAAAAAGTGTTTGTTTCTGTGGCGGGGAGAGCAGGCACTCTGTGATCGCTTAGTAATGTCTTTCCAGGATGTTTCAGAGTTCGGCTGTCTGAGGTGAGTGACTACCAAGGGGGCAGTTGTCGGTCTGAGAAGTGAAGCTCACTTCCGTGTTCAAAAAACTGCAATCTCCTCAGCTTCCTCTGGGGGCTGGTGTCAGAAAGCAGCATTCCCCATAGACCCCCATGTTAAAATCGCCGACTTTACATCCTCAATAAACATGATCAAAGCCTGGTGTCAGAACGTTTTTTCGTCTCAATCGATAGTTTCTACCCCCGCACACACTCTGAGGGGGAATTTTTTTTTAACTCTACCATTTTACTGTTATTAGGTTAAAACTCTGGCCAATTAGGGCGCGGAAACGTTGAGTGACAGGTCCGAGCAGCTCCGTGGACAGCTGCTTCGAGGCCAGTGGGCGGGTTCTCGGCCGGCCAATCCAACATGGCGCTGTTCAGGCCGCCGTGTCGGCGTCCATGTCGCCCGTGAAAGAGCTCCCTTCAAACTGACTCTTTTACTCGATTTTACCCAATTTTAAGCCTTATTTTTTACAATACAGTTATCCAGATTGCACGTCTTAAACCACACCGCTTAACCGGGTAAATAATTTCAGCCATCGGGCGAGGATTTTAACGGATTTTTACAAATCAAAGTCCTGCTCCGGCCGACCACCTCACCTGACAGCGTGGAAATAGCCTACCTGTCAGCTGTCAGTTTTCTACCTACAATGGCCTAACCCTTCATCAAGAAACAAAATCTACTGAGCCGAAATCACCGCAGTGGGCCTGTCTCAGGCCCCTGTCCGTAATACTCAGCCTACCTTAACCACATTGTCGAGTTGATTTCTCCGCTGCGGGCTCCTACGGAGCCCTGGCATGTATGTCCCCGCTCCGGCGCCTTGCACTCTTCTGCCAAATAGTTCCCTCAGAACTCCGCCACTGTCTGTCCACGTCTTGCTGGCTGTGTGTCTTTCCTGTTTTCAGCTCCACCGATGGCTCCATCTGAGACTATAAGTGCGGAGACCGTGGAGCTGAAGACCGAGCTCAGGTCCATAGAGCGGCTCATAGAGGAACTTCTTCAGCGGCAATCTGACCTGTGTTCCCGGCTGGCGCGCCTCGAGCCCTCGGTCGACCAGCCGCCTTGGATCGCTGCTCCATTTGCTGCTCCTCCTGATGTCTCCGGCCCGTCCTCGCCTCTTCCCCCCACCTGGACCTCGATAGTGCAAGGCACCAACCGTCTTTCCCTTCCCCTCTACGACCCCCCCTGATGTTGACATCCCGCTCAGTAACTTTTTCTCCCCGCTCGCCGAGCCTGAGCTGCCCGATCACTCCCCCCCTCAGCCGGCCGACAGAATGACTGTGTCCCGGCGTGCGGCAAGAAAGCGCCGTGCACCTGTCCCTTCCATCTCTCCGTCGGGCTCCGCTTCCCCGACGGTCCCCGATGGCAAACGTCCTTGTCTGTCACTCGCCGACTCGGACCCCTCCGTGTCCGCGCCGGGTTTCTCTGCTCCTTCACGAAAGTCACCTGTTGTTGTGCAGGCGTCGGACCAGGTGCGTAATCACGCAGCCCCCCTGACCGCGACCAGCTCGCTGCCTATTGGTCATCACCTGAGATCAAAGCTTGCCGTCTACACTGATAACCTCGCTACAGCCCGACCGGAGATTTTAATTATAGGTGATTCAATCGTGAGATTTGTAAACCTCCCTGGTGCAGTAACTTACTGTCTCTCTGGAGGTAAAACGACTGACTTTATTGAACTAATCCCAGTACTCCTGGACTTTCATCCCTCAATTCACACAGTGATTTCACACTCTGGCACAAATTACGTCATGTCCAGGCATTCAAGTAAGCTTCACTATGACCTTGAGTCTCTGGCCACTACAGTTGAAAGCCTGGGGAGAAGGTTTATTTTGTCTGGCCCCATCCCCTCCCTGTCAAAAAGCTCTGAGCGTTTTAGCCGGCTCTTAACTCATTGGCTGCCAGCCATTTTCAGAGCAGAGAGCCCCATACTGCCAGCCATTTTAGAGCATTTTGAACGATCTTATAAGACCCACAGAATATTGTGTTCTATGACTATATAAACACCGAAACTACCAAGAGAAAAGTAGACTCTCTTTGTTCAATAGGAAAAAAAAAGTTTGTTTCTACCTTTTTCCGTTCTTTTGTAAACAGCAGTAGAACATAGGCTGGTTTCGCCAAAAACAGCAGTTTTTGACCAAAACACTGAGAAAACGAGCTTTTTGTGGAAAGAAACATATCAAGCAGAACAGTGACTTTGACGTTGATATTTTTTGCTTTAGTGACACCTCACACATCTGAACAGTGTTTTCCTTCTATAAAACAACAAAAACAACACTGAGAAAGGACTTTTGATGGCAAAATAATAATTTATTTACAAATATCAGTAAAAATGCATTAACTTTTTTGTACGTTTGTAGCTGTCACATGACCTCTGCCCCATGGTCGACCACTGCTCGATCCACCACCTGTAAATTATAGAAATATATAGAATTACCATAAAAATACATCTCTTAGATGTAGTCAAGTGTGATGTGGAGTTTTTTTTTTTTTTAACCTTTCCGATCAAAGCGATCCGCCCTTCTCTAAGCAGTAAAAGTTAGCTCGCTAGCAAGTTAGTTTATTTTATTATTTTTACCATTGATGTATTATATTATTACCTTCATGTCTTTCTGGAGCGTGGGGACGGGTCTCTGCTGCTCCTGGTTGATCCGGACGGAATCGCCCGGGTCACGTCCACCGAGCCGTCAGTTGAGCTGGGCTCTGGTCTGTGGTGACGCACCGTCAGCTGCTGCTCTCACCGGCCGCTCGGCCCGGCTTGATCGCCGGTGTCCAGCGTCGGTGTCGGTCGTCGGTGTCTTTTTCAATGATCTCCGTCATTTTCTCACGATCGCGACCCTCTTCCTCTCCGAACTACCGCGACACACACGGTACATAATGTGCCGACGTGCGGAACACATAGGCTCCGTGCATAAGTTTCTTTAGCATATCTCTTGTCATCTCGCTTCTTCTTCTCATACCGTAATACATGCTGATCTCTCATCCAAAGAGGGCACTGCTGCCCCCTACAGGCCGCTACACATCTTTACACTAGTTTACAAGCCTGATATTGATGGACAAGCTCCACCAGACCTTCCTCCAGCCCTTCCCGTTGAAAAACGCAATTGACGTCTATCGACGTCAATGGCAGTGAACGGTTGTAATTAGATTGACGTCTATAGACGTCAATGGCAGCCAATGAGTTAAGCCTACACCAATGGATGGAAAATTTTTCTACTGCCACTGGTCTCAGTTTTATCAGCCATTTTGACTCCTTTTGGACCAAGCGGGTCTTGTTTAAATATGATGGGCTACATCTAAACAAGAGAGGAACTGGTGTACTTAGCCGGAACTTCATAAACTTCATTGCTTTTAACCTTAATTGATGGTTTCCCCAGCAGGCCCCTGCCCAGATCACTGGCGATTCATATAGCCTTGTCCCTGACAATGCGGGTCCTGCTGATGCCGATGCTGTCACAAATCCTGCTGTCCCGACTCATTCTTCAAACCTCTCAGTGTCATCTATTCCTGTTAGAATAACCAACAGGCGGCAGGCTATTTTTGGTTATACCTGTAATAGTCCACCTATAAATAATCTCATTTCTGTTCAAACCATCGCTCCAACTCCAGGATTTAAACCAGCTAAATTCTGCCTATTAAATGTAAGATCCCTGGCAAACAAGTCTTTTATCTGCCAGGACTTTATTTTAACCAACAAAATTGACTTTTTTATTGTCACAGAGTCCTGGATTAACCCTGATGATTGTTCGCCTCTTATTGAGTCATCCCCCCCAGATTACTTGTTTTTCCACCAACCTAGGTTGACTGGCCGTGGAGGGGGGCTTGCGGTAGTTCACAGAAATGATTTTAGCTGTTCCCGCCTCTCTCTAGGTCAATTTTCCACCTTTGAGAGCCTAGGGTTCATCTTAAAAAATAAATTACCTATTTTATGTGTTTTAATTTACCGACCTCCCAAATTTATCTCTGGTTTTATACAGGAATTCTCAGACTTTTTATCAGACATTATTCTAAAACATGACAGAGTTCTTATTGTAGGCGATTTTAATATACATGTGTGCTGTCCTACATCCTCACTTGCCTCTGAATTTATTAACCTTTTACAGTCTTTTAATTTAACTCAATCTGTGAAGCAGCCTAGTCATGTTAAAGGACACACACTTGATCTTGTGCTTTCTCATGGTTTCTCTGTGGACGATGTGAACATTGTTGATTTTGCAGTATCTGATCACAACGCAGTGTTTTTCACAGTTCCATCTCTCTGCCCTGATCCTAAACCCACCACTCTGATTCGCTCACGTCCCCTAAATTCCAGCTGCACTCATCACTTTTCGCAAGCCTTTACTGCTTCAAGATCATTTTTAAATCTTGATCAACAAAATCTTACTGTTGAAGAACATCTCAGTGTTTTTAACAACTCCTGCCTGAACATTTTAGACTCCATAGCGCCTGTCAGACTCAAAAGGCCAAAACCCTCATTCACACCCTGGATGAGTGAGGACTTAAAGGGATAGTTCACCCTAGAATGATATTTCGCTCATTATCTACTCACCCTCATGTTGACTAAGGGCTGGAAGAATTTCCAGAGTCCACCGTCCCTTCTCTGAGTTACAGGGGGTCTTGGCGTCGCAGTGCATTTCAATGCAACGGTTGCAAAGGGACACCAGAGCTCTTCGTAAAAAAACACACACAAAAAAACATCCAAATACCTCCATGATGCTCGTATGTAATGTCCGTCTTGTGCTGAAGCCCCAAATTGCGTAATTGTCCCGAAAAAAATTAAATAAGTCTATATTTTAAGCTTGTTTGTAGCGGAAGCTTCTTGAAGCTCCTCTTCCTGGTCCGTCCAAATCTCGCGTGATTCGCAGTAACCGCACTGACGCCGGCGCAAATCACGCGAGATTTGGACGGACCAGGAAGAGGAGCTTCGAGAAGCTTCCGCTACAAACAAGCTTAAAATATAGACTTATTTAATTTTTTTCGGGACAATTACGCAATTTGGGGCTTCAGCACAAGACGGACATTACATACGAGCATCATGGAGGTATTTGGATGTTTTTTTGTGTGTGTTTTTTTACGAAGAGCTCTGGTGTCCCTTTGCAACCGTTGCATTGAAATGCACTGCGACGCCAAGACCCCCTGTAACTCAGAGAAGGGACGGTGGACTCTGGAAATTCTTCCAGCCCTTAGTCAACATGAGGGTGAGTAGATAATGAGCGAAATATCATTCTAGGGTGAACTATCCCTTTAAGGATTCTTAAAAGACAATCTAGAAAAGCAGAGAGGAAATGGAAGAAAGACAAGCTTGGGGCCTCCCTTGTCTCCCTGAAATATCTTATGGCTCAATATCAGCACTCAGTCAAAGTGGCAAGAAACAACTATTTTGCCAAACTTATTGCTGAGCAAAGAGGAAACCCCAGAATTCTATTCAAAACTATAAACTCTGTTATTGCCCCCCCTCCCAACCAGCCAGATGACCCTTCTCCAGAGAGATGTGAAGAATTTTTAAACTACTTCAGTGACAAAATATCTATGATCCGGCAACAGTTCTGTACCGATGGCAGAAAGACTCCGGACGACTGCTGTCCAACCTCCACTCTCACACATTTCTCTGAAATCACTCTCTCAACCTTGGAGCATACTGTTGCACTTTCTAAATCCTCCACTTGCTCCTCTGACTGCATTCCTACCTGGTTTTTAAAATCAGTCTTTCAGACGGTTGGTCCGGATATTTTAGCTATTATTAATTCGTCTCTCACCTCAGGTATCTTCCCATCAAATTTTAAACATGCTATTGTTCATCCCCTTTTAAAGAAGCCATCCCTTGATCCTTCTGTTTTAAGTAATTTTAGACCTATTTCAAAGCTCCCTTTCTTATCTAAGATTTTAGAAAAAACTGTTTCTACGCAACTAATTTCTTTTATGAACAATAATCAGCTCTTTGAAAAATTTCAATCTGGCTTCCGCTCCCTACACAGTAGCCTACCGAGACAGCTTTGGTCAAGGTTTCAAATGACCTACTGCTCACAAGTGATTCAGGCCATTACTCGATTTTAATTCTCCTTGACCTCAGCTCAGCTTTCGATACGGTGGATCATGGTATCTTGATTAGCCGTCTGAAAAATTTGGTTGGAATCAGTGATGTGGCGCTCGACTGGCTTACTTCATACCTTTCTAATAGGTCCTTCTCCGTCATGCTTGGGGACCCCTCCTATTTACAATCTACATCCTACCCCTTGGGGAAATTATTGAGAAGCATGATGTCAATTTTCATTGTTATGCTGATGATACCCAGCTGTATGTACCTTTAAAACCTGGCTGTTCTGATATGTCTCGCATAACGTCTTGTCTTGCTGACATCAAAGAATGGATGTCTAGCAACTTTTTGCAGTTGAATGACACAAAGTCAGAAGTGCTCATTGTCTCCCCTGCTGGCTCCAGCACGAGCACTGTGTTTCTCTCTTCTAGTCTGGGTGCTCTGTCCAACAGCGTTCACAAAGAGGCCCGTAACCTGGGTGTCATCTTTGATTCCGAACTCTCATTTGATACTCAGGTTACCAAGGTGCTGCAGTCCTGTTTCGCACAGCTAAGACAGTTGACCAAAATTAAACCCGTCCTTTCCCATATTGATTTAGAAAAGGTTATCCACGCCTTCATTTTTTCCAGGCTAGATTATTGTAATGCTCTGTATTCTGGTATTAGTAAACGCAACATTCAGAGACTACAGTCTATCCAAAATGCAGCTGCCAGGTTTTTAACAGGTACCAAAAGAAGTGACCACATCACACCAGTCCTTGCTGTTCTTCACTGGTTACCTGTGAGTTTTAGAATTGATTTTAAGATTTTACTGCTTGTCTTTAAAGCCTTACACGGTCTGGCTCCTGCCTATATTGTAGACATGCTGGCCCCCTATGAGCCAGACCGGAGCCTGAGGTCCTCTGGTAGGGCCCTCTTACATGTTCCCAAAACTCGCTTGATCACCAGAGGGGACCGGGCTTTCGCTGCCCGGGCCCCTCGGCTCTGGAATGCCCTGCCTGGGGATCTCAGGCATGCAGACTCAGTGTCCTCTTTTAAATCACTTCTTAAAACTCACTTTTATCGTTTGGCCTTCTTAAACTGATTCTCTTTTACTATTGTTGTGACTCTTTTTATTTTGTATTCCTGTATTTTAATGTTGTTTTATTGTTATGTATTTTAATATGCATCAATTGTTTTATTGTTAAGCACCTTGTAACTTTGTTTTGAAAGGTGCTCTACAAATAAAATTATTATTATTATATTGGAGTCACAAAAACGACTCCCCAAAACCAATGGGTGACGTTACGGGTGCTACGTCCATATTTTTTACAGTCCATGGGGACTACATGCAAAAACACAAAGTTTATACTGTTTGTACCGGTTTATACTGTACAGTTTATGGGTTCAGTAGTGTGTCATAAGGATTCCAGTCATGTACCAGAGATATTTGATTGTTTTTTGGGTGTTTGTTGTGGTTGAAAAAATTGTCCCCATACTTTAGCATTGTGGCTATCCCTAGCACCATCTAGCCATGGTGTAACTCCGGTTTGCCTGCATCAATTTTAGTCGCGTTTTTTGCTCCAACCAACACCGGGTGACCATCAGGACAACGATTTAGGGGTCAAAAATGACCGGAATTCTCTTTTAAGCAGACTAAGATGGTGAACACAGTAAGCAGAATACAAGCTGGCCATCAACATAAAGTTAAGTTAAGTAGATAGGATAAGATAAGATAAGATAAGATAAGATAAGATAAGAATTACTTTATTAATCCCCATCATCAATCATTTGTCTGTCATCTCATCTACCATTTGCAGAAGAATTAAAAAGTCTGATGGCTTTATTATTAGTGTCTTCACATGATTTCACTAGTGTCTAATTTGGTAAGTAATGCTTACAATAAGTTATGTTTAATCATCAAGGTGTTGTTAATGAACTTAGTGAGACAAGAAGTAGAAAACATAAAAGAATTACTTTAAATGTCATCTATTTTCACAAACCGTTTGAATAGAATTACTTTCTCAATAACTTAAAAAGTCAGTCCACTTTATTTGAAATATATAGTGAGAGTTTCAAGCGATTGAAAGGAGGCCCTGACATTTTGGGTCTTTATGTCACCGGGAATCTGTCAAAACGTGGAGTAGAGTTCCTCTGCCGACATTACAGTTAACCAAAAGGCCCTTTCAGTCGGTGTGCGAGATGACATGTGTCTAGTGAAGACAAAGAACAGTCTGCGATGTAAAATGTCAAGGTAGCCCTCTGAGTGGTCCCCCTCGCTTCAAATGTATTTTTGTGGAGGCTCTTTGTCCACAGCGGACGGCTCTAATTCAGACACACTCACTTCATAGCATTACTGATCTGATAATACAGCAACAGCAGTTTCTTCAATTTACCCTATCAGTCCATATAGAAAATAAACTCCACTGTGTTGTTGTCCTCTTTACTGGAAACCGTTGGATATTGTGGTCAGAAAAATAGAAACAGAAATTGATAGTGAGGATATTACAAAGTGTCAGCAGCAGTTCTGTGCCCAGGTCTCACACACAGATTGCAGGTTGCTTCTTAGATAAATGATACAACATTAATCTCCATATTCTTTATATTTTAATCAATGTAAGTATATGCAGTTTTGCTTTAGCCCATACATCATGAGGCCGTGGTGCTTTATTTTCAGCAAACACACATATCCCCCTGCGCCTGCACAGGTGCTTATTCCTGCTGATTAGACCTCTGTTTGGATTTGAGTGCAATGGGAATATATATACATATATGTATATATATACTGTATATATGTGTGTGTGTATGACCAGTTGGAAAATGTTGTTTACACATCTTTTGGCCGAAAGAAATCTTCCATATTGAGTAACCGATTCCTTCAATTTACTAGTCAATCTTTGTTGCAACCTCACCCCACCCCGCCTCCACAGAAATACAATATCTGACATAGAGTGATGTGGAGATACAGTACATACACCCTCTGCTTATATGAAGGTGATTATAGGATGCACTATGGGGGGAAGGCAGGGCGGCAGAGGGAGTGTGATGTCTGGGGCAGTGTTGTGCTGGGAAACCTCAGGTATTACCACGCAGCAGTATTTGTCCATATAATGGTTGTCAATGGATACCAACTTTCTTTGTCCAAAAAGACACACCAAAAAACATCCAAATACCTCCATGCTGCTCGTCTGTAATGTCCCTCTGGTATTGAAGCCCCGACATGAGAAATTGTTCCACCGGTGCACAGACACAGGAAGAGCAGTGAACTGAGACACTGGGAGCTTCTGCTACAAACAAGCTTAAAATATAGACTTATTGCATTTTTTTCGGAACAATTTCTCATGTCGGGGCTTCAATACAAGAGGGACATTACAGACGAGCAGTATGGAGGTATTTGGATGTTTTTTGGTTTGTCTTTTTGGACGAAGAAAAGTGGTATCCATTGACAACCATTATATGGACAAATACTGCTGCGCGGACCCCCCCGTAACTCAGAGAAGGAACGGAGGACTCTGAAAATTCTCACAGCTCTTAGTTGACATGAGGGTGAGTAGATAATGGGTGAAATTTGAATTTTGGGTGAACTATCCCTTTAACACCAGAAAAAACACACTGAAAACACGTTTTCAATAATTAATTCATTAAATGTAGGACTTTCACTTTCACCTTAAATTAGCTTGATTTGGCACAGCAACCTGGGTAGAGAGGGTTGTTTTTCAGATATATACATATATATTTAATAGCAAAAATATTCTTACACTATAGAATACAAACATTACACTGTAGTTTTAAATTGAGCAGCTGTTCCAAAAGCAACTCTAGAATTAAAACACATTTAACTGAACTTTTTCTTCTTCTCATAATTATTAAAAAAGAAAAACAGCCACTGCCAAAGATAACAATCAATATAAAAATTACAGAATTTTATAATTTAGTGAAGAGAAGTCAAATATGGGAATTAGTTTATGCAAAACAGCACTATGTACAGGATATAACACAGATGACATGACCTCTGTGGCACCCATACACTGCATACCTTCCATATGGGCATGTGGCCTTGTCTTTTATTTCTCCTTGTCTTCTTGTGATGTGAACATACAGACATACCTCTGTCGGACATTGTTCAATAATTCACACCCGGTGTACTTCCTCTGCAGTGTCTTTTCTTCTCTTATCAGAGGTGGCTGGGGGGTGAATGTGCTCTGTGGCTGCTGCTGCTGCTGCTGCTGCTGTAGCTCAGTGGGGTTCAGAGGGAACATCATGTGCTTGTAGTGGTGCATGCTGGAGCCCGGTGACCTTTGCTTACATCCCAAATCCTTTATCTGTGTTTCTTGAATCTAAAAAAAACATGAAAACGTCTGTCCATGGCCATCTCCAGCTGGGTTTCCCCTGTTTTTGTTTTAAGACACAACAACAGCGTGACTGTCGGGGTGGAGATAGAGATGTGTTTTACTGAACTGTAGCCATGACCGTGGTGGTTACCATCGCTTTCACGGGTCAGTGTGAACACAGCACATCTCTCCTGTCTTATCATTTCTATTCTGTGTGTTTGAGTGTCCACTGTTGTGGAAATTCTCTGTTGCTTGTTGTTGGCGAATAATGAAATAGAGACTTCTGCTGGCCGACAAGTTTTTATTTCCTTGCAAGGAAAGGGTCAATCCTCATACGAGCGGTGATGGTGAAGGAAAGACCCTGAGCACCGAGTCACATCTCTCTCTCTATCCACTTCGTGCCTTGGTGGCACATAGGACAGCAGTTGTTCTTGCCTCGGCCCATGATCTCCACCCCGCCTCATCCCTTTCTTTCTCCACTGTACGTCTCCAGGTGGTCTTTGGTCTCCCTCTTCTTCTTTTCCCTTCAGGTGCCCAGGTCATTGCAATGTTGCAGTCATTATTTTGGTCCTGCCTTAGTATATGACCAATCATCTTCCATCTCCTCTTCACTTCCTTGCTCAGTGGCCTCATGTCGGCTCTTTCTAATAGTTCTTCTGTACTAATGTGGTCTTGCCATTGGATTTTGAGGATTCTTCTTAGACATTTGTTGTGAAACACATCGATTGCTTTGTTGTCTCCTTTATTAATTTTCCATGTTTCGCATCCATATAGTAACACCGGCACCACTAGTGTTTTGTACAGCCTCAGTTTCGTTCTTCTTGTGATGCTCTTGGAGTTCCAGATCTTTTTTATTTTGATGAATGCACCTCTTGCTTTTGAAAGTCTATTTTTCAGGTCCTTCATTCCTCCTCCATCCTTACTTACTGTGGCTCCTAGGTAAGTGAACTCTTCTACATCTTCAGTGTGCTCTCCATTGACCTTTATCTTCTCCTGGTTTCTTTCTCATGGTTTTTGTTTTCCCTGTATTGATCTTGAGTCCAACCCGCCTGGCTTCTACTTCCATTCTTGATGATTTTTCTTGCATATGCTGTTTGGTGGAGGAGAGTAATACTACATCGTCTGCCAAATCCAGGTCATCGAGCTTCGATGAGTAATATCTACAGTACATTTCTACTTAGGGACCAGCTGTTCAAGTGGGGGCGCTGGCTTTCACATCTTACAGGAACCTAAATCCCCCTAGTTCTATTGTTTTCCCATTTGGAGTGTCCTGCAGGAGTTGACCCCCCGGTGGGTTCAGATTGGAAAACAACAGTGAGGATGTTGCATGCAGGGCCGTTGCTAGGAATTCTGGGCCCCCTGAAAGACTACTAAAGTGGGCCCCTGCCCCCTGACTTTTCCACTTTTTTTCTTAGACTACGTATGTATTATCATTTTTTATTTAGCCTACTTTGTTTTGATGCTAATGCAGCATTACTATGAGTATTAGTCAGGGTCTTATGCAGAATAAATCAGTACAAAGATTAGACCGCTGGGGTTTTGGTAACACTTTACAATAAGGGTCCCTTAATTACGTTAGTTAGTACATTATTAAGCATAAATTAACTGTTTACAGATATATTAACAATCATTATTACGTATTACTTAGGATTAGGAAACACATTCATTAATGTAGCCTATTAGTAAGCAGTTAATTAATGTTTACTACTCAAAGTTAGTTAATAAATTATTAAGTAATAATAAAAGTTGAATAATGTAATTAGTTATCATTATGTATTCATTACTCAGCATTAATTAACACATTAGTTTATATATTAATGCTTAATAATGTACTAACTAACGTTAATTAAGGGACCCTTATTGTAAAGTGTTACCAGGTTTTTTTGTGGGCCCCACTGGGCGCTGGGCCCCTAGAATTATCATCACCTTTCTCCCTTTTACAACGGCCCTGGTTGCATGCAAGATAGGGCAACTCAAACATAAGTAGGGTAAAACTTATATTACAATTCACAAATGGTTAAAACGCAAGGAGACCTGACATCATGGGAAAGCAGGAGGTGGGGACATGTCAAGTGGATAAAACAACAATTACACCACTAAACATCAACAGAGCAGCCACCTGTCTGTTTTAGATTAGACTAGATAAGATTAGATTAGATATAACTGTATTCATCCTGAAGGGAATCCTTATGCCAGTGTGTTCCAAAAGGAAATGTGCAAAGGAAAAAAAAATACAAAGATGAAATGTATTATAAAATATATCCTACAATGTCTAAAACAATACAAATATACAATACTAGTGCAAAAAGGAACAACCTAAACATGATTTAACTACAGTACTACATAATTTAAATATAATAAAATACAATACTAGTGCAAAAAAGAAAGGACTAAACATAATTTAAAGGGATAGTTCAACATTTCGGGAAATTGGCCCATTGCCATAATCCCTATAGTCTAGTAGTAACAAACCTACTCCTAAAACTATAGGGATTATGTCAATGGGCCAATTTGCCAAAATGTTGAACTATCCCTTTAAAAATGAGAACCGGTTTGTTTGTCAGCAGGAGTGCACAAAAAGTGTTTAGTTTACCTGCACCATACTTGGTAATGTGATGAATTGAGAGTCAGGGAATAACTCATGACATTTAGGAAGATGTAGCTCTTTTGCCGTTAACCCCCCCATCTAATGTGGTGTTTGGTCTGCAGTGCGCTCTCCTTATACAGGCCATGCTTCCACCAGAAAGTAGATTGAGCCACTGAAGTAAAGGGCTGGTTTAGAGATGCTGTAGTTGTGATGTTAAAGGGATAGTAGCATTTTTTTTTAAAAGTGGGGTTGTATGATCTACAAATAGCCCCTAAGTACTTTAATTGCAGTAGAAGACTCTCTGCACTCCTCCCGTTAGCAACGCCAGCCCATAGTCCTGCCCAGAGATTTACAACATACATTGTTGTGAACAGACCCAAAGAAACGGCCTATTTTCGCGGCCTAAAAGAGGTTTTACCTGAAAAAAAAAATACACAGTTCCATTGTTCGCTATAATATAATTTTTTCCAGCCCCTCAAAGTTCAGGAAAAACACAGTTTTCATTTGGACCTAACCAACTGCTGATCAGCGGGCGCTAACCCTGGGCGGAGGGATAGGTGAGTTGGTTAGGTCCAAATAAAAACTGTGTTTTTCCTGCACTTTGAAGGGCTGGAAAAAAGGGGTCAGCACAGATCATACAACCCCACTTTTAAAAAATGCTACTATCCCTTTAATGCAGAGGTGTGTTAGTGTAAGCGTGCAGTAAGAGCCCAGTGTAACCCCGCTGCTGCACAGTCCACCACTGTGTTCTGCGCTAGTTCAAAAAGTGATTTTACAGCAGGCAGCCTAACTTAAAAAGCTCTCGCACTGCAGAAACTCCTATAGACAGGTACATCAGATCAAATATAAATGGTTGCATTGCATAAAATATATTAAATTACATACAAAGTCAGTTCAAGTGTCTTAAAGGCTTTTATAGACAGCAACTCGTCTGGCCTCTGCAGCCTCCAGTCTCCCACTCACCATTTCTCTTCTTTCTATCTTTCTAAGACGAGTCGTCCTCCACTGTAGCAGTTACTATTAAAAATGGAAACCATAGAGATTTAGCTGGTATGGGAGCACGGGATTACATCACCTTTCTAGCTGTTACTTCAGTTTTCAAGTCTAAATGGAGTATAGTGAGTCACACAACATGCAGTTTAGAGAGGCTTTGTTTCAAGGCTGTTTAGCTGCACATGTCAATTTGAATGAATTACTTACGAGAACCTGAAAATCTCAGTTTCACTTTTATCTGTGGTGTTTGTGGGGTTGCAGTAAAATGACAGATAATCAGGGTGTGAAGTCATTTCAGTATATTTTAGCTCAGTTCTGTTTCAGTGATGCCACAGTGTGATCATTTTGGTCACAATCCTGATCCAGCATGTAAATTATGTCAGTCAGTTGGTCCGATACTTAACTATAGCACATGCACGTTTGTACATACAGTATTCATGTTCCCTGGAGGTTGAATCATGACTTTAGTGAACCTCTGCCTTTTCATTAGTCAGATTTTAAGTGAAATATCCTGACAAATACTGGATGAATCACCGTGAGACCTTGTAGATATTTCACTCAGCTGTGGATGAATTGTAATGTCAGATAAAAAATTGGATTAATTTGATACTTTGCTTCACTGCATAACTTACGGGTGAATGTTGGCATTCAGTCAAATGAGTGCTGAGGAAGAAAACACTGCTGCTGTGGAACCAGTGGGTCACAGGGCCTCAAGGGTGAGAGTCTGATGTATTGTCCTTTAATCACAGGCAGCACACTGATGATTTTGTGTCTATCACTTTGAATGATGTTCTTATCCCCACCACCCTATACTGTTTGTTGCAGAGTGACAGTCATCTATCAGTCTACCCATCCACCTATCAATCTACCCGTCCATCTATCTGGAGTCTGTGGGCCGTGCAAGAACCACAGGATCAAAACTTTAATTGAAATACATAAAGCCATTTTAAAAAAGAAAAACTGTCTCATCTGTCTCACTGATGAGACTGCTTTAGGACACCAAGATGTCACAGGACATAAACTTGACCTTACCCCTCTCCAACCACAAAACTGCCCGCTCTAAAAGGAACCGACCTGCAACGGGCTGGCCACCTGGCAAGAACTAACAGGATGGGGAGAGGTAAGAGAATTAAAAACTGAGAATGAAATAAATATGGTAGTAACAATAAAAGAGAAAGAATAAAACAAACAAAACAATCCCAAATTTAAAGAGACCCTGAGGAGTTTGCTTTTGGTTATGAAAGAGTCTCAGTAACACTTTAAAATAAGGGTCCCTTAATTAACGTTAGTTAGTACATTAAGCATTAATTAACTGTTTACAGCTATATTAACATTCATTATTATGTATTACTTAGGATTAGGAAACACATTAATTAATGTAGCCTATTAGTAAGCAGTTAATTAATGTTTACTACTCAAAGTTAGTTAATAAATTATTAAGTAATAATAAAAGTTGAATAATCATTATGTATGCATTACTCAGCATTAATTAACACATTAGTTTATATATTAATGCTTAATAATGTACTAACTAACGTTAATTAAGGGACCCTTATTGTAAAGTGTTACCAGAGTCTCATATTAATGTGGATGAATCCACATTACCAACACTTGTTAATGGGTCCATTTTCAATAAATACGTATATTGTTTGGTCTCAATAGTTATTTTGATATTATTATTTAGTGGTTGACTGGTACAGCATTTCCTAGTTTTGGTTTCCCGGATGCTGCCGGATCGCTACGTTTATGGTCGGAACCATGACGGTATCCGAACGTCTTCGTACCTCCGACTTTCATTCTTGATTAAAGCCCCAGTCTGTAACTTATTTGGCTTTTTATTAGCAAATATCAAATATGTCTTTCATAAAAACGTATTTCACTGAAGTGGAATCACACCCGCATACAAATGAAAGCTTTCTGGTACCTTAGAATGAGTTGCTACAAGTCGTTACAAATACATAAGTGGGCGACGCACCGAACCGAGGCGGCCATGTTGCATCGCCATTTTTTACGTTGATAGCAGTGTGACCGTAGGTAACCATAGAAATTGAGCGGAGATGTGGGCTCGGCCTGTTAAAACTGTCACCACTGTGTAGTGTGAGGAAGGACGGAGGCACTGGTGTTGCATTCAGGTGCAGTCAGGCAGACGGCCGTCGGCAAACCAACCGGATGTCATTTTACTCCACCAGAGAAAGACGGTAAAACAATACCACATCACCATGACAACATATTGTCAGGCCTGTATTGTTTTGCCTCGTGCTGGCGGACCACTTGTTTACATAGAGGCTTGTTTATCCTGTTACATGCAACGTCTGTTGTCTGTCTGACGTCTGCCCCATTTCACGTGAATGCAACATCAAGAATACGTTCTGATATGCAACCGCACCGCTAGATGGGGGGAATTCCTACATACTATACCTTTAACAATGTATTCATTTGGGTTCATGTAAATGAAGAGTTTTTTTAAAACGATCTGGCATTAACGGTTTTATTATTGAATTCCTACATATTATACCTTTAATGAAAACATTCTTGGCAAATGTTTTCGCTTTCGTCCGTCTTCATGGGAAATGTAGTGTCAAAACACTTTGCTTACCAAACTCCTCATAGTCCCTTTAAAAGAAGAAAGAAAAAGAACAGAAATAACAAAAAAATGAAAGCCCACCCTGGGGGTCTTGGTCCTTGGGAGCCAGCCAGAGGTTACAGTACCTCTTTTTTTCTCTCTCATCCATCCTTTCTCTCTCTTTCTCTTTCATTCTCTCTTAATACTGACTACTGTATTCTCTCTTGGTCCAAAAAATCTAAGCCACCATTTCTTTTTGTGTTCTCTTTTCTCTTTGTTCGCCTATTTTATCTTGTTTGTGCTGTTGTTTGTTGTTCACCTATGTTGCACCCTTGTGTTATTTGATTATGTGTCCTCACCCTGTATTGCACGATATAAAAACAAAAAGAAAGAAAAGAAACACTGACTCCAACTAGAGGTTTTCTGATGTTCAGTATTTACCTGTCAGCTCCCTCACATCATGGACTTTGTCAGAGAACAACAGCAGATTCTAGTTGTAATGAGAACAATATCCATCCTGCAGACAGAGGTGAATGTTCTGGAAGTCCTGAACGTCACACACCATCTGCTCCTGTCTTCTAACAAAGAGAAGTTAGTGTAATATATATAGGGAGGAAATAGGAAAAAAATCCTTTTCCATTTCCTCCCTATTTGGCTGCTGTTCTTGCTCGGTGCCTGGTGTAAAGGTGCAGCAATTCCATATAGATGATATAGGCTCTGCTCTGAGGCGTAAGGCTGCAGTCGCATTTTATTTTTATGCCTCCACGCGGTGAGAGTCAGGGCTGGATGCATTACTTCTTCTCATGAGTTTGATACTCTGGTGAACTCCCGAGTGAATTTCTTCAGATTTGGCACAAACATTCATTTGGATTCAAAGTCAAACTGATAAGAATTTGGTGGTTGAATGCCACAAAACTACATTTGGGGTTAGTTGGTTTGGCATGTAGGGGAGATGGTTTTAACATGGGTCAGTTGTCACACTTTTTCATTTCTCCAATTAGGAACAAGTTAAGAATCACCTGATTGACTCTGTATGCTCAGTTTAGTCCATTTCACTACGTGAGGAAGTAGCACCCCGTGGCAGACACAGCCAGTTTTAGAAGGAAAAAAAATAATTTTAAGGCATGAAGGTTTTTATTTTTTATTTTTTTCTTCATTTATTTTTGTACTCATCAAACTTAAACCACAGTTATTGTGTGTCTATATCTTTCTTTCAAGTTGTCGGTGCTAATGTTTTAGTTGTTAGCTGTAAGGTAAGCTAGTTCAGTAGTTCAGTAATTGTAACAACAAGAGTCTGGGTTAAAGGGACAACGAGGAGTTTCTATTTGGTTATAAAAAAGTCTCATTAATGTGGATGAATCTACGTTACCACTTGTTAATGAGCCCATATTCAATAAATATATTGTTTTGTCTCTATCGTTATTTTGTTATTATTAGTGGTGGTGGAAATGCTGGTCGAGCCGACCAGCGTTTCTTTGCTTTCGGTTTTCGTGGCGAGTCATGAGAATAACGCTGCCGAATCGCCGTTTATGGTGGGAACTACGACGGTATGTGATCGTCTTCCAACCTCTGACTTTAATTCTTGATGAATGAAAACATGAGTCTGTCTTGCGCCGGTCAAAGAATTTCACGGTGCGCGGAGGCTCCAACCCCAATTAATTGCATTCATGTTTTCTTTGAATTTCAGTGGCCTAGGTCTTGAAAGAGAATGACGATGGGGTTAGGGTTTAGGTTAGACAGTAACTAACATACTTGAGAGGGTTAGGGGTTAACTATGTTAAAAAGTAATTTAAGTGTTGAATAAAAAGCTTTCAATATCAAGATGTTTGATAATTTTTTGATAATCTCACTCCAGGGTGTGTTAGTAACCCAGACTATGGGGTGAATTGTAACATTTCACTCCTTGTGTTTGAGACTAAACCATTCATTTTCTGTTTGTGTTGCAGAGATAACAACTATGCTGTTTAATAGTATACACATGGAACTAGTTTGTATCACATTTTGAACACACTTTCTTAAAAGAGCTCCAAGATAGAGACAGAAGTGTCTAAAACGTTAACCATCCCTGGTCTCCCCTACTTAATTATAATACAGCATCAGTTTTGTTTATCTCTTTGTGTTTTATTAAGTTTGTTCAGGTAACATTGTTGTTAGTTTCTTATCTGGAGTATAATTAAACTTCGTTGACCTCTTTTATCAGCCTAATTTTCATACTTTAGTGTTGTAACACTTGGGTAAATAAAAACCAACCACAACACTGTGTTCTCATTGGCTCACTGGGCCAATAAATCACAGTTCATACACTTTCATAACCTCAAAGTCTATCATCATAACCAACATCACGGTGCTCTGCAAAAGAGGAGAGGGGACTGGACCGTAGTATGTGCAGCTCGGCTGATTGGCTGTGGTGGAAATTCTAGTTCTTATTGTTACAAATCCTCTGGAGAAGATACAAACAACAACAAGACTGTGTCTGTCTCGATCCCGTCTGACTTCTGGACCTGGTCTGTGGCTTCTCTCCTTGAGCCCGCCGGTTCACACTGACAACATGAATCATTTAACAGGGGTCAGCCCAGATGAAATGTTAAGCGATCAGCTGTTATGACTCATGCTGCAGCGAGCACCAATGTTTGTGATGCAGCGAAACATTTCACTCAAAAAAAACCCAAATATCAGCCTCATGGTGGAGCTGCTCTCTATGCTGTTGATGATGGTTATAGTGAAAATAATAGGAACACCCAAAGATAATGGTGTTATCAATAAAAGCAGTAAGTGTTCTGCCCGCCTCACAAGGATTTTACAAATGAGGAAATGTTACACATTCTCATTCTCAGGATAAACACAATTATTTGGCGATAAAAACTGATCAGATGTCAGGGATAATGTTGGAGCTGCAGTAGAGCTTTGTATGTCAGTGCAGCTAAAATCTTCTCATCAGTCCATGCTCACTACAACGCCCCGTTATGACAGAGTGAAAACAGACATTTTGAAATTCACAAAGAGAGAGGGGCTCCTCGCAGACAGCTCTGGTGTCAATGTGTTTGTAAGAGAGAGGGGGGGGGCATGGAGCAGCACAACAAATCGATACCCAGTGCAAACCCCTACAATGAAAATGGATTTCTCCAATTTGAAATATAAAAAAAAAATACTCTAAGTCTTGTACTTGAAGTCAGTGAAGAAATTGTAGCAGCCATCAAATATAAAGGAATGTAGCAGCGGATCACGGGTTGAAATCTTTTGTAATTGAGAAAAACTGTGGGCTCAAGGCAGCTTCACCTTCATCCATGAATTTAAACCTGCAGCTCTTCACAACTGACACTCCATGACAAAAGCATCATATTACTGAAGCATTTAGAGTGACTATCAAATACTGATGGAGGGAGGGGGGTGTCTGCATTTGCCTCGAAAACAACTCCTTCTCGTAACGTTGTGTTATTATCTCATAGCGTGGTGAATGTGCAGGTCACAACTTGTCCACCAGAGTGTTTTGGAGTTGTTGGATTGTGTATTTGAGGGAAACCGAGAAATCCGATGAGCCTCCGTTGCGTAGCTCTGAGCAGCTCGCGGCTCTGCTTCGCCGTGGCAATGGGCCAATTTTCCAAAATGTTGAACTATCCCTTTAAGACCTGATAGTTTTCCGCAGTAACTTAAAGGTATAGTATGTAGGAATTCCCCCCATCTAGCGGTGCGGTTGCATATCTGAACGTATTCTTGATGTTGCATTCAGGTGAAATCGGGCAGACGTTTTTTGTTATTTCTGTTCTTTTTCTTTCATCTTTTAAAGGGACTATGAGGAGTTTTGGTAAGCGAAGTGTTTTCACACTACATTTCCCATGAACCTCCGTGCGCACTGTGAAATTCTTGGACCGGCGCAAGACGGATGAAAGCGAAAACATTTGCCAAGAATGTTTTCATTAAAGGTATAGTATGTAGGAATTCCCCCCATCTAGCGGTGCGGTTGCATATCTGAACGTATTCTTGATGTTGCATTCACCTGAAATGGGGCAGACGTCAGACAGACAACAGACGCTGCATGTAACAGGATAAACAAGCGTCTATGTAAACAAGTGGTCCGCCAGCACGAGGCTAAACAATACAGGCCTGACAATATGTTGTCATGGTGATGTCGTATTGTTTTACCGTCTTTCTCTGGTGGAGTAAAATGACATCCGGTTGGTTTGCCGACGGCCGTCTGCCTGACTGCACCTGAATGCAACATCAGTGCCTCCGTCCTTCCTCGGTTCGGTGCGTCGCCCACTTATGTATTTGTAACGACTTGTAACAACTCATTCTAAGGTACCAGAAAGCTTTCATTTGTATGTGGGTGTGATTCCACTTCAGTGAAATACGTATTTATGAAAGACAGATTTGAATTTTGCTAATAAAACACCAAATAAGTTACATACTGGGCTTTAAGACAACATAAAGAGAATAAAAGACTCCATTAAATTCAGTATCTCATATACTGAGAACAGCTATATACACTTCATCATCTTAATATATCTGCATGAACTTTCCCAACAGTCAATGTAATTTGGGTGAATGTAATCAATCAGAGTCTATTAAACTTGGAAAGAAACTGTTAACACCTTAGCTTGCTGTCAAAGAATAAAAATCACAACGCATTTATTTCTAACACTTCACATCTGACTGACATTGTTGCGGCCTGACTTACACGCTACAGCTGGTGAACAGTGTCAGATCAGTGCTAGATGGTTTAATTGTGTCTGGATAAGTTTTCCGTATCTAAGACGTCAGGGGCCAGATGTTGGATTGTGTGTGCATATTAATTTTGCGTGATGTTTGACACATGCCCCTTAACAACCTGTTTACAAATCTGAATCTGCTCTGTGAGTTTTTCGACGTGCCACAGCCACAGCAGTTTAATAATTAATACCCTCGCTATTATTAATTCATTACAAGCACCTGTAAACCAATTTATGTGGTGATAATTCAGTGAAAGCTCAAATACTCAGGAGCTGCATTAAATAATGTGATTGCTTTCCCCAGTAACAAGCAATGTCAGGCAGGTTAGCATCAATTACTCAATACCTATCACTTATTTATCAGGTTTTAGTGAAGTCATCTTCCCCCGGACTGTATTTGGAGGCAGGACTTTATTTGATCACGTCGACCGCGCTGTGGGCTGCTGCTGCTGGAGACTCCACTTTTATTTGAAGAAATACAGAAGTTTAAAAGAATAAATAAAGCCTCAGAGTTGATGCCACGGTTTCAAATCCTTTACTCTGGACGTCTCAGTGTCTGCCGAGCCGAGCTGCCAAACATTTGCTTTGCATTTTTCTCTCTTCGATCCTGACGTCACACGACTCCAATCCTTCATCTGCTTAGTTGAAAACTTTTGACTGAAACGGAATCAACATTATATAAAAGTCACAAGCTTCTGACAAGGCGACCACAACACCATCACATCATGCACATAGATGATGTCATAGAATAGGATAGACGTTATCGTACCTGTGCGGGGAAATTTGACTTGGACTCGAGTGCCTTCAATAATGATAAATAAGTAAATACACATCAGCAGCAACTCAACAAGTTACAAGGTTTAAAAAAACAAGTTTGGTGGTTATATGAAACACACCATCTTAGTCAGTTTCATACATTTTAATGATGTTGAAGTTTCTCACTGTTCCCTGAAAAGGATAAAATGAGACGAAACACGTCCAGTGAAATAATGAAGAGAATGAGTAATATATCAAAATTAAGTGTATGAATTGCCCTTGGATTGGCAGTTTACAGACTGCAGCAAAACAACCTAAATGAATAATTCTTTATTATTAGAGACTGTCCCTTACCTTATTTGTCATTCCCACCTTCCATTCTTTGGCTGAAAGAAAACACATGTATATGCTCTGAAGTATGTATAAGATGAATGCATTCTCCTTTTACAAATGTAGGTTATTTGAGGGAGTGGAGTTTGCATGGTCTTTGTGTATGAAACACCTTCACACACCCTTCAAGCGTTTAGTGAATCACTGAGGGTAATTAAACCTCCACATTTTCCTCCGAATCCACAGATCTTATTTTGTGGAAAGATGGAGGAGGGATTATGTGTTCCAAATTCTGGTGCGTGGCACTTAACTCTGGGCTGCAAATAATACACAGTCTGGAAGGAGTCGAGACGCAAAATGAGAAAAACTTACACTGTCATTTTGGTTAAATCTGGTGCAAGTCATGTATCATTCATGTTGCTCTTTGCCAAATCAGATGGTAGCACTGCTGACTACTTATCACGCATCTTGGACAGAGAGAAGGAGGAGGGTGTTACAGGAGGAAGAAGGAAAGACAGAAGAGAAGGAAGATTAAAGGGATAGTAGCATTTTTTTTTAAAGTGGGGTTGTATGATCTACAAATAGCCCCTAAGTACTTTAATTGCAGTAGAAGACTCTCTGCACTCCTCCCGTTAGCAACGCCAGCCCATAGCCCTGCCCAGAGATTTACATCATACAGTGTTGTGAACAGACCCAAAGAAACTGTTCGCTATAATATAATTTTTTCCAGCCCTTCAAAGTGCAGGAAAAACGCAGTTTTTATTAGGAGCTAACCAACTGCTGATCGGCGGGCGCTAACCCTGGGCGGAGGGATATGTGAGTTGGTTAGGTCCAAATAAAAACTACGTTTTTCCTGCACTTTAAAGGGCTGGAAAAAATTATATTATAGCGAACAATGGAACTGTGTAATTTTTTTATTCAGGTAAAACCTCTTTTAGGCCGCGAAAATAGGCCGTTTCTTTGGGTCCATTCACAACAATGTATGTTGTAAATCTCTGGGCAGGGCTATGGGCTGGTGTTGCTAACGGGAGGAGTGCAGAGAGTCTTCTACTGCAATTAAAGTGCTTAGGGGCTATTTGTAGATCATACAAGCCCACTTTTTAAAAAATGCTACTATCCCTTTAAGAAGAGAAGAAAAGAAAGGAGGAGGCAGAAAATAGCAATTGGGAAAGAACGACAGAAAGAGGGAGAGGATATTTCTCCTTGGAGAGGTGAGAAGAAGGGAGAAATGTGTGTGTGTGTGCGTGTAGCTGGGGAGAAGGTGTGGAAAACAAAAGGGGAGATGACAGAGCAGGAAGCAGCTGCAGCCTTGGTTAAAAAATAAATAAATAAAAGTGTGTGGACAAGACAGCATGACTCTCATACTGTATGTAATTGTTGAAGAGGCATTCATATGCAGCTGTAACAACCTCCACCCTCCTCCTGGGGAAGATATTCATAAGAGTGTGAAACCTGGCTGCAGGGATTTACTCCCATTCATCTACAGAAGCAGTGAAGAGGGTGGACGCTGGTGTTGAAGCCCCGTCACTGGCAAGAATGATGAGATCAGACAATTCAGCCAAACCCCACTTATTTCACTTCCTGTGGTTTTTAATGTCCAATGCCAGAGGTTTAAAAAAGAAAATCTGTCTCTATCAGCACATGGTTACCACAGTATGGTGAACATAGTGGTCGAGGACAATTCATGGTTTGAGGGGATATTGAGTTATTTGAAGTGGGAGTGTGTGTTACTGTGAGTATATGGTGGAAACATTGATAGAGAACAAAGACACACTGGCACAGAGACAGGGGTTGTTTTAGAAACCGCAAACTACCGTACTGCCTACTACATACTGTGTTAGTATGGTACTTCAGCAGACCTATACCGTTCACACCGCAGTATGCAGTATAAAAGTTTCCCAGAAAGCATTTCGCATTTGGCAACCGGTAGCAGTAGCTGTAAAACAGGCGAAAAGCTGTTTTATTTCCCGCTCTAGCGCTGTTGTTATGTAACTTTATTAAGTTTTAATTATTTTTTCATGTGAGAAAGTAACTGTTTAGATCCCAAATATACGGCCAGTTTATCCAAATGACGGCTGTTTAGAAGTTTGCTCCGATGTTTTTTCGGAGAAGTGAAGCTCCGCAACGACTGCGACATCACAGAGGCAGCAGCCGGTCTGCAGAGCTGCTCGGCCGGCCAACCTCCGTCGTCACCCCGGGGGAGAAAACGATCGCTAATTAACTTACCCGCAGGTTTTTAGAGGTTTACCACCGACTGGTTAAATTATTTTTAGGAGATAAATGTTGGTCTCATTGATGAAATCTAACAATTGTGGCAGTAGTATTAGTTTGTTTGAATGAACAGTGAAGCTTCCTGTTGGACAGAAGAGCAGCGCTGCCTCGGGGCTCTGTATGTACAGAAATCACCACATTTACAAAAATAAATAAATGTTTTACAATGAACAGTCTGCACTACATTTTATTAAGCTATATAACATGGTTATGGTACATGGTTATGGTACATGGTAAATTTTTATAATGTTTATGTTTTGTGTTTTCAACTGTATATTTGATACTGTTGGACCCCAGGAAGAATAGCTGTGGCTTTGCTGCAGCTAATGGGGATCTTAATAAACAAATAAACAAATAAATAAATGGCAAAGATACTTTTTTTTTTTTTTAAAGATACTTCACTACTCTAAACTGTCTTTGGTTACAATTAGACGTCAGGGGCGCATTGCATTGTGGGATACAGTACGCAATGTAGACTGGTCAGATGCATAGAGATATTTTCCGAATCAGTGCGACATCCGGAAATTTTTCGCATACTGCAGATTTTGCTTTTGTTTACATACTGCATTTTGGCCAAATCAGTACGTACTAGCAGTATAGTATGCGGTTTCGAATACAGCCAGCAAGTACGCAGACTATAAGTACTACAGCAAAAATGTTGATATTTCTGTGTTTTGCCTCGTGCTGGTGGACCACTTGTTTACATAGACGCTTGTTTATCCTTGTTATCTTGTTACATGCAGCGTCTGTTGTCTGTCTGACGTCTGCCCCATTTCAGGTGAATGCAACATCAAGAATACGTTCAGATATGCAATCACACCGCTAGATGGGGGGAATTCCTACATATTATACCTTTAACAATGTATTCATTTGGCTTCATTTAAATTAAGAGTTTTTTGAGAACGATCTGGCATTAACGGTTTTATCATTGAAAAAGTAAAGGGGAAACATAATTTTTTGGAAATGCCTGGCTTTGCGTAAACGTGGCCTAAATACAAGAGGAGGGGAAGATAATGAGACACAATGAGACCGGGTGCAACACATTAGGGGCGGGGTCAAAAATCACAGGAGCAGGAAAGACATGATAGCAGGAAGTATAAGATGAGTAGACATACCAATGTAAGACAGGAAGTGGAGAACAAATACAACATAAACTCAAAAAAATAGGTCCAGGATGCAGGAGTACTGTACAGTAAAACACCATGTGATTAACTCACAGCACAACTCAGCTTTGGTTTGATGACTTTACTGTTGTTCACCCTCATTAACCTCATTGTAGCAGCTGCTGTTTCTTAGTTAAAAGGTGTAACGTATGAACAGTCTGTTATTGATCCATAAAATCCTGAGAGATATTTTTATATATGCCTTTTATGGTCTTGAAGCTGTCACCCAGTAGTAAGTCTTTCATAAGAGACATAAAACATGGCAGACGTGACTCCACTAAAGACAAGTGCTGTGGCAGATGTGTGGTCGGTCGCGTATTGAATTTTTTGCAAGATGTGCCTGTTAGTGTACACACCATAGTAAGGACACTTTGGCACATTAACAACACACATTACTCATATACAGTAGCTATTACTTTTATAGATGTGCCTCTATTAGTTGGTCATGCAACTGCTCTAAAGTCCTAATATAAACATTGATATTTTTTTTACTAATAAACCAGGTTAGAGGTTAATTCTCCTTACAGATTACAGATCATGAATCTGTAATCTGTAGGGAGAATTTAAAACAGTATTTCTCTGAGAATCTGATTCATATCCAATACCTGATACCCAGCTCTGAGAACGCTGATATCTGTCTGCTGAATGTGTACGAGGCTACTTTTCTTAATTTGCTGTCTCCAAAGGTCATGATTAAAAAAGCTAATATATTAAGCTATGGTCCATGATTTGAAAGACGATGAGAAAGATAGAGAGAATTGATTTTTTTTGTTCCTTTTGCTCTTCACATTGTGTAGGTCATACTATAAGACCATAACCACTGTCTAAATGACGTTAAAGGGATAGTTCACCCAAAATTCAAATTTCACTCATTATCTACTCACCCTCATGTCGACTAAGAGCTGTGAAAATTTTCAGAGTCCTCCGTTCCTTCTCTGAGTTACGGGGGGGTCCGTGCAGCAGTATTTGTCCATATAATGGTTGTCAATGGATACCAACTTTATTCGTCCAAAAAGACACACCAAAAAACATCCAAATACCTCCATACTGCTCGTCTGTAATGTCCCTCTGGTATTGAAGCCCCGACATGAGAAATTGTTCTGCCGGACTGACACAGGAAGAGCAGTGAACTGAGACACTGGGAGCTTCGGCTACAAACAATCTTAAAATATTGACTTATTTAATTTTTTTCGGAACAATTTCTCATGTCGGGGCTTCAATACAAGAGGGACATTACAGACGAGCAGTATGGAGGTATTTGGATGTTTTTTGGTTTGTCTTTTTGGGCGAAGAAAGTTGGTATCCATTGAAAACCATTATATGGACAAATACTGCTGCGTGGACCCCCCCGTAACTCAGAGAAGGAACGGAGGACTCTGAAAATTCTCACAGCTCTTAGTCGACATGAGGGTGAGTAGATAATGAGTGAAATTTGAATTTTGGGTGAACTATCCCTTTAATAATAATAAGACCATAGCTTTAATACTGACTGTTGACACTACACCAGTCTGCAGCATAAAAGTTGCAAGATACATGTACAACAGGCCCATCCCATGCTACTAGTATTAGTATGATAAAAAAAACAATGCACTTGTTGGATGACCAGAGCGGAGATGTTATGCCACTAACAGACATGTTTGTACCACCCTCCATCTGTCCTCCACATTCCAGCTTCAACTTCCTCTCTGCAGATTTAGCAGAGAAACAAGCAGGTAGATTGTTTTTTTTTTCATGGTGTGGCTCAAAGACAGGGCTGGACCTGCAGCTCAGGAAAGCCGACATACACCGAGCACAGACCTGTACCAGTTTTTGTTCCATTCTCTGGACCTCCCATGGTCCCACAACTGCAGTTTCCTATCCAACATTATGTCACTTTTTAATGGTGTAAAAACAATATCCCTTTTCAAATAAGAACATCCAGGATGTTCTGGTATGAAGAACAGAGTGGAAATGTGACAGTCAAAGTTTCCAGGTTCTTACAAAACAGGAGAATGTGTACTACAGTTATGTTTCCTGTGGAGAAATGCCCATGCCTGGCACACCAAAAACCATGCACACAAGAAGTTGTTCCTGCAAACTTCGAATCAGACAATATTATATATAGATATATCATGTCACATGAAAAAGAATGGAACCAAGGGTAGAAGCAGGAAAAAATGGTGGTAAGGCTGTAAACGAATCAACGAACATCAAGATCTGGATTATGAGGTGACAAACATCAACACACAACCATGACACACACCAGCAGAACATCCTCAACCTCATCCATAAACAATATTAAGCATTTAACTGAGAGAATTAATCCTAATCCCCATCTGGAATTGGAAACTTTTGAATTCACTTAACATCAGATCTGGAGAATAATATTTTTTTCTATAGTATTATTAACAATTGTATGAACTACAGTGATGAACAGTATAACCGGAGCATTAAATCAAAGAACAGGCTATCACTTATCCATATCAACAGTAGAAGCCTCTGTGCCAACTTCAATAACATCAAGGACTATTTACAGACAGCCATTCAGTATAGTCGCAAGATCGGAAACCTGGATCAATTCTGAGGAAGGGGTGGACTTTGAGCTAGAGGGTTATGAATTTAGGAGAGGAGTTGCCTTATATGTGGATAAAAAACTGAATTTTATAGTACTTAAGTATGACAATTGTGGTAGACAACTTATAAGAATGTATAACCCTTGAAATATGTAGTAAAATCAACAGGAATATCGTTGTAAATTGAATATCAGTGATGGGAATAAGAGCATTACAAAATAATGACGTTACTAACGGCGCTGATTACTAACGAGTAATCAAAAAAGTTTCCCCTGTTATAACGTTGTTACCTTTACTGGCAATACAATGTGCTGTTACTCACTGTTACTTCACTCAAGAAGTCCCTTCACAAAATAATACACCTTGTAGCAACCAAAAATGTAATAACAGCCAATAACGTAATAATTTTGGCCATTTTAAATGTAATAAAGCCAATAATGTAATAACGTGCCAATAATGTAATAAAACTTTTGAGTCAATAACGTAATAACTGTTTTGCCAATAATGTAATAAGTTATTACATTATTGGCTTTATTACATTTTAAATGGCCAAAATTACATTATTGGCCGTTATTACGTTTTTGGTTGCTACACACCTGTTAAAGGTGTACGTTATATAGGCTACACTTTTTTTTTAGTCGGAAAAGGCCTGATTCTGGCACCAACCGACTCACTCAGTATCCCTGCAGAGGTTAGGGTTAGTGGGTTAGGGAGGTGAGTCCAAGTAATTTGACATATTTCGAGCATTTTATAAAAAAATAATGCCCGGTAATCAGTTACTTTTAAAATGTAGTAATTCAAGTTACTTTTTTGGGGAAAGTATAACTAATTACTTTATGAAAGTAACGTGCCAAACCCATACAGGTCACCAGGTACCAACATTTTTAATGATGAAGAGTACTGTATATATTCTAAAAAAAAAAGTAACAAAATGTGGTGACTTGACATCAAATCCATATAAACTCAAAATAACACATGAATTTATTGATACAATGCAGAGTTTGAGTCTATATCCAAAAATCACTTGACATCATATCCAACTGTGCCACTATAATTGACAACATATGAGACAGACAACAAATCAGTATGTATACTGATTAATAATGTCAGTGGCCACTTACCTGTGTTCAGTGTCTATAATTACAAATATCAGAATAAAAAGACAGCCAAGAAAACGGAATATAGGAGAGTGAGGACTGAGGAATCAATACATACATTCAAGAGTGAAATACTGGCACAAAACTGGGGCACGGTATATCAAGAAAACAATGTTGATACTGAATATGAAGTATTTATGAGTATATTTAAGCAGTTGTATGACAATCAAACCCACAGCCAGAGCAGGGCCGTTGTATAGGGGAGAAAGGTGATGATAATTCTAGGGGCCCAGCGCAGTGGGGCCCATAAAAAACCCCAGTAGTCTAATCTTTGTATGACTGAATTATTCTGCGTATGACCCTGACTAATACTCATAGTACACTGTAAAAACTCAACATCTTTCCAAGAATATTTGTCTTATTTCTTGTCCAAATGTCTCATTTTTAGTCAAAGCTAATCTCTTTCCACTTAAAATAAGACTCATAACGTAAAAATTAACTTGTTTTTAGATAATTTAAAATTAATAGTTTTTGTTTCAGGCAAATTTTCACTTGAAATAAATAGAAAATTCTGCCAGTGAAAGCAAGTTTTTTCTGCTTGTAATAAGGAAGAAAAACTTGCTCCACTATCAGATTTTTTCTACTTATTTCAAGCGAAAATCTGCTTGAAAGAAGTAGAAAGTGTCTAAAAACAAGCTACTTTTAATATGATGTGTCTTATTTTAAGTATAATGAGATTTGTTTTGACTAGAAATGACATTTTGACTAGAAATAAGACAAATATTCTTGGTAAGATACTTGAGTTTTTGCAGTGTAATGCTAGCCTAGAAATCTAGCTGCACCCTAGCGGTAGCAAATCTATTTGCTCCGTAGGTGGGTCTAGAAACGAGCCATAGGAACTTTTTGAGTCTCGAACACCGTTTGTGTTCACCAATCACAGCGCTCTGTCTGTTTAGAGAGTCTTTGGGCGGGCTTAACGCCATGACGACATACATTTTAATAGGCTTGTCAGGCTAACGTCATCCTGCTCTTTGCTCTGATTGGTTGTAGCGCTACCCTATTGCGTGCAGAGGCAGTTTGAAAGACAGCCTTCATCCCGCCCCCTGGATTGAGCCGAGGTCTACCGGTCGTTGCCAGACTAGACATTTTAGTGATATAGTCTGGCTTGTCAGGCTAGTGTAATGCTGCATTAGCATCAAAACAAAGAAGGCTACATAAAAAATGATAATACATACGTAGTCTAAGAAAAGAAACTGGAAAAGTTAGGGGGAGGGGCCCACTTTAGTATTCTTTAGGGAGTCCAGAATTCCTAGCAACGGCCCTGAGCCAGAGAATAAATGTACTAGAAAACTGAAGGAGGCCGTGTGCATGCTTTTGGCCACACTGCAAAATGACAGACTGACATCTACATTATTGCTTCTCATTCCTGCAGAGTCTGTGTCAAAAGGCAACACATTGTAAAAGAGATGCGACGGGCGAGAGATACAGATACAGTGAGCGCCATGCAGGAAGATGGAGGCAGGGAGAGGATGAACTAACCAGAGCAGCAGCATGCTTCTAACCCCAGGGCAGAGCAGAGTGTGATATTCCCATGGCTACTATTGTGATAGACACCAAAACCAAAACAGACAGCAGGCTGCTTAACACTCTGCATCAGGCCTACTTTAATCTGACAAAACACAGCCCTGCTGAGAGCTGGGTGGAAGGATATGCATGCATGCACGCGCCCACACACACACACACACACACACATGCACAAACACATGTGCACATACGTAGAAAACAGGCTAGCACATGCTCACACTACACACACACACACACACAGACTGCACTTCACAGTTACAGCTCTGAATCCAAAATGAGGATAAATATTTGATAAGGAACGCCTTGTGAGTTGAATTTGCAGACAAATCACGTCGCTGGCTGTGTCCATGCCAAAAAAAAAAAGAAAAAAAAAAACTTAGATACTATTTAACAGAGGATCTGGGTCAAATACAGTGGAGCTTCTTAAGGCGGCCTACAGCTGTGGGTGGACCTCTCTGTTTGGCTGCGGACCTTTATGCTGGGAAGACACTGAGACAGACAAAAAAAGATTTCCTTCATTTCCTTCAACTATTCTTTTTCAGGATCACGGAGGTCTGTGTGTGTTGATCACATGCTGATAATATACCCAAGAACATTCAGACCTAATATCCAGTTGAATTCAGTCTAGATCAGATTGGACACAAAGTGATAATGTAACTTTATCATTTTTGTCAGAGAAATGGATATAATTGTTGATTTCTATCTTTCTTCTATTGTTATCCTTGTGTAGAGATAGATAGACCTTTATTTTCAGAACCTGTTTGGCTTTGGCGTTTCATTCTTTAGTCGAACAAAAACAAATTATAAAGTGAATTTGTAAATATGAAAATTTAATTTCTTTTTAATTTGCTTTTCTTTTTCATTTGAGTCTGACAAGAAAAAAAAGGGGAAAACAGCTCATGGAAACATGGAACAAGAGGTGATGGATGAGTTCATTTTCGAAAACATCTATACTCCACTCCTTAGTGCAGCAGTCACAGAGGCACGTGAATCCCTTCTTTGCTAAAGTTGGTCTCCTTGATGTGAAGAAAGTAGTTTAAAGCAGTAACTGTCAAACTGGTGACCAGGGAGCGACCTCTTTTATCTGGGATAAGAGGAGGTTAGTTCAGGGAACCAAATAGAGCAGGTGTTGGATAAGTTCAAATCTGCATTCCTGGATAAACAGCGATTGGCGCTGTGGACTTTAGGACAGGAGCAGTGGTGTAGTGGGGATTTTTTGCCATCGAAATACCAAATCTGTGACGTCATTGAAATAAATATGTGACCTCATTGAAATACCATCCACTGCCACACTAAGTTTAGTGTCACTGAACAAGACTGTAATGTTTAATTGTTATCTAGCCTAATGCCACTGTCACAATCATTCACTCCAAAGTGTTGAAAGTCCAAGCCAAAGTGTTATAATCTCTAGACAAACAACTTTTAGGCCTACCTAATCATAACACATGATGCATGAAACTGACACAGAATTGAAACAAATCACATCCAGTGGAAATTGCCCGTTACTTTGCTACACCTCTGCCTGGCCATGTGCATTTGTTGACAACTGAAGCCGTCAAAAAATCAATAGATGGAGCTGTGGATATATATGATGTTAGACGTGTATATTTGTGTAGTCATAAACAAAAGAATGCAGATTACGGAGCGCGTTTGTGTGGCGGTGCTGCAGAGAGGGCAGCTGGGACAGCCCTACACTGTTTTCAGACGCCAGGTGGAAGGCAGAGAGCCTCCGTTCTCACTCATAACAAGTTACAAGTCATGTAGTTAACAATCACAATTACTCCAGAGCTTTTTTAATTAAGGTGAAAATGTAGCATAGCCACGGGAAAATCCAGTTTAGTTCCTCTCAACAAAAAAAAAAAAAAGACTGGGGGGACGCCGCACCCTCCCATCCAACGACCACTACACCACTGGACAGGAGTGTTGACATGGTGAAAGAAAGACCACTCCTCTTGCCAAATTTTGATTTGATTTCATTCTGTAGCATCAGTGTAGTTCCCCCCTGTAATAAGAGGAGTGATTGATAAGTTTGTGGTCTCAGGTAGAAGGAGATGAATTTATGAAATGCACTTGCACTTCAGCTCTTTCCGTGATTTTGCAGAAATCTTGATGTTAATAACTTGTGTGGTATTCGGGGCCGGCTCTACGCAGGGGCAAGAGGGGGCAGTGCCCCCTCAAATAAATGTCTTGCCCCCTCAAATCCAAATTTTAGAAGTTGAGAAAGCACATTTTAATATGTATATTACCAAAGAGAAAGAAGTTAAGTTGGGGGTTCAGACATCCCTCTATCTAGACATGCCGGCAGTCCGACACTTTTTGATACCGCTATTCCACGCGTCTATTTTTTTTTTTTTTTTTTTTTTTTTACAGCTGCGATACCCAGGCGCGTCTCTCTCTCTCTTTTCTTTCCAGCATGCCTATCACCGGTTTGATGAGGGAGTGATGTTCTTAATCTCAACAACTAAACTACCAAGCCACAAACAAAACTGACACACATGATAAACAAACAGAACTATGTTGCAGTTTGTTTGTCAAGTTAACCTGTCACCTTCAGCACCATGGACAGCGCCGCGGATGAGCCGCGGAGAAGCTTCATCTGTGAGCGTCTGGGCTCTGGGCTTATGGCCTGGGGCCTCATTTATCAAAACTGTATAGCAGTGTAAAACTGCTGCTACTAAATGTTTTGCTTAGCCCTACGGCGAAAAGACACCCATAATATTTACACCTTTTTCAGATCTATCAAACTGTGCGTGCACAACTCTCAGCAATTTCTCTTTGATAAATCAAACTGGATCCAAGAACGGTGCGCAGTTGCGCACGTGAACGCACCTCCGTCCCCGGAACGCCTAGACACAACCATATATGGTCAGCACGTGCATATTAATTAGCCATGTGCTCTGTGGAGCGACAACAAAGTGACAACGAAGACAACGGGCGGAGGGCGGGGGGAAGAAAGCGAGATAGCTACATGGCATCGGGCAATCAGTCAGAAAAGTGATCTTGCATTTTAAAGCAGAACTATGCAGGATTTCGGCTGTAATTATTGTGGCTCAGAGTCACTGTGATGGTAGAGTGACCTATTATGAGGTGAATGGGGTCTAGGCCAATGCGCTCACCCCCCCCACTGGCTGAAAACCGCACTTGCAAGATCAGTCCTCCGTCTCGGTGTCACAAATCTCATCAATGGATAGAACTATCGCGAGAAACTGCCTTACGGCAGTACGAGATAAGAACACAGATGACGTCATGCATGTCATGAATCGTGATTGGTTTGAGTTCGGAAAGTCGGAGGAAACCATGGAAACATGTTTGTACTGATGAAGTTCGGCTTGTGGCTAACACGGAGCTAATGCTAACAGACACACACACACCATGGATCTTTTATAAGATAATGTAATACATCATGACACACACACACACGCCTTCGCGTTTTGGAACCTTTATTCATGTGTGTGTGTATGTCTGTGTCTTTGTGTCTTTGTCTGTGTGTGGCCGTATTAGCGTTAGCTCCGTGTTAGCATTAGCTCCCTGTTAGCATTAGCTCCCTGTTAGAGTTAGCTCCGTGTTAGCATTAGCTCCGTGCTTAGCAAACACCGCTCTCTACCTTCAGCAGTAAACACAAGCACGTGTAGGGAGGGGGTGGAGGAGGTGGCGGCGGCGAGTTTTTTTTTTTACGACAGTGACATGTGCCTCCCAGAACTGTGGGGGAGCCCCGGAGAGGGAAAAAAAGAGAAACCAACGAAGGAGCGAGCTATTTCCGGCCAAGTTGCATAGTTCTGCTTTAACAAAGCTACAATAAAAACAAAAACCTCCCAAATCTCAACAAAAGGGAGCAGAAAGAAGAATAATCTTACTCTTAATAATCTTAATGACAAAATTATCTGCAGTAGCACAAAAATCCGCCGAAAAAGGGACAGTGTTCTTTTCTAAAATGTTCTGTCTCCCCCCCTCCTCTTCTCAGAGTACACCAGAATGCTTCACTCACATTTTAAAATCACAAAAATTTTCTGGGGGGGATGCCCCCAGACCCCCCTACAGGTATTTAGCTACTCACCTTTTTCACCCCCTCTGGGTTTGCAATGCATCTTCAGGTATATGCACCCCCCCCCCCATATAATGTGGCTCTTTGCATTACAACAGTAAAAAATTTGGGCTCTAAGACCCTGGTTGGCCACCCCGACCCCTAGTTGGACAGGTCTGAAGGTAGAGGCCTGACAAAGTGCAATCCACTTCTCCAGGTTGGGGTTGGGCACATAGCCAACAACCCAATTCAATGAAGTTACTATAAGCACAGAGAAAGAAAAGTGCTGGAGCATGATGTGTTCACATGATGCCCCCTTCACATTTCTGACTGCCCCCTCATATATGCCTGCCTAGAACCGGCCCTGGTGGTATTTGTGTAATGAATGATTGAAAATTCCAAGTTATCCCTGTGGGAGAAAATGCACAGAAGAAGGCTACTGGTATGTTCAGACCATTAGTACTGTGTGTTTGGTGACCGGTCCACAGGTCAGACAGCACAGAATAAAGACTTAGCAACATGGGAGAAGCTCCACCAACCAACCAATATCTTTATTCAACCCTTCTTGTCAGGTAAATACCATCAATGTTTGAAGTGTTCTTTTGACCTTTGCCACAGACCCTCAGTTGAATTGTGTGAACCAGGGTGTTGAAGCTGCCTTGTGCCTGTGCTCAATACACACAGAAACAAATCCAACAGAAACTCACTGGTGGAAACACAGGGTTACCTCAAAGGGGACATGTTATGGAAGTATCACTTTTTGAAGGCTCTTTAACATATATTTAGGTGTTTGTCTTGCCTTCCAGACCTCAAAATGTGAGAATTGACAAAGAAATCTGTAATGTTCAGGCTCCCTAGGTTGATGGTTTTACCAGCTGTTCCCTCAGTTGTCTTCCAGTGATGTAACTAGTTTTCGAATTTGCATAACCCCACCCCTACCTGGTACCAGTAGAAGGGGGCGGGGCAAGCAGTGGTTCATTTGCATTTAAAGGGACAGACACTGAAACCAGCCGTTGTGAACAGGGCTGTTTAGAGAGGATGAAAAGAGCTGTGATGTTTGATCCTTGGGGGATTTGGACCAAAACATGTAACAGACATGTCTTTAAGACACCTGGGAACTATTTGAATTTGTGGAAAGGGGAAGAATATGTCTCCTTTAAAGTTGGTATCCTCGATGTGAGGAAAGTAGTCTAAAGCATTAATGTCAAACTAAACTGGCGACCAGAAAGCAACCTATTTTATCTTTTAGCCCTGTTCAGAACGGCTGGTTTCAGTGCATGTCCCTTTAAATGCAAATGAACCACTGCTTGCCCCGCCCCTTCTACTGGTACCAGGTAGGGATGGGGTTATGCAAATTCAAAAACTAGTTACATCACTGGAAGACAACTGAGGGGACAACTCATAAAACCACATGGATTTCAACCTCGGGAGCCTGAACGTTACAGATTTCTTTGTCAATTCTCACATTTTGGGGTCTGGAAGGCAAGACAAACACCTAAATATATGTTAAAGAGCCTTCAAAAAGTGATAATTCCATAATATGTCTCCTTTATTGGATTTCTTACAGCAGGTAGCTGCACAAACAACAACAGCAGCAGCGAGCCATATGTCCTCCATGTTTGTTTACTTCTAAAATTGTCACTCCCCTGAGAGTTTGTTGTGTTCAGTTGGCTTCACTTGGTTTGACACATCGTGTAGTCTGTGATCCCTCATCTTGTGCAGTCGTTAAATGTGTGATCCCCAGTTTATAGTCGTCATAAAGTCGGTTGGTGTGCACTCCAAGTCTTCTCCAAACTGACAAATCGGGGTGGGGCTCTCTGAACACATTTGGGTCCAGACGGAAATATTGTAAAAAACAATTGCTGTGAAATTTAGTGTAGACATTTGAGTTGCCAGTTAATGAACCCCATTAATTTCAATGATCCCTTGACCTTTTTGTATTACGCCACCATCAGATTGACAGTGGTTGAGACTAAAACATCTCAAAAACAGTTTTCATTCCCTTAGCATTCATCATAATAATAATATCTACTATTATATAATCACAAGTTTAAACGTTGTTCTGCCTTTAGGAACCTTGTGTAGCTTGAGAACACAAATACCTTCATTACAGCTGCACCTGCACTTTCTCCAATAACTTTCATATGGTAATTAAGTTGTAACTTTGTAATACTGTATGTCAGAGGAGGAACGCTGCCCTAGGCTTCAGTAAAATCTCACTAAATCTTTTATTTTGTAATTAATTATACAGTGTAGTGGGTACGGCTTTCTCTCTGACTTCGCCATCTTATAACAACAGCGAGGATTATGTTGTGCATGTTACATCATATTGGTTTTTCTCCAACCGAACATGGGAGATGAACCTGGATGTATTATTTACTTTACTGGCAGTGGGAACCAGAACAACCTGACAAGCCATCAGCGTTTCAGAGAGTATAGAGAGCATATCCAGCCTCATACATGTCGCAGGCTCATTGTATGACAGTGTTGCACCTCACATCACACAGATGGGATCATACAATAACACAGTAAATACAGTCTGTATGTGGAAACAAACATTATACTGTATCATGATACCAATGTTAGAATGTATAAAGGGTTTAACTAGGAAGTGATGTCACCAGGTGGGTCCTTACAGATCCTTAAAAAGTCTTAAAAGGCATTGAATTCATTAATCTAAAAATAAGGCCTTAATTGGCATTAAAATGTCTTAAATCAATTTTTCAAAGGTCTTAAAAATGTTAACACATGATAAGTGGTATTTTATGGTTGTAATTAGTCTCAAAATAATTGGTAACATTCCGACATAGCTAAATTTCCCACAGCCACCAGCTCCCAAGTCAGTGTTTGTTTTTTTTTCATACTTTTTATGCATTTATTTTGAAAGGACAGCTGGAAAGAGACACAATCCAATGTTCATGTAGCAGTCACTTTACCTTGGATCAGATAGGAAAGTGGGTAAAATTGTCCCTAACCCTATGTAATTGATGAGGTGTTTTTTTTTTTTTTTCTGCATTTGTGTTTATTGTGAAGTTGGTCTTAAATTTCATTTCAAGTGGCTTTAAAAAAGTCTTAAAAAGTCTTAAATTTAACTTGGCTTAAGCTGTAGGAACCCTGATTACACCTCATGTAAATCCAAGTGGACATAATTTAAGGTTTCAGGTTTCATCTTAAAATGTAAACACATGCAGCTTGTTCAGTGATCATTTAAAGGCTATAACATACAACTGACATATTTACGAATGTATCATATCTTAAAGCAGAAGTAAGCGGAATATTTGTGTTAATATAAGTCTTAAATAGTTCTATTTTCCGACAGCAATCACTTACATAGAGTGTTTGGTCTGAAACACGGGTCTGTCAGTCACTCTGCTCTGCTGTAAGCCGAGGAGAAAACTTTCCTTGTATCCTACAACCTTTATCCAATGAGGAGAGAGAACGGCATAAAGGGGCGGTCCTCTCTGTGTGTGCAGCCAAGGGATGCGCGTGAATGTGGTGACGTAGGGATGAGGGCGGGGACTGCTAACTCCATCTGCTGACAGGAAGTTAGCCAAAACCACCGGATCGCTTACTTCTGCTTTAATATAATGTAGATGGACATCTGATATGCTGCCAGTTGGTGTCCCACTGGAGTTCCACATTGTTGTGGTGCTTATTCAGGTCAGACTGTATGTTGGAGTCACTTAGGCTGTCTTTACACTGCACGGTTCAATTGGCCCAATTCCGATTTTTTTCCTCTCAAGTGGCTCAGATCGAACAACAGGACAAATGCGCATTGAATCAGATATTGCCAGATCAGATTCAGGCCCCCGTTATATGTGGAAATAAATCAGATACAAATCGGATATCTGCCAATACGTCTGTAGTCTAAACAGACAGATCGGATCTTTCCTGGCAATGCGTGTCATACGTCATCAATGATAGCCTAATATAAATTCACGTGCTCACGCGTGTCGCTGAACCTCTGTAGCCCGTGATTTACACGTGGGGCTGACCTGGACTACCGTGGCCAGCTGTGGTCAGCTGTAATCATTGTCACAGTGTTACAGTGTAAAATTTTTGTGGTGTCTGCGCGTCTGCCCCCCCCCCCCCCCCCCCCCCCCCCCTCACTAGTTCTTGTTTTCATATAGGCCTGCAGTAATATTAATTTCTATGCGGATCGATACGAGGGCAAGCGAGGGAGTACCCAGGGGGCAAAGCAAAAAAACGGACACGGAGCGTTGTAAAAGGTTTGACACCAGAAATGATATCTAGGAACTTCAAGGATTAAAACCTGGGTGGACAACCCGGTCAACTAGCTGCTGGAAAGCTACAGGGGGCCAAAACCCCTTTCTTGGGTTTGCTGGCGAAATGATGTAAATGCAAATATTTAGGTACTACAATGGCATAAATAGTCATACAACTATAAAATCTGGCACAGAGTATCTTGACACATAGGGGGAGGCATGAAAAAAAGATTCTGGGGTTTGTTGCAACTCGATTTTAAGATATCACCCTCAACATTCCAAAAAAGACCAAAAAAAGTACTGTTCGCCTGACAAATTCTCATGAAAATTATTATTTTTCAGCACTTTATGGAGAATATCTATGCCTAACATGTATATAGAAAATTTCCTTAATTCATAGTCTTCCATGCAGGAAAAATGCACGTATCTCACGTAACTCGCGTATCCCTCCGCCCAGGGTTAGCGCCCGCCAATCAGCAGTTGGTTAGGTCCTTTCCTGCACTTTGAGGGGCTGGAAAAAAATATATTATAGTGAACAATGGAACTGTGTATTTTTTTTCAGGTAAAACCTATTTTAGGCCGCGAAAATAGGCCGTTTCTTTGGGTCTGTTCACAACACTGTATGTTGTAAATCTCTGGGCAGGGCTATGGGCTGGCGTTGCTAACGGGAGGAGTGCAGAGAGTCTGCTACTGCAATTAAAGTATTGCTAAGTATAGCTATTTGTAGATCATACAACCCCACTTTAAAAAAAATGCTACTATCACTTTAAATCAGAAGTTGCAGTGTGCTGAGCTCTCAGGGTCACCGAACCTGATCAAACACCAAACTGGTCTAAAAAAGACAGAATAAGTTCAAGAGAACACACAAAGACTGAGCAGTGTTACTGAAACTAGACTCATTTGCTTTTCCTGAAGGAAACAAGCTGCTGCCGGGAGCAACAACACAGAGCCCAGTTTCTCACAGAGTTGAGCTAAAACTGTTCTGCAGTGGAAAGAAAAAGAGAAATTTGTGTAACACAGAAACTCCATCTGATGGCAGTAGAAGGTGACTAATGTATATTTTTTCAACATACTCATATGTAAGATGAAATATCATTTGACAGTGAAAGCACAGCACTTAGTGGTCAAACTACATCTGCTGGTCCAAGATCCCTATTTGCTTCCTTCCTTCCTTTTTGCAAAGACTTTCTGTTCAGCTATGAAAGCTCTCTCTCTTTGTGCTTCCTCAAATTGTTTACAGATATACTTACACAGACTTTGTGATGCATTATGAATGACTGCTTTGTTTAAAAGTTGTTCTTTTTCCGCAAATGTGTGTATCTTTTCCCTCTAGATTCACCAAAGAGAAGGTCGTGGTCTGACTTCCTTCTTGGAATAAACTTCACAAGTTCCAAAACTTTTATACACACAACAAATAAAAGGCATTCCTCTTTTGGTCAGAAAATATAAATGTACCTTCCATCACGTGATCCTGTAAAGTCAAAGGATGTTTATAATTGTCGGTAAAGTTTGTGCATCTCTCTGCTGAGCAACATGTGATCACACTGACCTCCACCTTTGTTACAGTTCCATCTATTTATTACACTTTACAATTTGAGTTGTACTGAATTACATTGTCCCCCCCCCCAACATGAGATACAACATCACAGCAAACAGAACAAAACAATCAAATGAGCTAATGAGCAGTGTGCGTGTGTCCTTCTGTAATATACATACTGTAGATCACTCATTTTACTCACTTCACTCTGTTGAGGTTCGGTTCACATTATATAGAAGATCTCAGGTCTGAGTGTCATTCTGATCCATCAGCTCTGGTCCAGTTGTGTCTAGACCCATGAAGACCAGTAAGTTACAGTAATAATATGGCCAGTAGTAATGTGATTTCCATTTGATAGCAGCAGGTTTAATCATTTACAACATTTCAGATTATATCAATTTTGTTTCAATATTAGATGCTTAAAGGTACAATATGTAAGAAATCTAAAGCAACTGGTTGTAAAATCGTCCTACTATGTCACAGAGACTCAGGAATAATGTTCATATAACATACTGAACTCACCAACAACAATCCTACAGCCAAGATATTCGCATTACTTTTTTTTTTTTGCAGACCGCAAATCATGTTTATGTTTTGAATTTCTATGGTTGGCTTGTGTCGCCACCCAGCGCTCTCTCCCTGTCACAGCGTCTGTGGCATTTCAGCCTCCGGGTTGCCAGTTAACTTCCACTGAGCTGCAGCTACGGCTGGGAGATGAAACGAGATCGTGAAAAAAAAGATTGTGTTCTATTATCGGTTATTATGGTCAAATTTCCTTGATATCACACGGTAGAAATAAGCGGCTTGATACACAGCTTGCTGTTGTGAGCAAATAGCCTAGTTACTTTGAGCAGCTAAAGCTAAAGCTAAAGGGCAGAATCACAAAGTGAAAGTTAGAAAAGAGGGAGGAAATGTGGCGAAATGGAGCCGATGGTAAATGAAGTGATTGTGAACGTGTGGAGCGGTTCATGAGATGAGCCCGGCCGGTCAGGTCGCCTGTCTCCAGCCGTCATGTTTTATGATCTGACGTCTATCGTGTCGTTTATTCTGCGGTAACGTCTCATATGTTGTCTCATCTACGGGGTGATTAACACGCACTAAGGCTCCTGTAGATGCGGGGTTACAGTGTGTGTGTGTGTGTGTCAGCGCTGCACACACAGACACAGCGTCGGAGCGGTGAAATGTAACAATAGAGAGCCTAAGCGGAAGCAGGAAGTAACGGCGCCATGGGACCTCAACTCTGAAAAACTCGCCATTCAAATGAATGAGACTGAAAATTTTATTTCGTGATCCGATTGAGTTGCGCCATGAGAAAAAAATATGTCCTCTACCTGTTTAAAACATCACGTTTCATGAAGAGAAATCAGCCGTTTATCGTAAAACGGCAACAGAAGAATGTATTTTGTGTAAAGACGCTCTACGGACTACAGATCTGTGTCCCACAGAAAATACGTCACCAACTGACACGGGAAAGGGCGCATTTGGTGTGTGACGTCACATACGCGACTTGTAGTCTTTCTGCTTACAGATTCTTCTGAATTTTATTCTACAATAGCTTTACAACAAACTGCTGATTTCTCGGGATGAAACGTGATGTTTTAAACAGGTAGAGGACATATTTTTTTCTCATGGCACAATTCAAACGGATCACGAAATAAAATTTTCAGTCCCATTCATTTGAATGGCCAGTTTTTCAGAGTTGAGGTCCCATGGTGACCGTTACTTCCTGCTTCCGCTTAGGCTCTCTATAGCTTAACTTGCAGATCACCTGAGTGTGGTGAACTCCGCTCGTAGTTACTGTGAGTCAGAGCAATAAAACAGTGAGGTTGTTGATGATTTTGCTTTTTACTCTGCTTTGAGACTTTGAGACTGACTGAGTGAGCAGAGCGGAGGTTAGCGCGTCGCTGTCTGGCAACCTGGAGTCTGGTGGGTAGGGGAGGGGGGACAACGCGCTGCTGTGTTTTGAATTTGACTGCAGCAACAATTTTGGCCACATTCTTACATATTGTACCTTTAAGCGTAAACTCAATGTAACTAGAACTGACCATCGCTGAATCCCACATCCCTTGGTTGTGTGTGTGTGTGTGTGTGTATATACATAATGGGTCCGTCTGTAAAAGACCAAGGCAAAAGTTTCACCTTTCTGCATCTTTTTTCCCACTACAGACTGTAAATAAAGAAGATGTGGCCTCCATGACATCACCTATACTGCAGGTTTCTGAGGAGCTGCCACACACTCTATTGTGCAGAATGTTAAGCCTAATAAATGTTGAAACGGTGAGGTATAAAACTTCACTAGAACAGTTTTTATACCAGGCTGTAATTGTGAAGTTGGACATTTGAAGCTGGAAGTCTGTGGTGATTGACTCGCTGTTGGAGGAACTGTCATTTTTGGCACTTCAGTGTTGGCTTCATGGTTCACACAGCTTAGATTTTCCAATTATGAAAAGGTGTTTTTCTTACATGCCCTCTAACCTCACTAAATAAGGTAGTTATCCACCAGCACTTGCCTGTAAAAATTAGGATATAAAGGATAAATAATATGAATTAATACAAACTTCTATGGAACTCCTCAGGTCTATCACATCACTATCCACTTTTAAACACAGGTTAAACACATCTCTTTTCACAAGCTTTTACCTAGATGTGTGTGTGGTTTAAATCAGCTGTACTGTCATTTCCTTGTTGTGTTTATGTAAATTAATCTAATTCTAAGCACATTGAGCTACGCTGGTTGTATGAAATGTGCTATACAAATAAATTTGACTTGACTTGACTGAGCGAACCATGTGGGAGTGGTAAAGCAAATGGTCAGTGCAGTCAGCAGCTTTCATAGTTTAGGCCTTCACAATTCTGAATTTTTATTGTTCCTGTTTAAATCCTGATAAAATGAGTGACCTATCCCGAGTCCATCTGTTCACAGCTGTCAAATGTTTCAGCTACTTCCTGTTTCATCTGATTTTCACACATTTTACATTCTCTTTGAAAATGATCTTATAAATTATTTGATAGCAGAGCCATGAGATCTTCATGTCACATATCATCACATAATCTCACGGATGTGTGTTGCCGAGGTTTTTCGGACCGTAATAATTCCTCCAATCAGAGTGTATCGTTTCCATTATTGCCTTGCAGCCAGGATCTGAATGTGGACGAGTGATGATCACAGCCAAACAGGACGATAACATCCATCCCTCCGAACACCAGCTAAAGAAAATGACTGAGAGTCTTTATACGTCTCTGGTCTTTTTGTGAGTTCACACAACAAACAAACAAAAACATAACACCATGTACACGCTGGAGTCCTCGTGGTCTATTTCACACTTTGGGATGGAAGCCTGCGCTGGCCCGCTGGAACTGTGTTCAGGTTGTGGATATATGTAGGAGGCCAACGCAGCAGACTGTCTGGAGTTTGGTCAGTTGAGCTTCAGCTGAGATGAGTTCAGTTAGTAAGTTGTCTGTCAAGTTGTCTCTCAGCTCAACACGGAGCTCAGGCCAGCTCCCACTTGTTCCGCTCAGCTCGGATCGACAGTGTGAAATAAACTCAGATGTATCCCGCCTCTCGTCCTGTCATGCTGCAGCTCCACACCTCTCAACCCCCTTACTTCAGCAGCCACTGATTCACTGAGGAAGGGAAGAGAAGAGAAGAGAAGAGAGAAAAGGAGGAGAGAAGAGAAGAGAAGAGGAGAGGAGAGAGGAAGAGAGAAGAGAAAAGGAGAAGAGAAGAGGAGAGGAGAGAGGAGGAGAGAAAAGGAGAAGAGAAGAGGAGAGAGGAGGAGAGAAAAGGAGAAGAGAATAGAAGAGGAGAGGAGAGAGGAGGAGAGAAGAGGAGAGAAGAGAAGAGGAGAGGAGAGAGGAGGAGAGAAAAGGAGAAGAGGAGAGGAGAGAGGAAGAGAGAAGAGAAAGGGTGAAGAGGAGAGCAGAGAAGAGGAGAGGAGAGAGGAGGAGAGAAGAGAAAAGGAGAGAAAAGGAGAAGAGAGGAGAAGAGGAGAGGAGAGAAAAGGAGAAGAGGAGAGGGGAGGAGAGAAGAGAAAATGAGAGAAAAGGAGAAGAGGAGAGGAGAGAAGAGAAGAGAAGAAAAGAAAAGAGAAGAGAATAGAAGAGAAGAGGAGAGGAAAGGAGAGAAGAGAAGGGAAGAGAAGAGAAGAGGAGAGAAGGGAAGAGAAGAGGAGAGGAGAGGAGAGGAGAGGAGAGATGAGGAGAGGAGAGAAAAGGAGAAGAGAAGAGATAATTAGTACAGAGAGGATAAGCAGTGCAGAACAGAATACAGGGGTGCCTCAGGTTTTAGAAGTTGAGAAGACAAAGACAAAGTGAAGAATAACATGTTTCCCTGAGAAAGGATAATGAGAGTCAAAGGTAAGACAGGGAGAAAAAAAAAAGTTTCCTCACTCTGCACAGGTTAGTGAGTATGTAGTGCACTCACACTGAGTACACAGACAAAATATGAAACAAAATGAATTAATAATGGAAGCGGAAAAGCTTCAGACACAAAGAAATATTAAATATTAAGAAAAACATTTTGCCTTTTCTTTGTCAAGTTTCCTGGCAGTGACAGGTGGCTGCTGCCAATAGAACGCAGCCTAATACCTAACATGAAGAAGTACGATTTGGGTTTGGGAACTCAATGATTTGCTGTTTGTGTGGCAGCAGCCCTCTGTTAAATGTATGAAATTCATGCCAATTCAGTTTTTTTTTTTTTTTTTGCAGTATCCTCACACTCTATTGTGTTGATTTGATGTCAAATGGTTGAACATATCAGGCCTTCCCATCGATCTCCACTCAGTAACCCCATAATGATGAAGTCAAAACATGCTTTTAGAAATATTGAGTCTTAATTCATCATTTCTACTTGTAGAAGCCCCTTTGGGAGCAATTACAGCTCCTGGGTCCTCTCAGGTATACGTCTCTAAGAGTTTTGAACACCTGGATTTCAGCAGTTCATCTCATTCTTCCTGGCAGTTTGGGTCAAGCTCCAGCAGACTGGATGGGACACATCTGTGAGACGCTGTATTCAGCTTTGTCCACAGATGTTCTGAGGTCTGTGCTCAGGCTGGGTCACTCTGACAAGTCTTGTCCTAAAGCACTGGTTCCCAACCTTTTTTGACTCGTGACCCTATATTTTGACATCACAAATTTCTGGCGACCCCACGATCACGGACGTCGATCAAGATGCTCAGCTCAGAGTTTATTTGAACTTGATTTACATTTGAGAAGGTGAAAGTATAGAATACAGTTGTTTAAAGGGACATTGTGTAACTTCTCCTGTTATCTAATCACGAAAATCGATTATTTGGTTCAAAAGTCTGTTTTTCATTACTCAGTAATCCCCCCATCAACAAAGTGAAGTGTTCCTTTCAGCTCTGAATTAGCCGTTCATATCATTCATATCTCCATGGAGCGGGTAAGCTCGGTGCTGCTGCCATGTGGTGTCTCCATGTTTTTACGTTCAGTGGCAGCGTGACGGTAGGAAACCACGGAAACTCAGCGGAGACACCGGAGCTGTCGGCTCAGGTGGAGGTGGCGTCTGTGAAAAGTCACCGTGGTAACGCAGTGAGGAGGAATGGAGCGTTACACTGATGCTGCATTCACCTGCAGTCGGGCAGACGGCCGTCGCTAACAAACCAGATGTCATTTTAGTCACAGAAGTCCAGAGAAAGCCGGTAAAACGTGGGTCAGGTAAACAATACCACATCGCCATGACAACATATTGTCACGTGTATTGTTTTGCCTCGGCTGTCGTCCGTCTGCCGTCTGCCCAATTTCAGGTGAATGCAGCATGAAAAATATGATTGAGTTGCTTGCGATATACAACCACAACGCTAGATGGGAGTAATTCCTACACAATGTCCCTTTAAGATTGTGTGTGGTGTTTTTACAGTTTTTCTCAATCGCTTTGGTGCTATTCTCAGATCAGAATGAAAGTTCTCATAACTATTAGTTCAACCTCCACAACATGTAGTCATTTGTCCACATCATAGTAGCAGTTTCTCCTTCCTCTGAACAAATTGCAATTGCTTTTGGACATGTATCAGTTGCTCTCATACAATTCTCTGCTGTTTTACAACATTATCATTTGTTTATGTCATGTCAGTCAAAATGAACTATACTTCTGAACACTGAATAGTCTTTCCCTATAAAACTAATAGTCCTCATTTCATTGCTTGAGTCATTACATACAAAATTGTTGAACTAGTTTTCAAAATCTGTCAAACTAATTTTAAATGTTGGGAGAAGCACTGTGAATTCAATTATTCAAACATTTAGAGTAAGGAACAACAGGTAGTATGGTATTGGACAGTAATTCAGCACTAAACAATCTGCACTGCTGTCGTTGTGTCAGGCATTACTGTAAGATACAGTGGGACAAGAACTTTTTACATTTACATTTAGACCTACAGCTTCACTAGAGAACAGATTTACTGTATTGTAATGTATTACAGCAACCACAGTAAAGATTTCCCATCTTTACAGTACGGTACTGTACTACAGCATTTTACAAGTAGGAAGCACTTTGACAGTATTGTACACTACAGTAATAATGGTTGATGCAGTACATGTACTGTACATTACTGTAATTTTACTCTGCATCACATAGGATTACAACACAACCTCACAGAGGTGGAAGAGACTGAGCCCTTTTTACTCTGCTACAACAACAAGACATGTGTGCAATGGTGATTACAAACAATGGCATAAGGTTGAAAGAGATACAATGTAAGGATGACATTATTGTATCTTTGGGAATATTGAATCTGTTTCAATCGCTACAATTGACAGTGTGATGTAGATGAAAATGTGACTGGAACGTCTGGATGTGCAGGAATGATTGACAGTACTCTGTAGGTTCAGTTACTATATGTACTGCAACATTGTTTACGTAAAGTTGTACCCAAAGAGTGTTTCTTATGTTTGTTGTAGATGACTGTAGTGTATTTTTCCTTTGCACAATGCTGTGAACGAATCAGAATTGCAAAGAGCATATGCAGTAGAAATGTGAAACACACATATTCAGTATCTCCACTAAATACAGTAATGTGTAACTTTACTGTAGTTTTCACATGGCTGTACAAGTAGTGTATAGTGCTGTCTTGAGCATTTTCAGGTATCATCACTTTTTGCATTGGAAAACAATAATAAGAATTATAGCTGCTGCGCAGCGATGGGTCGGGTCCGGGCTACTTTTGGGCAAATTTAGGCAATTCTGAGCAACAAACAGGAGAATAGGAAGACAGGACAGTTGACTTTGTAATGTTCAATTTGCATCAGTTGAGGATTGAACCTACAACCTCGGGAACCAAAGACCGGTGTCTATCGCACTGAGCTAATTGACAAGTGGCCTTCAACAGTGGCTTCACAAATTGAGTAAGCCATTCACTGTCGTGTAGGCAGATTTGAAACCACAGTAAAAAGAAAAATCAGTTTTTGAGGTAAAATAATGGTATGTATTTGTCAAACATCTACTATGAGTCTAAGATGTTAGGAGCCTTCGCACATGGTCCAGTCCAAGCTATTTGGATTTTTAAATTTAGAGGCTTGCTGTGATGCCACCATTAGGACAATTGTCTTGTGTTTCGTGTTGAGGACAACTGACATTTTGATCTGTCATCATCATCATCATCATCATCATCATCATCGCCCTTGCTGGGTCTCGAACTCACAACCTCTGACACCAAGAACCAGCTCCTAACCCGCTGAGCTAATTGGCTGGTAGTGAGACCTGCTGTGTAGCTTCATTTATCCACTCAGGTGAGTCAGTGCCCGGGCAGCTGTTGTCAAGGCAGATATAAAAAAGTCAGAAATTCTATTATCTAAACAAAAATCTGTTAATACATAAATTGCATTTAGACAGCAAAACAGCTTGAGGACAGCTGACATTTTGATCTGTCATCATCATCATCACCCTTGCTGGGTCTCGAACTCACAACCTCTGACACCAAGAACCAGCTCCTAACTCGCTGAGCTAATTGGCTGGTAGTGAGACCTGCTGTGTAGCTTAATTTATCCACTCAGGTGAGTCAGTGCCCGGGCAGCTGTTGTGATAAAATGGTCAAAATTTCAGAAATTCAGTCATCTAAACAAAAATCTGATAATACATAAATTGCATCTTGACAGCATGGAAATGTTGGTGATTTGCCCCCCTAGGAGGGGGGGGCACATGTCCTTGGAGTTGAGTGAATCTGGCATGGGACTGGACCTTTGTGCAAAGTTTGGTGAGTTTTCGCCCATGGGAAGTATGACTTCCTTGGAAGAAGAAAGAAAGAAAGAAGAAGAAGAAGAAGAAGAAGAAGAAGAAGAAGAAGAAGAAGAATTCCTAGGAATACAATAGTGTCCTGTCAGCTGCGCTGCCCGGACCCTAATAAAGTGTCCTAATGAAAACATGACAAAGCCATTTGACTATCTTGTTCATAAACGATGGTGTCAGGACTTCTCATTTTGACGACACTGACAGTTTCATTGACATGAGTACTTGCTTTTGAGGGATGGACAATCCATTTTGAGCAAGACCTGCAAGCTTTTGCAGGTCATCCAATAGGTTTTGCAGTTTGCAATAATTGTTCTGAGAAATGCACTAACTGTTGTGCAAATGTTAAGAGTGATGTGAGAAAAGCACCAAAGCGATTGAGAAAAACTGTAATCATAATTTAAAAATATATAAATATAAATAATAATTAGTTAAAAAAATATTTTTATCCCCGACCCCAAGGTTGAAAAACACTGCCCTAAAGCCACTCAAGTTTTGTCTTGGCTGTACATTACAGGTCATTGTTGAGCTGAGTGTGGAGCCCTAACCCTTCAACACTGACACTGTCCTTGCAGCTGAAAAGCCCCTTATAGATAGATAGATAGATAGATAGATAGATAGATAGATAGATAGACAGACAGACAGACAGACAGACAGACAGACAGACAGACAGACAGACAGACAGACAGACAGACAGACAGACAGACAGACAGATAGATAGATAGATAGATAGATAGATAGATAGATAGATAGATAGATAGATAGATAGATAGATAGTATTATTTCTCAGCCCAACCTGGCTAAAAAAAAGGGTGTAATTTCTGCATTCTAATACAGGCACACATGATAATGATAGTATGATGACATGATGGTAAAATTACTTTTCTACTTTTCCCTGTTAATTTGGTGAGATTGGATGGACCTTTTTTCTTTTCTTTACTTGTTATTTATCAACTGATATGAACCATTACATGACTGTATGATGTTTTTTTATGTCATGTGACTGTGTTATCATAGCATGCTTGTGCTACACATTTTTTGTGCAGTATTTTTTATTTTGATGTTTGTATAATGATGTATCTTTTTGAATGTTGTACATCTATGTGAACATTTTGTCACATGATCAATCAGGTGACCCATCATGTGGTATAATTAGAGGTTTGTATTCTCACCGGTCTTAAGTCTGTGGAAGGATTTCTGACCTGAAACATTACTCCCTTGTTTGGGTGATAATAAATGGTTGCTCTGGAGCTGTTGTTGGTGTGCAGACTTTCCTTTTTCCTATGATTTAATTTTGTTGTCTGGCAACCAGCGTTTAGACTTGGTGCTTTTTCTACTTTCCCACTCTACCATCCATTTTTAGAATTAATGACGTGATGAGACTTGAATCAAATACCATAACAGACTGGACAGACAGAAAAATATTGATGGCAGGCATGAGAACATGCCTGCCATCCCCCCCCCAAAAAAAAACAACAACAAAAAAACATGGCAGCCCGAGGCCCGACCTGACCCAAGTCATTTCTAGGCTATATAATTTTGGCTCTGACCTTGCAGCTGAACCCAATCCAACCCGACCTGTTGAAAACGATTTCTAAAATAGGGAAGAGCTGTTGTGCCATCAACTGTACTTTCACTTGTTTTTTTGGGAGCTCGTACGGATCACTGTCAAGTCCAATCGTTCCTAATCTGAGCACATAATCCATATTTTTACTCTCGGTTTTGGTGCATCTTCCACTAAACTCCATTATATTGAGGGAGGTTTTGCCACTCAGTCCTATTGAAAGGGGCGTGATGTAATAACAGTGATGTAAACAGATTCCCTCTACGGCTTATAATTAGAAATGCCATAGAAACTCTCCCTTTGTACACTGAGATCTCATAGCTTGGGTTTGCCTTGAACCTCCCCTTATGTTGCAATAGGCAGACTTCCCATGATGCACCAAGCACCTCTCTCCTCTCCCTCTCAATCTGTTTGCATTCAACAACACGTTATCTTCTTTCTGCCTTGTACTTTAGTGGTTGCTCCTCTCTCTTTACTCTCAGCCCAGCCAGTCAAGGCAGATGGCCGCTCACCCAGAGCTCGCTTCTCTTCAAGGTTTCTTTCCATTAAAAGGCAGTTTTTTCTTTGCCCCTGTTGCCAAGTGTTTGCTCACTGGGGAATGTTGGCTGTCTGTAAATAATATAATGGAGAAAACCGTCCAGACCTGCTTTACAAGAAAAGTGCCCTGAGATGACTTCTCTTATGATTCAACTATAGAACTGTATAAATAAAATTTACTTTTATAAAAGTTTATTATTCAGACATTCAGTGAGCTTCACCCACAGTAACTTTCCTTTTGTTCTGCTGCTTTGCATCAGAACATTGACTAGTTTCTGACAACAACAGAGGGATGAGATTTATCAGGCCATGGTGACTCAGACCATATGTACTATTAATGTAATAATAATTTCATTGTGGGTGCTGATTTATAAAAAACAACAACATAAATAAGCCCCAACACACCCATCTGTCAGGCGGTTTTTATTTGAACATATCCAACTGTCAACTGTAGTTTTTTAACAATGCCAGCCTGACTGACTGGCTGGCTGACTAGGTGCGTTTACATGGGTCCAAAAATCCTATTTACAATCAGATTAAGAGATCAATCAGATTCTAAATGTCTCATGTAAACACCGTACCGGATCCGATTCACCCGGATCTGATTGTATTTGGGATCGGATTGAAAGAGGTAGTCTACGCCGACTGATAATCAGCTTCATGCCGCATGTAAACGGGGATTCGGTTGATAGAGTGGATTATTCATTCTGCGCATGCGCGTCATAGTACGTAGGCGTCACATATTGACGGAAATAGGAAACAAAGAAATAGGGAAGATTGTAGCAACATAGCATGCTACAGTATGGAACGTTAGCGGCTCTCCGCCGTAGCGCCGCTCTGCAGCGGCTTGGAGACGTGGTCGCCCGCTGAGCCGGGCTCCGCTGGCCACAGGTGAGGAGCAGAGGAACAGAAGAGCCGTAGCAAGCGCCACTTTCAAATGTTTAACGTTAGGACATTGTTAGGATGTTGTTTACATTCGGATGCATTCGGACACAATCAAGACCGTTTCATTTACCGACGGTTGACGCAGCCTCCGGAGACGGCGTAGGCTGGGTCCTCTGAAGGCTGCAGCCGCTGAATTGAGACCAGACACAGCTTATAATCAGCTTCAGCTGGGTCCATGTGTACGCAGATTGAATGTGGATCGCCCTATTTAGTGTTCATGTAAACAGGTCGAATAAGATTCATTTAATACGATTGTTTACAATCAGATTGAGGAAAACACTGCATGTAAACACACCTAGTGACTGACTGTAGTTATACCAGTGGTCAGTGTATTGCTGAGTCCATAGGCGGCGCTAGGGCAGTAGGAATGGGGAAGCTAAGGGACAAAAAAAAGAAGAAAGTCTTTACCCATAGGCAGATATATATATATAATTTTGATTATGTTCATCAAACTGAGATGCAGCCGGCGTCATGATGGAGGCCAGCAGCTGGTCGTGGAAGCATCGTGGTCGGCTTCATTGCTGCTGCAGCTCACAGCGTGCTCTTGCATGGGACTCTCGGACTCTTTAATTTTGATATTCAAAAAACTTCTAATGTCCGTTCTACCGGGCTTTTTTCTTTTAATTTCGCTGGACTGTCGGTGACTAGCATAGCTAGCGAGGCAGGTAACCAGTCAAATACCACCAAAATAAAAAAATAAATAAACCATCGACATAGATAGGCCTAATACTTTTAAAAAAAAAGTGTGTTTTAATGTATTTCATTCCCACCTCTTTCTAAAATATAATTTAAAAAAAACAACGAAAAAAAAAAGTATTTTATTTTTTCATTTTATTATTTGTGATGATTTTTATTCTATTTTATGTGATTTTATTTTATGTGCCTATTGATAGCGCCGCCTATGGCTGAGACACAGTCTACCAAGCAGCACTGGCTTCCTGGCTGCTTGGGAAGAGGAGGAGTGCTTCCACTACACTGAGCCATTTCTCCTTCACAGCCAACTACTCTCATTATAGTTAAATTAGAAAAACAAACAAACAAGGAAAGCATAATACACACCAAGCATGGAAAAGTCATCAGTAATGTGGCATTACACTAGCCACAACATATATCAACACAACAACATAAACAACTGCCACTGAAGCTGAAGGACGGTAAATTCTCAAATAAAAGCCAAGTCTCAAATAGACATCAGTCTCCTGTTGGCAGGTTTGATCGCCAGTTTTAGCAGTTTCTAAGATGTTTAATTCATGCTGGAGTTCTCAACGGGCCTGAAAATTAAAATGCAACCCGGTCCGGCCCGTCAGTGTCGAAGCTCAGACCTAATGCGGACGGACTAACGAGCATGAATGCACCCGGAAAAAAAGGGATGGCCACGGTCTGACCCGACCCCAAGTTATTTGTTCGACCCAAACCTGACGCATGTTGTCGTGAGGACTCCGACTGACCCAACGAAAGAGCAGGGCCCAACTGTTCAAAAGGTGTAATCTGGATAAAAATGATCCGGATTTTGAAATCCCCCCTTTTTGCTATCTAGGATCACGCAATCCGTCTTAATTTTATCCCAGTTGTTCAAAGCTCAGTAAGATTGGATCAGTCTGATCCAGATCCAAACTTTTCAAGATGACCAAATCCGGATAATGAGTGCCCTATGGGACTGTGCATCACACTGAAGGCTGATTGGTCTGTAAACAACAGGTAGAACAGCAGCATGGGCTCACTCAAAATGTGTTTATTTCAAAACTGACTGTATTGTTTTCTGTGCTCTTTGTTGTTTCTTCAAAGTCTTTTAAACAGCCAGACTCCATCTGGTTGGGCTGTTAAAATAAAGGCAAATATACAGTACATTAGTGAAATTGTGAATATTTCCCCATGTGCTTAAAATTCAAACTTCAAATTTCAAAACTCTTTCCTTCTATTCTTACAATTTTAAACAGTAAGAACAGAATGATTTGTCAGTATTTTCCATCTTTGTTGAGTAAAATATTAGTTCAGAATAAACTAAAAGCCTGTCCCATAGATGGCGCCTGTCTCTAATATAAGTTGAAGCAAATAAAAGTCCAACCTTCTGTTTGAGGATTTACGGTAAATAGAGACCAAACCATTCCCATGCAAAGTCTGTGAGCTGAAGGAGGGATGTATAAAATCTAGGAGCATGCATAGTGGTGGTTGAGCTGGTAGAGTGTGTGCTATTGGCCTTTCTCTTTGCCCCAGTGGCCCACATTCAAGTCTGACCTGTGGCCCTTAACCTCCTGAGACCCGAGCTTTTTTCTGATGTGCATTTTTTTTTTTATTTCTCCTTGCAATAAGTACAATACCTAAAGTTTGTCTTTGTACAGGAAGTAGTTTTTACAAAAAATGATGTCCTCATATGAGGACACTGGGATTATCACAACATAAAAAAAACTGTATTTGCTGTTTGGGACCAGAAGGGCCCAATTTGTGTAAATTCAAAATTTCAGCTTTCTACAATAAGTAGTTCTCTCAAAAATCAGTGTCCTCATACGAGGACATTGGGTCGAAAAACAATGAATCCTACTGTATATAGATGCAGTGACATATGGAAGTTCAAAGGGGTTTTATTCTAAAATGCCACATCAGATTGGCCTGATTTTTTTTTTTTTTCTGAGTGTCATCCTGAGGTCAAGTACTATCAGTCTGAAGTGGAACGGTCAAGTAATAACGAGTAGTTTTTAAGAAATATGAATCCTCCTGAGACCCTGCGTCCTCATACGAGGACATTATTTTTGCCTCTTAGCACCATGATACTCCATTTTTAAAAACTTTGACCTATTAGCCACATTTAGGGACACTGCCTGTGCCATCTTGTGGTGATATCACAAATTATACCAATTTCTTTGAAAACAACATGGTACTTTAATAGCATAACATAGTCCCAATGTCCTCAAACGAGGACGTGACATTTATTGATGTTCTAGTCTGCTACTATTACTAAAATGTGTCAATTTTTAATGCCATATGAAGACATTGTTGTACATAAATACACTGGTTTCATTCATAAAATTTGGATTTAATTCTTACCTTGGTCTTTTATCTTCCGGGAACTGCCATAGAAGGCTCCGGCTAAAATTCCCGCCATTTTTCCCCCCCAAAGAAATTGGTGTAATTTGTGATATCACCACAAGATGGCACAGGCACTAAATGTGGCTAATAGGTCAAAGTTTTTAAAAATGGAGTATCATGGTGCTAAGAGGCAAAAATAATGTCCTCGTATGAGGACGCAGGGTCTCAGGAATCATCCTCATAGCAGAGGGCTTCCACTGCTGCCTAGCTCTCTTCCTTCACACACACACACACACACACACACACACACACACACACACACACACACACACACACACACACACACACACACACACACACACACACACACACTAAACTGAACAGGCAAAAGCTTGAAAAATAAAAGGCTTTAAAAATGCCTCTTCAAATGCAGCTGAAATCACAGCTCAGTCTTTATCTCTCAATCATGTCTCAGGAAATCAGGATTTCAGGCAGTCAAGCGGTACAGCACAGGTAGGTTTAAACTTCTGGTTGTTACAGTGTACAGGTAGCCTACGTATACTAAACCACTGGCTTGATTTGGTCTTCCAGCGTGTTTGATGTGGCGCATACAGTCAGCCAGAAACGGCTCCGTCTGGCTGATGAGTCGAGAAAATCGGCAATTTGAACCATTTACTTCAACTTTTCCCTCATTTTTATGCATCTGCTTCATCTCTTTTTTTTGGATTCAAAGCACACTCTAGATTCAGAGCAGTGTAAAACCGGGAGAGTAATTGGGAAGGTATTTTTCTTCCTCGCCGCCACGGAGCATATGTGCACGTTCAGAGCCAGCTTGTCGTTTGCTATCGTCTTTACACTGTGATCAAATGCAACTTTTTAACAGAAGTTGTGAAACATTTGCAAAACTTTTCATCAGTCAAAGTCGATCACCGAGGACAGCTTTGTGTGTCGAGGCCCAAAGACCCCAACGCTAACAAATACAGAGAGAAAGAACCAGACAGAGCTAAAAGGAGTTGGAAGTACAGAGTGGAAATCACTGGGCGTGAGTGAGGGAAGAACAAAGTGAGAGCAAGACGAGTAGAAATTCAGAGTGATTAAGTCTGTGAAGGAGAGAAAATAAGTTGAGTCAAAAGAGAAATACATTTGCTTATTTCCCACCAGGGATCCTCTCATCATCACTGAGTGCTGTCTGCTTTCTGTAGCTTCACTGTGTTAGAAGAGCAGAGTTTTTACCTCAGTTATCTGCCCTCACTGGATCTGCACTCTAATGGAGAGTCCAGTAATATTTGGCTTCTGTAACTGCAAGAGGAGATTTGCAAATGAAGTGCAAACTCTGCTACCATATGGTGAGTTAAGATGGACCTTATCCCCCCTCCGCCAAACACCTGGCTCATCTATAAATAGGCAAAAAGGTAAAGGTAGGGTGTGTGTGGAGCTGCAACTTTATGGATGCTGGTTTATAGCAGGCATACACCCACCCATCTGTCACTCAAAGCAGCCACGCCCTCAATTACAGTATGCTGAATTTAAAAGCCTCACTGTGTAACTTCTCTTGTCATCTATTAAATAAAAATCGATCATTTCATTTTAAAAGAATGCGTTTCATTAATTAGTAATCTCTTACGTTCAGTGATAGCATTGACTCATTGACAAACATTGACTCACCGGAGACACCAGAGCGGTCGGCTCTGGGAGAAACGATGGAGGTGGGGATGGAGGTGTGTGAGACCTCACTCTATAACCTCACTGCTAGATGTGAGTGATATCCCTTTAAGGTATACAAAGATTCTTCCTCTAGAGATCAAAATCGATATTGGAAAAAAAACGGCATTGCAATTTTTTACCTGCAATATGTATTGCAACATTAAAGGGATACGCCACCATTTTTTAAATTACGTATCTTGCCTCACTCCCGAGTCCATGACAAGCTGATAGACACCATCCTTTCCACTGTGCGTGCAGTAACGAGGGAGCTGGCACACAGCTGATTAGCTTAGCTCAAAAACACCAGACGTCTATTGGTAATGCTAGCCTGCCTCCTCCTAAAGTCATCAGAAACACTCTTCAACAACTCTAAACGGGCCGATCTTCGTCTCAGAGCTGACAAAACTCTCCGGTAAGGCATCTTGAGCGGTCAAATGCCGGTAACGGGACGAGAACGGTCAAAACGGAGGGTTGCCATGGACTCGGGAGTGAGGCAAGATATGTAAAAAAAAAATGTTGGCGTATCCCTTTAAAGAATACAATACATATACATATTTCGGACATTGACCTTCTTTTGGGGACTAATGGTGCGTTCTCACATACTGGTGTGGACCAGGGGTGCACACCACTATGTGTGAAAGTATGGGGGCTGACTGTGAGCCGGGCCAGCCCGTCAACCCCATCCACCCCGACCAGACACACTGGTTTGGGCCAGATTCAGGATGAAAATATATACACTATAGGGCTGATAATTAATGCTAGTGAGTCTACGGCGGAGTGAGGAGCTGGTTCAGAGAAGCTTTTCTGAAGCAAAACAAAAGTTGACATGTTCACACATCGCAACGGTGATACTCAAACAATATGCCGTGCAGCCCTGTTTAATTGTGAAGGACTGATTCACCATTGGACACTCACTCTGGTGGTCATTCAAAGAATTGCAGGTTTCAGCATTTGCCGTTTGGATGCTACATAGTTTTTTTCAGTGTTTGCGGAGCTCACCGATCCATCGATACACGGTACTACAGCACAACATCTGACCATATGAAGGATCCTACAGTTTTTCAAGCTGAATATCCTTTTTTTTATACAAGTGATGAGCTTTTATCTTTTGGAATGACTCAAGTGTCAAACATCAATGAGCAATCCCCACTGTCTAATATCATTATATCAGACTTGATGATGGGAAATGATTAGACCAAAATACGACTATTACCAGAGCCTGAAATGCTCTAATATGGTGGGACGGTGTGTGAACAGTCAGAGCCAATCAGAGCTCATTTACTGGTAGGGAGGGGGAAAGGTCTGTCCAAGGTTTATCTCTCTCTCCTCTTTTTAAAGTCAGTGAGAAAAAGAAAGTGTCCAACACTGCTCAATATTAAATCTCCTTAAGGGGACTAAAGGGACTTTATGCACTGATGAAACTGGCTTCATAATGTCGGTTATTTACAATTGGACAATGGTGAAGGATTTTTATGTTATGCCTCCACACAGTTTTTTGGTCAAAGGTCAGCTTCATTATGACATCATAATGTTCTGAAAAATGGACTATGGAAAATGAATTGGAATCCACTGGACTTTATAACAGCCACTGCTTAAAGGACATGCACTATGTGTTTGAGTGTTTTTGGCAGTTTGGAAGACTATTTGTTACAAACTATTGGATGGTTGCATCATTAAACTGCAGACTGCTGTGATGTCAATAACATCCATGTATTATCTGGAGCAGGTAGCAGTGTTGTAGAGGTTCAACAGCTGCTGCTGGGTCCAGTTTTCTCTGAATGGAACTACTTTCTTGCTGCGTTTCTATTTAAGTGCCACTCTCAAGTGATTTCAGAGCTGGCTGCTTGTTGCATTCATTTCAGAACCATGATGCCTCAGTCTGAATGAATATAGAGTTTGGAGTGGAGTGTGTAGTTGTTAAGAACATCTTCTCACTCTGACTCACAGCCTTGGGGTCTTTGTGCTGTCACTGTCAAGGGGAACATCCTCCGTTGTAACATCTGACTGTGTAGCATCCAGACGTATCATGAAACCCGCTTTGTTAACATGGATGTTTGGGAGGAGGTACAGTCTCCTCTCTGCCTCTCTCTGACAAATTGCTCCATGTCTTGAGACATAGGGCTCTACTTTGGTAGACTAGGTGCAGGCGAGGCGCATCTGCCCTGCGCCTCGCCTTCGCTTCGCCAACGGGGAGTGGCCAGGAGCAGATTGCGATTTTGCTTCGAGACGCAGCGGGGCGCATCCCGCCTACTTCCCTCCCACCGGCGCAAATGGCATAGAGGGAGGAGAGAAGGCGTGGAGTGGGTTTGACACAGCCGAGTCAGATCTTCACCAATCAAATGAGCTCCTCTCCTCGCCTTTAAATCCGCCGCGCGCGCAAGGCGGACGTTTGATTTCACCGTGGAAGAGAAGATTTGAATCAGCACCTACAGATTACAGCATAGACAGTACATCTATTATCGATTGTCCCGTCACACTTATGACAGATCAAAGGCTGCACAGATGAAAGATGAGGATGGATTACTGCTGTGTTGACACTACACGATTATCTGCTATATTTATGTATTTACTTATTGATTTATTGAGCCGCATCGTCACGCGACCATAACAAATAAAACTGAAAACAAATAAACTATCATATCTCACAGCAAACCACAATCAGCCTGGCATAGTGCTCATAGTGAGCAGATATTAACATCTCCCCTCTCAGGTAAATTCTAAAGAAAAAAGAAAAAGAGAGACGCTCCGGGATGCATCCATTACGCACAGCTGTTTGTGCACACGTGTTTAAATATAGGTTACTAAATATGTCTTTATTAATGGAAAAGGGGTGTGAGTCCAAGCTGGCAGTGTCCGGTCACGCGAACAGACCTCACGGGCTGATGGTGCAAAAGTAGTCTGGGAGGGAGGAGGTTATGATGTTTGCTCTGACAGATTGAGAGCTGTTGCCCAGTAAAAAAAAACAAAAAACAAAACACACACACCCCTTTTCCATTAATAAAGACACTCATATTTAGTAACCTATATTTAAACACGTGTGCACAGATCACAACATAAACACAGCTGTGCGTAACGAGGCATCGCGGAGCGTCTCTCTTTTTCTTTTTTCTTTAGAATTTACCTGAGATGGGAGATGTTAATATCTGCTCACTTTGATGCCGAGGCTGATTGTGGTTTGCTGTGAGAGATGATAGTTTATTTGTTTTCAGTTGTATTTGTTATGGTCGCGTGACGATGCGGCGCTGGCCCCTAATAAATCAATAAGTAAATAAATAGCTGATCATCTGCAACGGCACAGTGTGTAGTGTCAACACCTGCTCTTGGGACATCCACGGCTGTCTCAGTCCCTCCCTGGTTTCATCTGTGTTAATTCAGTCAGGCTGAGTTTCCATTACGCAAGCCTTTGATGGTCATCAGTGTGACGGGACAATCTATATAGATATAGGTGTATGTGCTGATTCAGATACAATAAATAGGGGTTATTGTGATGATGATTATTATTATTATTATTATTAATTGCATTTAAATGTGCCTGGAAGTGTGGAAATCTGCCTGTGAGGTCTTGGTGACGTGTCTGCACTGCGCGCTGGGCAGTCAAATTGCCACTGCGCTGGCTGCGCTTCGCCTTGCGCTGAGACTAGACCAGGTTGGAGCTGGCGAGCTTTCGGCGCACTCTCCGCGCGGTCTATCGGCAACAAATTGTCACTGCGCCACGGCGAATCTGTCGACACCTCCCCCTGCTGCGCGACCACTCCCATCTCAGCGCACAGCAGTCTGCCAATTTACCGAATCCGCTGCGCACCTTGTTGCACTGGAGGAAAATGCCACTGCGCCAGCTGCGTCAGGGCTCGCTTCGCTGCGCCCCCATGAGTTGCGCCAAGAAATTAGGGCCCTATCACCATCGACTGTCAAACTGTGAAATAATGTGACGCTGACAACACACACAGGCTACAAACAAAAGCCATTAATAAAAATATTCTTCTACAGTGATACTAGAGACCAACAACTCCTCATCCTAACTTTAAGTTAAAGGGATAGTTCACCCAAAATTGAAATGTCACTCATTATCTACTCACCCTCATGTGGACTAAGGGCTGGGAGAAGTTTCAGAGTCCTCCGTGGCTTCTCTGAGTTACAGGGGGTCTCGGCGTAGCAGTGCATGTCCATATAACGGTTGCAAATGGATACCAACTGTCTTCGTAACAAAAAGACACACCAAAAAACATCCAAATACCTCCATGCTGCTCGTATGTAATGTCTGTCTTGTATTGAAGCCCCGACATGAGAAATTGTTCCGAAAAAATTGAATAAGTCTATATTTCAAGCTTGTTTCAAGCTCCTCTTCCCGGTTCGTCAAATTTGGACGAACCAGGGTCTGTCCTCTTCCCAGTTTGTCCAAATTTGACGAACCGGGAAGAGGAGCTTCGAGAAGCTTCCGCTACAAAATAAGCTTGAAATATAGACTCATTTAATTTTTTTCGGGACAATTTCGCATTTCGGGGCTTCAATACAAGACGGACATTACATACAAGCAGCATGGAGGTATTTGGATGTTTTTTGGTGTGTCTTTTTGTTACGAAGACAGTTGGTATCCATTTGCAACCGTTATATGGACATGCACTGCTACGCCGAGACCCCCTGTAACTCAGAGAAGCCACGGAGGACTCTGAAACTTCTCCCAGCCCTTAGTCCACATGAGGGTGAGTAGATAATGAGTGCAATTTGAATTTTGGGTGAACTATCCCTTTAAAGGATTGTGATGCTGTTCTATTAACTGTCCTGCAGTGTTGGCTAATGCTTTTAAATGCTTTATTAACAGTCTTATCTTGTCTGTGTTTGAGCTTGTCTGTAACGGGTCCCTTAACACTTGGCCTCAAAGCTACTCCAGAGATGGAGCCTTTTTTTTGGAGGAGCTGCTGGGCCTCTTAGTCTGAAAACTGGTGCTCACCTCTAATGATCCGACTTCAAATATGTCCTCAATGTGTCTTGGACACATCCGCACCTGGACTGACCTGAGCTGAAGGAAGTGTTACTGCAGGTCAGAACAGGGTCTCTGACTCTGTTCAGTTCAGGCTTAGAAACATTTACCACATGTACAGAACCCTCAAACTCTCACACAGAGACACACAGACACACATGGGACTGAGAGGAAGATTATATAATATTATATAACAGTATAATAGATCTACATAACTCCAACACCTTGTGTGTGTGTGTGTATAGACCTACAGTATGTTGCCTGTTGATGTAAAATCAGGTATGCGTAGGTGAGCTAGTTTGAGTTAAAGAAAAGTGGGCACATCACACACACACACACACACCTCAAATGTGGAAGTGCTGTGTGTAGGAGTCTTGGTATCCTTCAGGAAAAATACACTTTCAGCCTCCTTTGTGCTCTGTGAATATCTTTGCTACTGATCCGCTCTCCACAACATCAATGGTTTTCATGGACTCCACTTCCTTTTGATAATGGCTTGTTACAAAACACAGCTCCGACAAAAGTTTCTCTCTTCAAGGTCAAAGAGCACAGAGAGGACACAGTGGCACCGAGTTGTCTGGAACCACTCTTAGATAATAGTATTGGATTTTGTAAAAAAAAAAAAAAAAAAAAAAAAAAGAAAGAAAATAAATAAAGTACAGACGGGCTGAGGAAATAATAGAAAAGAGACAGAGAGCAAATATATTCTGCATAGTCCACAAGGACATTTGCAGAAATAATATGTGGACCCAATTAAAGCGGAGCTGGACCAGACGCTGTGAGAGTGTTCAGCCTTGGTTTCAGTGTCCAGGATCTGCCCACAGCATCATACTGAGAACAGCTCCAGGCTGGAGGAATGGAGTGGGTTGTCCACTAATCGGAAACGTTTGGGTTCAATCCCCGGCTCCTCCAGCCCACATGCTGGAGTGTGCCTGGGAAAGATACTGTGTGGTGGAAAAACTGTGTGAACGCATGAGTGAATGGTGAATGTGACTTGTGGTGTAAAGTGCTTGGAATGGTTTATAAGACTAGAATAACAATGTACAAAGTCACATTCCATATTTCTATTATTCCTTACAGGGCAATGGTCAAGTCGGCATTTAGTGCAAATAGTGCATCAGCTCCATTGGCCTCTGGAGAAAGGTGTAGTGTAGATGAGTCAAATTCACATCACTGTAAGAAGAGATGGGTAACACTTTACAATAAGGGTCCCTTAATTAACGTTAGCTAGTACATTATTAAGCATTAATTAATATATTAACAATCATTATTATGTATTACTTAGGATTAGGAAACAGATTAACTAATGTAGCCTATTAGTAAGCAATTAATTAATGTTTACTACTCAAAGTTAGTTAATACATTTAAAATTTGAATAATGTAATTAGTTATCATTATGTATGCATTACTCAGCATTAATTAACACATTAGTTTATGTATTAATGCTTAGTAATGTACTAACTAACGTTAATTAAGGGACCCTTATTGTAAAGTGTTACCGAGATGATTAACATCATTACAATATTTTGACAGTGTATATCCTGCTTCATTAATAATTTTGAATACACTTTTAGATGCAGGACAATACATCAGATGTTAAGAATGTTGTAGTAGATGTTTGTTTCTTTATTTACTTTGATAGATTATAGAATAGAAATAGGAGTAATTGAAGGATCATAATGTGTTTTTGCCTTTAAAAACATTCTCACTGAAACTATAACATAAATGGAAAACACCGGGCCGAGCCAGGCATGTGGAGTCTTAGAAATCAGTTTAGTTTCTTATCATTTTGATATTGCTTTAAAGGGATAGTTCAACATTTAGGCAAATTGGCCCATTGCCATAATCCCTATAGTTTTAGGAGTAGGTTTGTTACCTTTAATTGTTGGTACAAGCTATTTTTAGAACGGTGGAGCAGAGCCGTGAGCTGCTTAGAGCTACGATACAGAGGCTCATGGGATTTCTTGGTTTCCCTCATTAAACTCATCAAATACACAATCCAACAACTCGAAAACGCTCTGGTGGACAAGTTGTGACCTGCACATTCACCACGCTATGAGATAATAACACAACGTTACCAGACAGAGTTGTTTTAGAGGGAAATTCACGCAAAACCACTGGTGCGCGTTCCGGTCAGGGACGATTTTTTGGCAAGCAGTCTCTGTATTTGCCTCGAAAACAATTCCATCTCGTAACATTTTGTTATTATCTCATAGCGTGGTGAAAGTGCAGGTCACAACTTGTCCACCAGAGCGTTGTGGAGTTGTTGGATTTGATGAGTTTGATGAGGGAAACCAAGAAATCCCATGAGCCTCTGTATCGTAGCTCTGAGCAGCTCACGGCTCTGCTCCGCCGTTCTAAAAACAGCTTGCACCGACAATTACAGTAAAGGTAACAAACCCATTCCTAAAACTATATGGATTATGGCAATGGGCCAATTTGCCAGAATGTTGAACTATCCCTTTAAGTTAGCAGTAGTTCTAGTTCTAGTTTAGTTTATTTCGGACATGTTAAAAGAAATAAAACATAATACAGAAATGGACAGACTTAACAATTAAAAACATATGAACAAAATAAAATAATTGAAAATAAAGATAATTTGATTTTTTTTTTCATATCTAGTCATTATAGTCTATACAATAAATTAATATATGAGTTATTTAACTGAATTTATTCTAATATATTATTATATAGTAGTGACACCTTTTATGCATAAAACTGTATAGATGTAGCCTCAAACATAGAAACTCCACCAGTTTAGAGTTGTCCTATCAGAACCCAGAGCTCAGTGTTAAGGAGACGTGGTCTAAGCTGAGGCAGCTCTGTTACACCGGTCCAGAATTCCCCTTGAACAATGTGCAGCTCTGATCAGAAGCTGCTGGAAGAGCTGGTTTAAAGTTCAACCACTTATTAAATTCAAGGGGTTTCTTTACTTTTTCCCCCCACTTCATATAATGTTCAGATCTCACCCTCCTTTTACTCCGAGGAGATTTTCAACACAGGGCTGACAAAGAGCTGGGCTCACTCAACCTTCTCTCCCTGTTCGACGCAGCTTTAATGATGAAGCTGTATCTCTATATTCATAAGGACTTCTAGTCACTGCTAACTTTAACATATTTCAGACTCAGACCCTGAAGGATTACACATTGATATCTCGTCCTCTAAGCAACCTACTATATTTCACACGTTAGAATGAAGATTAAAATCAAAAATCTTAATTTGTCATATCATTATCTGTGGGTAATTATCACATTTTCACGATTTTAATTAATGTGCCCGTCCTGTCTTGTGGTGGCAGTGACAGGCATACTGACTATCAAGTCTAACCTCAGGATGAGTGAACGGTTCTGCTCATTTCCGGCAATTTCGCACAGTTTCACATCACTGCAGATGGTGCTTTTTTGACTTTCATACATTAGGGGATGGTTTCTATTTTTACAGTGGGTTAGTTTTCAATTCTGTTCTGTGAAATGCAGTTTTTAAATATTTAAACAAAGAAGATGATCCATTTTCTAAGGCAAAAGAATCAACTTTATGTATGAATAGACCATAAATGTACACTATAAGTAGAATACTTGATTACTATGAGCAAACTATTTAAGCAGCACTTGTGTAGAAGCTTCTCTCCTAAGTTTTTTGATCCCTATAAACAGTTTCCATTACATTTGATTGTCCCAGTGGCTCCAGAAGCAACACAACCACCACATGAACACAGACACTGGAGTTTTTAAAAGACAGTCAAACAGAATATTAGGCTACAATAATAGTCAGAGAAATACATTGCAAAACATTATGGTATTGACTGTAGCTACCACTGATTTAATATCACCCCCTGGTTTAATGTAAATTGTCCTGGTTGTTTATAATGAAGGGAATTAGGTCCATTAGCTGCAGCGGTTTAGCAAAACCAACTCTGAATAGTTGCAGTTTTGGCAGAAGTAGAAGAAATAGCCTGAAGAGATTTAAAGAGCTGAATGATGTAGACAATAAATTAAGAAAGAATAAATACTTAGAGTATTTCTGGATGCATTTAAGGCACCAGTGTATAAACACCAGAGGTGGGAGAAAGTCCCTATGTTGCAAGTCCAAGTAGAGTCTCAAGTCTTTGCTCTCAAGTCCCAAGTCAAGTCCAAGTCCTAAGATCTTTGTTTCGAGTCCCAAACAAATCGATTATAATGATACATAAAGGTCATGGCCACGGCTCAATTGTTAAGTTGTTTATATTTTATTGTTAATGTTCTGCCACTTATTCATCTGTTTATTTTTATTAATATTTTATTGTGACATGCTTTGTCAATATAAGCACTGCCTTCTCATGCGAATAAAGCTATTTAAAATAGACGTACAGTAACACGCCAGAAATCTTGCGTGATCAAACGTGATCTGACGTAGCTACTCTGTCTTTGGTAGCCATGGAGCCGTTAGCCACACTGGTTTGTTATGCTACGTGTGCTGCAGTCAGCTGCTTCTTTATTGGTTACATTCAATTTCACGTCACATTCGATGGAGACGGTGACTCAGGATTGTCGAGTTCCCCCACACACAAGACGACTTCTGATCCAAACGGTCACGATTGTCGGGGCCGACAATCGTAAATATTGAACATGTTTAATATTTACCATTGTCGGTGCCGACCGTTTTACGAGCCGATTGTCGGGAGAATTTAAATCTTAAAACACCACACACCACAGGAGAATCTCATAAAATAATCTCAAGAGCCTAAAATAATTGGGCCATTTTTGTCTTTGATCGAAAGGGGGAAAATCAGGGCAAAATGAGCCAGATTATCTTTATGTGTGGTAGGCATTAGTGTGTTGGCATTAATTATACAGCCAAGACTGATAATAGGAGTGGGTTCTATATACTAGAACGTCTCTGGCTGCTACAGTAACATTGATGTGACACTTTTTTAAATATTTTAATATTTGCGCTTGCTGCATGTGACTTGACTTGAATTTCAAGTCAAGAGGGATAAGTCCAAGTAGAGTCTCAAGTCTTTGCTCTCAAATCCAAGTAGAGTCTCAAGTCTTTGGCATCAAGTCCCAAGCGAGTCCAAGTCTTTTTTTGATTTGATCAAGCAAGTCTTAAGTCATCAAAATCGGGACTCGAGTCCAAGTCAAGTCTCACGTCTCGAGTCCAAGTCCCCACCTCTGATAAACACCTCTCCTTCTCCTCAGTATTACCTCTGTACTGTGGGCGCAGGGCGCGGTTGTTGGGGCAGTCGCGGCCCTGCTTGCTGAAGTTGATGTTGGTCCGGATGCAGCGCTGCAGCAGAGGCTGGGTGGGCCGCGTGTTGTCACTCATGCTCATGAAGATCTTGTAGGGCTCGTTCTGGCTGAGGAGGCGCAGAGAGTGCATCTACACAGGACAGGACAAGAGTTAGTTTGAAATGTATTAAAGAAGAGATGAATGAATGAATGGTTTTCAGAGGTAGAAATACAATCACATGCAACAGCATAAAACATATACATTCAATAATCATAATAGTCACAATAATCTCATATTTCATCCCAGCAGCCCTCTACCCCATCATAAGAATAAACAGTTAGAGAGTAGCCTACATTAAAGATAGAGAAAGTAAATGTTATAATTAGTAACAACAGCATAATGTCTGAAACAGAGACAGAAGTGAGGTCTAGAAGAAGTCAGGAAGTGACTGATCAAATGGAGGATAAATTGCTCCAATCAGAAGGAGCTTTGTATTTGAAGACACATCTAACTATTTCTTTTGACAAAAAACAAAAAACAACTGATGTGAATGTCTAAGGGAGTGTGATGATCTGCATGAGGTTTTAAATAAGAAGGATAATTAAAGTGAACATATTTGAAAATACACTGGAGCCAATAAAAGCATCTTCTAAGATCGAGTACTGAGTATGCAATCCATCCCTGTAGCCTACATAGTACAGTGGACAATTGACCTATGGCTAAGCCACACCCCCAAACGCGATGAGCCAATCACAGTGCGCATAGCTAGCCCATACACTCAGACATTCTCTGCTTCCACGTCCATTGAAATGCATTGGAGTTAGTCAGTTTTCATCCGTTTTTATATGTTTTTTCTTGACATTTTAAGTTTAAAATGGTCAAACGGTGTGCATGGGGTACATGCAACTCCAACACTAGGTATCCTGAGAGGCTGGGTGACAGGGTGTTTTTTTTTTTTTACCTTTTCCCAAACCACATCTCAACCGAGAGAAGTGTCTGCTCTGGATAAAGTTATGAGGTAGACCACAACACCAACTAAACCTGGATAAAATTAACAAGGATGTCTACATTTGTTCTAAGTCAACAACGTATTTGAGGCAACATATTGTCAGAGATGTTTAGATGTTAGCCAGTATCACAACTAAGCATAAAGTCCGCTAGCTTAATGCTAACGTATAATGTAAAACTCCATAGACAGGCTAACAGAAATTAGCCCGTCGCTATCGGCGTTTCGCGGCAACCGACAGCCATAGCAGTAAAGCTAAGTGAAGTTTTGGTGACTTCCAGATGATATTTAATCTTTCTGTCTCCAAAAATCATCAACTGTGAAATGTCTCCTACTGTGACAGCTGCCATAGCAACTGTCACCGAATGTTGACTGTTTGTCCGAGTGAGTGGAGGGGGCGGGGCTTAGCCATAGGTCAATTATGGACACCTTAAAGTGGACATATTATGGAAATATCACTTTCTGAAGGCTCTTTAACATATATTTAGGTGTTTGTCTTGCCTTCTGGCCCCAAAATGTGAGAATTGACAAATACATCTGTAATGTTCAGACTCCCTCGGTTGAAATCCATGTGGTTTTATGAGCTGTTCCCTCAGTTGTCTTCCAGTGATATAACTAGGATTCAAATTTACATAACCCCACCCCTACCTGGTACCAGTAGAAGGGGCAAGCAGTGGTTCATTTGCATTTAAAGGGACAGACACAGAAACCAGCTGTTCTGAACAGGGCTGTTCTGAGAGGATGAAAAGAGCTGAGATGTTTGATCCTTGGGGGATTTTGACCAAAGCATGTCACAGACATGTCTTTAAGACACCTGGGAACTATTTGAATTTGTGGAAAGGGGGCAGAATATGTCTTCTTTAATATACATCTACAGATGCTGTTAGTAATTCAGTTCAGCTCACTTTCCGTTTCATTCAGCAGGTAACCACCATGTTCTCACTCAGCCTGCAGCCTAGCCATTAATGCAGGTTCCAGGAAGTGTAGAAGTCGAGCAGTTTATCCATTTACATGATGTCATTTTTTAATGTGTTAATTATAGGCAGGAGTGTATTAAGCTACAGGCAACAGCACTGAACTGTGAGGCAATTTTGCCATAGGACACACAGAAAGTGTAAATGTATATGTGTTATGAGCCTGCAGCTTTCCATTCTCCTTGTTCATAGTCATTAGAAAATGAACGACTGTGAGTTGATGAATTACAAACACTCTGAAATGACTCGGTGTTGTTATGATTGGATGTTATTACATGTTTGACCGCTAGGCGGCAGTACTGGTTAGTAGTCAGCTTACCGTACCATATAACAGGGTAGAGCAAGACTGCATGGAGCCACATGTATGTTGTTGAGAACGTGAGACATTAAAGCAGATATCAGCTTCACGGCCGTTTCGGCTAATGCTGCGTTCAAGGCAGGCTTTTGAAACCGTAAGTTACAGCTTCAAGTCACAACTACGACTTGGTAGCGTTCCAGGTAACCCGTAGCTCGTGTTTTTACCATCCTGTTGTCTGTGAAAGTTCCCTATAACGGCCACTCGTAACTTCCGACCCGTGAACTCGTACCAGATCGAACTGGTATGACTTCACAGGAAGGAAAAACACAAAGTACGAGTTTCTTTGAACGCACCATGAGTTAGCAGCCCCCGCCCTTGTCAGGCATCAATTGGTCCTCGTGCTACGTCACCACATTCACGCGCATCCCTTGGCTGCACACACAGCCCTTCATGCCGTTCTCTCTCCTCATTGGATAACACTTGTATCCCACAAGGAAAATTTTCTCCTCGGGTTACAGCAGAGCAGAGTGACGGAGAGACTCGTGTTTAGGCTGAAATACTTCATGTAAGTGATTGCTGACGGAAAATAGGACTATTTAGGACTTATATTAACAAAAACATTCCACTGATATCTGCTTTGAACTAAGTTACTTGCTATCAACACGGCCTCATCCTTGGAACACGAACATGACATGGTACCAGGAGTAAACTCGAATGGGCGACATGGATTTAAAACCACCGGATAGTTTGAAACTGACGGGGAATGTCGACGAGAACTGGCGCACCTTCAAACAGCGGTTTCACCTTTATGTTGCTGCTATGGGACTCGAGGCTAAGCCAGAAGCAAGAAAGGTAGCGCTGCTGCTAACGATAGCAGGGCCACAGGCCATAGAAGTATTTAACACGTTCGTGTTTGACAGTCCTGAAGACAATGAAAAGTTGGATGTAGTGCTTAGCAAGTTTGATACTCACTGTTCTCCGAAGAAAAACGAGACGTACGTGTTTTGGTCTCGTATACAGCGGCAACATGAGCCCTTCGATAGCTTCCTGACGGACTTGCGGCTAAAGGCACAGTCCTGCAATTTCGCAACGCTGAAGGACTCCATGATCTGGGACCAGATCGTGTTCGGCGTGGAGGATAAAAAGGTCAGAGAGAGGCTACTACGGGAGATGGAGCTGACGCTGGCAAGAGCCATTAAGATCTGCCAGGCCAGTGAGCTGTCCCAAAGGCACGTGAGGACGTTCAGCGAGATGTCTGCAGTCGCCTCGGCGCAGAGCGACAGCGCGGCAGCGGTTGGAGCAGTGTCGTATCAGCGGAGACGGCGCACACAGACCCGGCCTGCACAGCAGGAGGACGTGATGATGAACTGCAAGCGCTGCGGCTCACAGCACAAGCCTAGACAGTGTCCAGCGTTTGGTAAGCAATGCTCCACTTGCCAAGGCAAGAATCATTTTGCTAAACAATGCTTCTCCAAACGGAAAGAGTGGAAAAAAGAAAAAACTGTAAACTTAATAGACGAGCCTGATCTAAGTGACACGTTCTTTGTGGGAATGGTGAATTGTGAAAGTGAACAAATAAATAAACCAGACAATGTAAATGATGTCACTACAGAAGATAAGTGGATAGCTCCTCTAATGATAAATGGGACTGTAGTCACCATGAGATTGGACACTGGTGCAAAAGCAAATCTCATAAGCATGTGTGATGTGAAGGCAATGAAAAATAAGCCACAAATAAAAAGAAAAGAATCTGGACTGAAAGACTACAATGGGCGGCCAATCAAATGTTTGGGCACATGCAGGTTGAGTGTCACAGTTAAAGGAAAAGTGCACCACCTATTCTTCTTTGTTGTGAATGAGGGACGGGAATCACTTCTGGGTGACAGAGCCTGTGAAGAACTGGGGCTTGTGGAAAGAGTGTATCAACTGATATACACTCCAGGTAAACAACTAGTCCTTGCTGATGCCCTATCCAGAGCAACTACAGGCGACAGTGTGAGTGCAACAGACGAAGACATACAGTGTCACGTGAACATGGTGTCGGCTACACTGCCTGTGTCGGACACAAAGTCAAGACAAATAGCGGAGGCTACAGCAAAGGATGCTGAGCTACAGCATGTCATGAAGAACATGGATGAGGGATGGCCAGCTGGTTCATGTCCACAATTTTACCATGTTAGAGGTGAGCTTAGTACTGTGGATGGTCTGCTGTTGAAAAAGGGCAGGATTGTCATTCCACAGGCTTTGAGAATGGACATGTTGCACAGGATACATGAAGGCCATCTCGGCATCGAAAAGTGCAAAAGGAGGGCGAGAGACACGGTTTTCTGGCCTGGACTGAACAAAGACATTGAAACACTTATAAGTAAATGTGAAACATGCCAGAAACACAGGAACAAGCAGAGCAAAGAGCCTATGGTGGTAGCTGAGGTGCCAACAGCACCATGGCACAAAGTAGGAATGGACTTGTTTCATCTCAGAGGTAAAGACTATTTAGTGGTAATGGATTACTACTCAAACTTCCCTGAGATGGCGCTACTAACAAGCTCAACATCAACTTGTGTCATAACACATGCTAAATCTATCTTCGCCAGGCATGGCATCCCACACACCGTGGTGAGCGACAATGGCCCCTGCTTCAGCAGCAAAGAATGGCAGAAGTTTGCAGAGCAATATGATTTCAAGCATGTGACGTCAAGCCCACACTATGCACAGTCAAACGGGCAACCTGAAAAAGGAGTTCACATTCTCAAGCAACTCCTAAAGAAAGCAGCTGACAGTGACTCGGATCCCTATCTGGCTTTATTGAGCTACAGAGCATCACCTCTTCAGTGCGGTCTATCACCAGCTGAACTGCTGATGAAGAGGAAGCTACGAACAACTTTGCCGAGTCATCAAAACGACAAATTAAAGCAAAAGAATCACTCAAAGATTGAACATAAGCTACGACAACAGAAAATGATGCAAAAGTCATTCTATGACAGAACAACCAAGCATCTCCCTCCACTGACTACCAACAACACAGTCAGGATTGAGGATGCTGATGGATGGAGTACAAAAGCAACTGTCCTGCAAGAAGTTGCTCCACGATCGTACACAGTGAAAACTGATGATGGACAAATCCTCAGACGCAATCGTCGCAGTCTGTTAAAGACTCCTCAAGGGACTGTTGGTGAGCTCAGTGTAACCTGTGGTGAATCTCAGGTAATTCCCACACCTGCTATGGACTGTAACACTGACACTCACACACCTACTCCAAGCGAACCTGAGTTAAGAAGGTCCACAAGAGAAATCAGAAAGCCTGATAGACTGAACTTATAAACAAAGAAAATTCAATATGCATGTTAAAGATGTTGAACAAAATGTATATTGATTGATGTTGTGAATGTGTTCTAAATGGTCTAGTGTTGGCTTAGAGATGAGTTATGCAATCTGATATAAACTGTTTATACTGCTTATGTGTTGCAGAGTTATGCTGAATGTGAAATGGTTGAAATAACTGACACAGCTAATGTGATGATTCATGTTAATGCATTTTACCTTAGAAAAGGGGGGATGTTATGATTGGATGTTATTACATGTTTGACCGCTAGGCGGCAGTACTGGTTTGTAGTCAGCTTACCGTACCATATAACGGGGTAGAGCAAGACTGCATGGAGCCACATGTATGTTATTGAGAACGTGAGACATTAAACTAAGTTACTTGCTATCAACACGGCCTCATCCTTGGAACACGAACATGACAGGTGTATGATCCAAACTTGTTCCAGTTTGGTTCACTTATTTGATGTCAATCCTGTGCAGCAGGTACCAAGTCCATTTATCCAGGTCCGATGCTGCAGGGGAAATCAACATTCAGACAATAGAGGGACATTTCTCCTCCTGGGTGATCCCAACATATTCCTAGTCCAGTCAGCCTGAGCTCCCTCTGAATGTCTGAGCTTTACATCTCACCTCTAGATACGACCCTAGTTCCTTTCTGTTTCCTGCATCCACTCTCATTGTTTTATGTTTATATAGTCTAATTTATAAAGTTTTAAATAACCTAGCACCATCCTATATTGGCGATTTGCTTTCTTTTTATACTCCACTGCCTGTCTTTTAACCATTCCTAAGGTGTCCAAGAAAACTGGCGAAGCTGCTTTCTGTTGTAACGGTCCTAGACTCTGGAATGCTCTACCTTTGGACTTGAGAATAGCGGACTCATTAGCCATTTTTAAAAAGAAATTGAAAACGTATCTTTTTAATTTGGCTTTTAATAGGGGTTGATTTGATCTTTTATCACTGTTATTGCTTGGCTTTGTTTGATGATGACATGTTGTGTTTTAAACTGTTGTTTCTGCTTTGTTCAAGCACTTTGGGCTGCTTTTATGCATGAAAAGTGCTCTATAAATAAAGATTATTATTATTATTATTATTATTAGTTACTTACCCAACAAGGGATGGCTACCTTTCACATTTAAAACCGTTTACGGTACCAATACCGTATAGTACCGGTATACAACGGTACTTTTTTGTGTGTATGTGTGACAGTTGAAGTTATTTTGTTCATAAAAACAACAATCAAAACTTCTGAATTTTGAACATGTATTGTTATGGCCCGGTGTAAACAAGCAAAGACGGCATAATGAGGAGTCTTCCTTGATGCCAAAAGTGGGATCTCTGTTCTCTGTTGAGCTGCAGGCTGTGCACGGAGAGGAGGGGCTGTTCACAGGGGGTCCGCTCAGAATTCCAACATCCCATTATTCCCAAAAATTACCCATTGTTCCGAAATCTCAATGTTTCGACATCCCATTGTTCCGCTGTGTGATTATACTAGGCGTCACAGAGAGGACAGAATGAAACACCATAACCTCCTGTTATTAACTCTGGTGCAACTTGTGCGCAAATGAGTTGCTGTGGTCCGGGTTGTTTGGGGAGGTCTCTGCGGTGCTGACCGGCCCCCGGCAGGTTATGGGATGTGGGTTATGGTTAGGATAAGGTTTGGTTAGGGACAATAGCGTTGTCTGATGTACAACGTGCACGGGCACAGGTTTTCACTTGTGATATTGATGGTTAGGATTAAAGGGATAGTAGCATTTTTTTTAAAGTGGGGTTGTATGATCTACAAATAGCCCCTAAGTACTTTAATTGCAGTAGAAGACTCTCTGCACTCCTCCCGTTAGCAACGCCAGCCCATAGTCCTGCCCAGAGATTTACAAAATACAGTGTTGTGAACAGACCCAAAGAAACAGCCTATTTTCACGGCCTAAAAGAGGTTTTACCTGAAAAAAAATACACAGTTCCATTGTTTGCTATAATATAATTTTTTCCAGCCCTTCAAAGCCAGCTAACCAACTCACGTATCCCTCTGCCCAGGGTTAGCGCCCGCCGATCAGCAGTTGGTTAGGTCCAAATAAAAACTGTGTTTTTCCTGCACTTTGAGGGGCTGGAAAAAATTATATTATAGTGAACAATGGAACTGTGTATTTTTTTTTCAGGTAAAACCTCTTTTAGGCCGCGAAAATCGGCCGTTTCTTTGGGTCTGTTCACAACACTGTGGGCCCTAGTTTGCTGGCGCAGCGCAGGTGGCGCAAGGTAGTGCAGCCGGTCTAATGCAAGTTTCGACCAGCGCAGCCTAGCGCAAAGTCAGATTGGAAGATTGGCAGATCGCGCTGCGCTGAGATAGGCGTGGCCGCGCAGCAGGGGGAGGCGTCACAGATTCAGCTTGGTGCAGTGGAAGTTTCGTCCGAAAATGTCCCGCCGAAGTTGCGCTGAAAGCTCGCCACCTCCAACCAGGTCTAGTCTCAGCGCAGGGCGAAGCGCAGCAGGTGCAGTGGAAGTTTGGCTGACTGACCTGCAGTGCACACACGTCACCAAGACCTCACAGGCAGATCTCCACAGTTCCAGACACATTTCAATGCAATAAATATCCACAATAACCACTATTTAATGCAACTAACGGAATCAACACGTGAATTTATATCTATATAGATTGTCCCGTCACATCTGACGTCAGATCAAAGCAGAGATCAAAGGCTGTCGGTGCGTAATGGAAACTCCACCTGAATTAACACAGCAGGGACGAACTGGCACTGAAAAGCAGCTGTGGATGTCCCAAAAGCAGGACTGAGGGTGGATGACTGCATGTCGCTGCCGTGTTGAGATACCACTCTGCCCTTGTGATGATTGCTGTATTTATTTATTTACTTATTAATTCATAACCGCGTGCGACCGCATCACGCAGCCGTAATGAAAAACAAAACACAAATCATTATCTCTCTTAGTCCACCACCACTGCCTCGGTATCAGACAGTCAGTATATAGCCTACTACAGTATACTCAGCATCTCTATCACAGAAAAAGAGAAAAAAAGAGACGGACAGAGAGAGAGAGAGAGGAGGACAGAGAGAGAGAGAGAGGGAGAGAGAGAGAGCTTGTCCTTTACGCTGATTTCATCCACATGGTGTGTGTTTATGTTGTGATTAGTGTAGCCTACACCTCTCATCTTATACACAGGGTTTGAATAAATGTGAGTTTCTTTATTAGTTTATTAGTTGTTGTTTCTTAGATTGCGTAGGGGTTCTCAGTGTATCAGATCAATCCTGGTTAAGTATATTAGTAAACTCATTGTTGGTCACTCTGAGCTCGGACCTCCGGGGAAACAGCTGTTTCCTCCGGGGAGAGGTTCGGCCTCTGGCGTCGCTGTTTCCTCCGTCCATGTCCAAGTATAACACACTATTATACTCATACACACACACTACTATACTATCTCACATAGTGGTGTGTGTGTATGAGTATAATAGTGTGTAAGAGAGTATAGTAGTGTGTGTGTATGAGTATAGCGGTGTCTATGAGAGATTATACAACAAGTAGTTCCGACCAAGCAGTTTGATTGGTCAACAAGACATTTAGAACATGACAGCACGCCTAACTATTCACTAAACATATTACTCCGCCATGTCATGTTGTTTTATCCATCTCTATGGTAACTCTATAACTCTCTATGGTCTCTCCTCCATGGATTCTTATTTTTTTTATTATTTTAGAAACGTTATAGGCCTATTACTCGTGAAAATAAATCACAAACTAAATCAACCTCCTGTAGAGTGCTCCTTTCAGATGCCAAACTCAAATTTTAGAACAATTAAATAACCATTTTTTTAGTGAATATGCTGTAAACTGCCCCGTTTTAGCTGAGAAGCTGTTCCCTTCCGTATGTGTAGCATACAGTCAGAGACTAGTTGTGACCGCGTAGAAAATAAAATATGGCCTGGAGCTGAGTACTTTGTTGGATAAAACGGAAGATACCTCTATGTTTCTCTCTCTCTCTCTTTGCGACTTTTGGGCTTTTAAATAATATGGGGTAATGGAAATGTTTGGCTTTCCTCATCAGCTGCGGTATTGATTTAGTTCGGGAAAGTCCGAGACCGTGATAAAACATTAACGTCAGTTCAGAGTTCATCATCTGGGACTAGAAAATCCTTTCTGTTGCTAGGTCGTTACTACGGGTCGGATTATTTGCTGTAGTGGTAAACTAGGTTCCATTATACTACTGACGTGACTGATTGTGTTTCATGTATTAGTCGGACCCCATGTTTTCCCATGGAAACGGGAAGCACACTTGCAAAAAACTTTCAGATTTGAGAGCAAATTGTCCATCAAAATGAATATATTGATGATACATTTTATTTTGTTGCTAATAGTTGTATGATCGCAATATTACCCTGGAGGGTGCGCTTAAATGTAATTTGAGCACTTCAGTGACGCTTTAGTGACCACATAACTGTTGTGCCCAAATGACGTTAAAGCACACCCTCTCTGGTAATATTGCTTAAGTGTAGTACTGTGTGTGTGTGTGTGTGTGTGTATGAGTATAGTGATGTGTGTGAGAGCAAATATGAATTATTTCCTCAACGGCCTCTCATAGCGTTCTGGCACCAAAGTGTGGCACCGTTTGATTTTATGTGAATACTGGGATTACTGTGGGCATTCGGTTGGTACCAATAAAAGTACCAAATTTAGTATTCATCCCAAATCTCACCCCAATGCTGCATTCAGGTTCTCAAATCTTCCTCACTAGCGCCCTGACAGATAGAGCACTGGCTCTCAGGTTCCGTCCACACTGATACGTTTTCAATTGCGTTGCTTTCGCCAGTGATAGTCAAGCCAATCAGGGAGTAACCATCGGTGTCTCTGCTTTCAAAGGTCGTTGTTTGTGGCGTCAAACTAAAACAAGTTCCTTAATTCATAAGCTTCCATTTGAGTCCAAGATAGCCTTTCTGTCTCAAAAGCCCCACTTGCTGTGGCCAACGGTCTTCTCTATCTATCTGTTCACTTTGGGGAGACCAGAAATAGAATGTTTTCTGATCACGCCAGTTAACATGGAGTTTTTCACAATAGGTGTTGCATTGTTTGGAGACAGCCAGTAGCTTTCCAGTAGCTAGTAGAAAGGCTATCTTGGACTCAAATGGAAGCTTATGAATTAAAGCAGAAGTAAGCAGAATGTTTGTGTTAATATAAGTCTTAAATAGTTGTATCTTCCGACATCAATCACTTATATAGAGTGTTTGGTCTGAAACACGGGTCTGTCAGTCACTCTGCTCTGCTGTAAGCTGAGGAGAAAACTTTCCTTGTATCCTACAACCTTTATCCAATGAGGAGAGAGAACGGCATAAAGGGGCGGTCCTCTCTGTGTGTGCAGCCAAGGGATGCGCGTGAATGTGGTGATGTAGGGACGAGGACGGGGACTGCTAACTCCATCTGCTGACAGGAAGTTAGCCAAAACCACCGGATCTCTTACTTCTGCTTTAAGGAAGTTTTCTATATACATGTTAGGCATAGATATTCTCCATAAAGTGCTGAAAAATAATAATTTTCATGAGAATTTGTCAGGCGAACAGTACTTTTTTTGGTCTTTTTTGGGATGTTGAGGGTGATATCTTAAAATCGAGTTGCAACAAACCCCAGAATCTTTTTTTCATGCCTCCCCCTATGTGTCAAGATACTCTCTGCCAAATGTTATAGTTGTATGACTATTTATTTCTTCTAAATATTTGCATTTACATAATTTTGCCAGCAAAATGACCCAAGAAAGGGGTTTTGGCCCCTGTATCTTTCCAGCAGCTAGTTGACTGGGTTGTCCACCCAGGTTTTAATCCTTCAAGTTCCTAGAGATCATTTCTGGTGTCAAACCTTTTACAACGCTCCGTGTCTGTTTTTTTGCTTTGCCCTCTGGGTAACTAGGGATAAATGTAGGAGAAGAGATGCTATGTCTTATCTCCACACTACTACTTAGGCTGCTGGGTGGGTGAACTTCAGTCAGGGCAGCAACTCGTTCCCGACCAATGAGGAGTTGCAGAGCACCAAAGAAAAAGTGTCAGGGAGAAAAAAAACTTCACAATAAAAGAAAAGGAGAGATGAAGGAGAAAGGGAATGATGATGAGAGAGAGATTGAGAGAGCTGACAGACGAGTGAGAGCAAAGGACGGGTGAGTGAGCACAGGAAGTAAATAATGTGATAGTAAATGGCAGATGGTCTGTGGGAGTTGATTACATCGCAGGTAGACTGTATTGTGCTGCACTTTGATGCTGAGCCTCCTGATTTGAAGAAACAGGTTGGAATCTGAGGAGACTTCTGGGTCCCCTGCATGTGATATATGGCCGCCGCCGCGACTGCATGCTGATGATGTTTTTTAACATCACCTTCAGAAAATGTGCTCCTTTCACATGGTTTAAAGATACAGAGGGAATAGTGGGAAGAGGAGGTCGAGAATACTGAGAGGTGGGATAAAAGAAGTTAACATTTGGATGCTTTTGTGTGCTTTGTGTGTCTGCGCCGTGATACATTACATTTCTGTTACGGCCTCTTTTATCCGAAGCACTCAGGAAAAAGCAGACGCTTTCGGTTACAGGTTACAAGGTCAGAGTTTTGCAATTCAAATCGCCCGGTGCCATGCAGGGAATTTAAAAAAATAAAATAAAAAGTACATTTTAGCCTCAACCGTTTATCTTTTTTGTCCCCTCAGCTCACATACAGTACCTGCATCTGTGTCACGTAGACGGGCTTGTTGATGAGGATCCACGTGGACGTCTCGTAGCAGGGCGGGACGGTGATGGAGCCCTCGTAAGTGATGTAACGCGTGGTGTCGGGGTAAAGGTCGGCGATGTTCAGGCCCATCAATAGGAAGGCATCGTCTAAAGGGGAGAGGAGGAGAAGAAAGAGGGGAGGAGGAGGAGAGGGTTAAAGTGTTAAAGTGCTGCATTGTGTTGTGTGGAAGTCTGCTGTGTTCAGACCCATTAAGAAGAATGTGCTGAAAAAAGATGGACTGTGTGTGTGTGTGTGTGTGTGGGGGGGGGGGGGGGGGGGGGTTAATGTAGACCATGTAAATGTATAATAGATGTTTGGTACAATTAAAGGGATAGTTCAACATTTTGGCAAATTGGTCCATTGCCATAATCCCTATAGTCATAGCAGTAGGTTCGTTACCTTAAATTGTCGGTGCAAGCTATTTTTAGAACGGCGGAGCAGAGCCGTGAGCTGCTCAGAGCTACGCTACGGAGGCTAATGGGATTTCTTTGGTTCCCTCATCAAACTCATCAAATACACAATCCAACAACTCCACAACGCTCTGGTGGACAAGTTGTGACCTGCACATTCACCACACTATAAGATAATAACGGAACGTTACGAAATGTAGCTGTTTTCGAGGTAAATACAGAGTCTGCTTGCTGAAAAACTTACCCTGAACGCAACGCGCATCAGTGGTTTTGCATGAATTTCCCTCTAAAACAACTCTGTCTGGTAACGTTGTGTTATTATCTCATAGCGTGGTGAATGTGCAGGTCACAATTTGTCCACCAGAGCGTTGTGGAGTTGTTGGATTGTGTATTTGATGAGTTTGATGAGGGAAACCAAGAAATCCCATGAGCCTCCGTAGCGTAGCTCTGAGCAGCTCACGGCTCTGCTCCACCGTTCTAAAAATAGCTTGCACCGACAATTAAAGGTAACGAACCTACTGCTATGACTATAGTGATTATGGCAATTTGTCAAAATGTTGAACTATCCCTTTAAGAGCAACGATTAGAGAGAAAACACAACTATGTAACAGCAGAGAAAGTGTGTGTCCACTCCTGTATTAATCAGGAACTCTGCACACACACAATCACATTATGTCGACTGACTTCACACACAGAAAAGATGGATATACCTTATTATTTCTGGGTTAATATTAGTGTAGGTCTACACATAATTAATATGAGGCACCGTAAAGGTCTCCTGAGTGATGAAAACAAGATGCTGTGTTTGTGTGTGTGTGTGTCTGCTATATTTAGCTCCAATAACAGGAGGGAATACTCCAGAGGGTCGTACATCTTCACAGCTGAGGTTGGACGACACATTTTGGCAGCAAAGCTCTGATTTGTGTGAAATTAAGAACATTTTCTATCTGAGGGAAAACACAGGGGAGGGAAGTGTGTGTGAGTTTTGTGTTACAGTAACACAAGTCTGCTCCTATCAAGAAGGAACTGTATATAAGAGGAAGAAGGGATGATCATGTGGTTCATCGTGGAGGTGGGGAGGCTGGAAAATTCAGATTCTGGAGGAGTTGAAATGTAGTGCAGATATATTTACAGTTCCCTCAGGATGACTGTTTGGTGATTCTCTCCCTTTTCTTTTTGAGCCATGTGATTTACTGTTTATTTGTGATTTTTCATTAAAAGTTATTGGATCGATTGTCATGAAATTCTATTCAAATATTGATGCATCATCATGTCAGTGACCCTCTGACTATCAGACTCTGGTTTATGACCAAATACCTGCAAAAACTGATGACAGCCTCAGCTGTTGGCTTTGTGTTGAGCCATAATTAGCAAATATTAGTGTGCTGATGTGTTGATACTGAACATGATTTGCATTATATTTATTATACATCAGCATGTCATGCTGCGTTCGAGACAGCTTGGAACTCGGAATCTCCCAGTTGAAACCTCCGATTGCCGATTTCAAAGTGTTGGAGATGCACCACGTCCGAATAACAAAAAACATGCTGGACCAGGAAAAACTTTGCATTCAAAGTGCTTCATGTAAGAAATTAAAACATTACAAAAGTCACAGAAACTATTTAAAATAATGAAACAGATTATTTAAAATTGAAGAGAAATAACAACATGAATTGTGTTCCACAATATCAGGTAAGGTAACCTATAACCATAAGTATATTATTAAAGTTTTGATGTATTTTGGCATTTAAAATGTATTTTAATTGATGCTTTACCGTTTACAGTGTGGTTCTGCACGGGTGCAGATTGTTGTTTAATGTCAGACGACTGATTCTTGGAGAAGTTAGGGTAGAATTTCCATTCTGACTTTCCCGAGTGGGAGCTCTGAAGTGAGGTGGTGTTCGATTGCATTTTTTCAAGTAAGAGCAAAGATCTGGGTTTCGACTTGTCTTGAATGCTGTTTGTTTTGCGCGGGATCATCCCTATGTTCCCTGGGTCCTATGTTCCCCACTTTGTATGGGGCCGGGGAACATAGGACCTTTTTTCTAAAAAAAGGTCCTATGTTCCCCGCTTTTCCCCAAAAGGGCCAGGGGAACATGCAATTTTTGGTCCCATACCTGGAAGTGGAGCTGTGACTTGGCATATTTTTGCCTATTTCTGAGTGAGAAGTTGAGTTGAGTAGGACTCATTTTCAAAAAGAGGGTAACCCGGGGAACATAGGTACGCTCCCGTTTTGCGCATGTTAGCATACTGTTGGCATTTAGCTCAGCGACAACACAGCGTCATGGGGCTGCTGCTAAAAAACAAACATGAAACAGCATTTAGCAGTTGCATCAAAAGACCAGCGGTCAGCAAGTTAAACATAACATGAATGTCCAAAGAGAGCTTTGCTATGTGCACATGAAGTTGTGTTGGCTCATATTGTACATAATGTGTCTCAATTCAAATACTTCCATACTTACACTGTACTTTTTTAAGTATGTAAGTGCGTTCACACTGACAAGTTATGGCAAAATGCAGTGTACTGTGCAGTAAGTACCCAGATGGTGCACAGCACTCAAAACGGTCAAAAAGTTGAGTGTGGAACGACTAGGGTGGCCATTTCCACAACACCAAAAAGGAGGACACTTTGCTGTATTTAGTGAGGAAAGAAACATCGCAACATACAACTCTAGTGTAGCCTACTCCCCACGACAATACAAAAAAAATACTTAGTGAAGCCCCGCCTCCAAGATGGCGCCGTCCATGGCTGCTATGGTGTTGCTGTGTGTTGTTTTCTGTAGCGTCTCTGTGTCCTGTTTGACTTCTTACAAAAAAGAAGAGCTGCTGTACTTTAAGGGTATGACCCCACCGGACATGTATCCTGAACTACTCACCCGTTCCACGGACTTATTGGATGTACTGGTTAAGGGAACTGTGTTTTTCTCCCGCGCGGTGAAGTGGACGAGAAGGCAGCGGGGAAAGAGGGCTGGCTCGCTGGTTCGCCTACGCCGGAGGGGAATGCGTCCTCCTTTACCGGGTATATTCCTCTCAAACGTGAACAGTATTTGTAATAAAATGGATGAACTCCGGTGCCTCGTGGCGAGGAATAGTGACTTTCGCTCCACGGCTGTGTTTGCGTTCGTGGAGACCCACCTGTCGCCATCTACCCCGGACGGAGCGGTGGAGCTGGACGGCTTTTCCGTGTTCCGTGCGGACAGAGACTTTGCGGCCGTGAACAAATCACGTGGAGGTGGGCTGCTGTTTCTTGTGAACAACCGCTGGAGTTCAGATGTAAGAGTGATACATCAGCACTGCTCTACTGCACTGGAATCCATATTCATCCTCTGTAAGCCATTCTACTCCCCCCGTGAGTTCCATTCATTCATTCTCGCCTGTGTTTACATCCCTCCCGATGCTGACGTCACAGCAGCGGTAGACACACTGGCCGAACAGCTGATGAGTGTGGAACGCCAGCACCCGGACAGTTTTGCTGTAGTTTTGGGTGATTTTAACAAGGCTAATCTTAGCCGGGCGCTCCCCAAGTTCAGGCAGCAAATCACATGCCCCACCCGGGGAACAAACATTCTCGACCACTGCTACTGCACAATCCGGCAGGCCTACCACTCTGTCCCCCGTGCCGCGCTGGGCAACAGTGACCACGACCTCATCCATCTGATCCCCTGCTACAGGCAGAGATTGAAACTCTCCAAACCAGTAGTAAGGCGCTACAGGGTGTGGTCCAGCGAGGCATGCGAGCGACTTCAAGCCATGCTGGAGAGGGCAGGATGTGACCAGAACTTTGCCTGGGCTGGACCTGGAGCGGGAAACGACTTTGATGACTACACTGACACCGTCTCATCATTTGTCAGTTTCTGCGAGGAGGTGTGTGTCCCCCCCCGTTCCAAAAAGATCTACAATAACAACAAGCCCTGGTTCTCAGCCCGTCTTAGGCAACTGAGGTCGGAGAAGGAGACGTCTAGGAGAAGTGGGGATGCTGACCGGTTTAAGGAGGCCAAGTACCGGTTCGCCAAAGAGGTGAAGGAGGCGAAACATCGTTTCTCAGAGAAACTACAACAGCAGCTCTCTGAGGGTAACCCCTCCTCTGTGTGGAAAGGCCTCAAGAAAATTACCAGCTACAAACCAAAGCCCCCACAACTGCCCGACAGCCTCTCCTTCGCCAACGAGCTCAACGAGTTCTACTGCAGGTTCGAGAAGGTACCACCCCTGGTCCTCCCCCATAACCCCTCCGAGCCACTTCCACCTTCATCCCTGCGCCCCTGCAGGACTACGGCCCCTCCCTCCTCTTCCCCTCCCCCACCACCAGCCCCTCCCTCCGCCTCTCCTACCCCCCCGCATTCTCCTCCCCTCTCACCCCCCCTCTCTGTCACTGTAGAGCAGGTGAGTCGTCTGTTCCAGAGGCAGAATCCCCGGAAGGCGGCCGGTCCGGATTCCGTCTCCCCCTCGGTCCTGAAGCACTGCCCTGACCAGCTAGCCCCAGTGTACACCTACATCTTCAACACCTCACTGGCACTGTGTCGGGTTCCAGCATGCTTCAAGGCATCAACCATCATACCCATCCCTAAGAAGGCCAAGGTCACAGGCCCCAATGACTGCAGACCCGTCGCTCTGACCTCTGTTCCCATGAAGGACCTGGAGCGCCTTGTCCTGGCCAACCTGAAGACCATAACAGATCCTGCGCTGGACCCCCTGCAGTTTGCCTACAGAGCCAACAGATCCACGGAGGACGCTGTGAACATGGCTCTGCACTACGTCCTGGAACATCTGGACACTGCAGGCAACTATGCCAGGATCTTGTTCGTGGACTTCAGCTCGGCCTTCAACACTATCCTCCCATCCATCCTGGAGCTCCAGCTTGCCCGGCTGCAGGTGCCGTCCCCCACCTGTAGGTGGATAACGGACTTTCTGACAAACAGGTCCCAGCGGGTGAAGCTGGGGAAGTGTACATCTAGCTCCAGAACCATCAGCACAGGCTCCCCACAGGGCTGCGTCCTGTCCCCCCCACTATTCTCCCTGTACACCAACAGCTGCACCTCCCTCCACCCGTTGGTCAAGCTCCTGAAGTTTGCAGACGACACCACCCTGATCGGTCTCATCACCGGGGGGGACGAGTCTGCCTACAGGAGTGAGATCGAGCGGATGCGGAGCTGGTGCAGCTGCAACAACCTGGAGCTCAATGCTCAGAAAACAGTGGAGATGGTGGTGGACTTTAGGAGGAACACAGTCCCACTCCCTCCCATCACACTGGGAGACGTCGTGGTGGCCCCCGTCGAGTCATGCCGCTTCCTGGGCATGACTGTCAGCCGGGATCTGAAGTGGGGCCTTAACAGCGAGGCCCTCCTGAAGAAGGCCCAGATGAGGATGTTCTTCGTTAGGCAGTTGAAAAAATTCAGACTGCCAAGGAGTATGATGGTCCAGTTTTACACCGCCATCATAGAGTCCATCCTCACCCACTCCATCATCACCTGGTTTCCTGCTGCAGCTGCCAGGGACCTCACCAAGCTGCAGCGCGTCATTCACTCAGCGGAGAGGGTGATTGGCTGTCCCCTGCCCTCCCTCAAGTCCCTGCATGACACGAGGGCCCTAAGAAGGGCAAGGAAGATCATGGCCGACCCCTCCCACCCTGGCCACGGCCTCTTCATTCCGCTGCCGTCGGGAAGAAGGCTGCGTCTATTGAAGGCTGTAAAGTCCCGACACAGACAAAGCTTCTTCCCGTCGGCTGCCAGGCTTGTTAACAGCTCTGGCCCCCCTTTTCCTCTCCCCCTCCCCCTAAGCAATAACTAAAATTCAATGAACACAAACTGCACCTGCACTTTATAATTTAAACTGTCCATTGCATTTGTTATGTTTTCACTGTCCTGTCCCGTATGTATTTATTTATGTGAAAAGAAATGAACACACACACATCACCACAGAACGTTCCAATTATGTCTAAACATAAAATGGCAAATAAATGAATCTTGAATCTTGAATCTTGAATACATGATAACGATGGTATCATGATACAGTGATTCTGAAGACAATTTATCAATGATCATCATGATGTATGTGTAACAGAAGAGGAAAACATATTCCTGAGAAGGCGCAAAGTATTTGTTCACAGTATTTGTATGTATTCATTACATCTGTGTTGCAAAGTGCAGAGCCACAAAGCAGAACATTTATGGCCTTAACCTTTATGTCTGACACGGACACTTTTGTCCAATGTGGTACAAGTGCCGGAAAAACGTTTTCAGACCACAAATACACATTCCACTTCTTAATAAGCATATAGAACTTTTTTTATGTAAACAACAAAAGACAGTAAGAAAAAAAAACACCATGTAACGGGTGAATATTGAACTGAAAAGTCCACAGTAGCTATTCCACAGTGATTCAGTCCTTTGGGGACATGTCTGCAGTGTATTATGTATGTGTGTGTGCTGCAGTCCACCTGTATTTAACTGATTTAAGTCCCTGTCCTCAGTAGGCCTATCCTGTTCTTCAATACGGCCTCAGTCCTCAGCTAAATCCACCTTCACCTGCTGTAGTGCAGCAGATTAGTGAGACAATCGTTCATTTTGGTATAAAAGCATGAGATTTGGTACAGATACTCTCTAAGGGTCACTTTTTGGGAAAAAGATGTTGGCCACGCAAAAATTCAAAATGGCGGCCATTTTTTCAAGATGTTCTGTATTTAGTCTAGTACGAAGAGGGGGGTATCATGTATCCCCTGAAAATATACTTCTAAACAGTGTTTCTAGATTGGAAAAAATGTGTAGAAAATGATGAGCTATGTTAAAAAGTTGTCAGAATGTCCCATGTATCATTTTTATGCAAATTAGTGCCGCCATTATCGAAAAAACCTAATTTCACTATATCTCAGCCAATACTGCAGATATCTGAACAAATAAGGTGTCTAGACCCATGTTTTGGGGGTCGGAGATCACAATAAAACTATTCATAAAGTGATCACATGTTGGTGGCATGCTAGTAAGCAAACCTAACCATTTTACCAATTACAAGACGCCAATATTGGAGATACCAAATAAGGTGAGACAGAGGTTGTTGTGTGTTTAACCAAGGTTTATTTGGATCAAACATCATAATAGAACTCTTGTTGATGTGACCACTCTTCTCTTTCCCATGCCAGATAAACAGTCAAGTAAATGGTTCTCCACTATGCATCACTCATCATCGTTTTCACTGAAATCATCAGAGTTAAAATCATCCCCTCCTTCCTCTTTCTCCTCCTCTTCCTGTTCATGCTCCCCAGTGTCATGGGGATCAACCAGTGAAGTTGGTAGGATAGGACCACAGGACCACACCGGTTTCAACACTCCTTCATCAGTCTTCATCCATCCCTGCCCCTCATCATAGGGTTTTGGTTTTTCCAGAATAGGTTCATCAGCTCGCTTGTACAAGGCACGGTAGTTCACACGTCGGCCATGTGGCTTCAGAGCAGAGTGGCATGGAGGAAGGCGAGCCAGGTCAACCTTAGACTTGCAAGTGAGTTTCTTGTCCTCCCCCACCATGTTGCGTAGCAACTTGGCACGGATAACATCCACTGAAGACTCACAACTCTGTCCAGACATCAGACAGGTGAATTGCTCCAACTGCCTCAGCATCTCAGGCTTTACACTCTAGCAGAGTTGACTGAATACGTGAAACCTGGGATTCTTCTTCAAGGGCCCCACCTTCCTTCTCCCTTTGATGGCACTGGTACAGTCTTCTCCACTGAACACATAGAACCCAAGAAGAGTGGTGCGGTGGTCTTCTCCCAGGGATTCTGCAATACTACTACTGCCTGGCTTCCGGTGCATCTGTCCCCAATGATGTTGAGATGGACGTGTTACAGTACGAGCAGAAGCTGTGGGCAAGGCTGCTAAAGCTGACTTCATCAGACCCCTACAGTGTGAAGATCCAGGAAGCTTCTTTAACCCAACACCAACAACTTCTCAACATCTCTGAGTTTGCAGAATCCCTGGGAGAAGACCACCGCACCACTCTTCTTGGGTTCTATGTGTTCAGTGGAGAAGACTGTACCAGTGCCATCAAAGGGAGAAGGAAGGTGGGGCCCTTGAAGAAGAATCCCAGGTTTCATGTATTCAGTCAACTCAGTGACTGCTAGAGTGTCAAGCCTGAGATGCTGAGGCAGTTGGAGCAATTCACCTGTCTGACGCCTGGACAGAGTTGTGAGTCTTCAGTGGATGTTGTCCGTGCCAAGTTGCTACGCAACATGGTGGGGGAGGACAAGAATCTCAGTTGCAAGTCTAAGGTTGACCTGGTTCGCCTTCCTCCATGCCACTCTGCTCTGAAGCCACATGGCCGACGTGCGAACTACCGTGTCGCCTTGTACAAGCGAGCTGATGAACCTATTCTGGAAAAACCAAAACCCTATGATGAGGGGCAGGGATGGATGAAGACTGATGAAGGAGTGTTGAAACCGGTGTGGTCCTGTGGTCCTATCCTACCAACTTCACTGGTTGATCCCCATGACACTGGGGAGCATGAACAGGAAGAGGAGGAGAAAGAGGAAGGAGAGGATGAGTTTAACTTTGATGATTTCAGTGAAAACGATGATGAGTGATGCATATTGGAGAACCATTTACTTGACTGTTTATCTGGTATGGGAAAGAGAAGAGTGGTCACATCAACAAGAGTTCTATTATGATGTTTGATCCAAATAAACCTTGGTTAAACACACAACAACCTCTGTCTAGACACCTTATTTGGTATCTCCAATATTGGCGTCTTGTAATTGGTAAAAGGGTTAGGTTTGCTTACTAGCATGCCACCAACATGTGATCACTTTATGAATAGTTTTATTATGATCTCTGACCCCCAAAACATGGGTCTAGACACCTTATTTGTTCAGTTATCTGCAATATTGGCTGAGATATAGTGAAATTAGGTTTTTTCGATAATGGCGGCACTAATTTGCATAAAAATGATACATGGGACATTCTGACAACTTTTTAACATAGCTCATCATTTTCTACACATTTTTTCCAATCTAGAAACACTGTTTAGAAGTATATTTTCAGGGGATACATGATACCCCCCTCTTCCTACTAGACTAAATACAGAACATCTTGAAAAAATGGCCGCCATTTTGAATTTTTGCGTGGCCAACATCTTTTTCCCAAAAAGTGACCCTTAGAGAGTATCTGTACCAAATCTCATGCTTTTATACCAAAATGAACGATTCTCTTGAAATATGCAATTAATCTGCTGCACTACTGCTGCAGCTCAGGAGACAACAGCACCGGCGTGCTTCATGCCTTCCAATGGCCGCCTTTCCTTGTGTGCTAACACAACAAAGTGTGCAATACGCATGCAAATCGTCTTTGCTACTTTTGCTTCGGCATTGAATGAGGTCCGCCTTTTCAGCACGAGATGAGTGACACAGCTAGCACATGGGACCAGGGGGCTGCTTGTTTACATTTTCAACCAATGAGAAATCAGAGAATTGAGTGACAGCGCTTTTAGCCAATAATTTTTAACCAATCTTTTTTTTCTAGCCGAAAGTCTTACACCATTAGACTATATGCAGCGTTGCGTTCAGGTGCAACTCCAAAAAGGAGGACAAATAAGCGTCCGGCTTGAGGCTGCGCCGGACGCCGGACAAGGCATTTAAATTCCGGACTGTCCGGCCTAAATCCGGACGTATGGCCTCCCTGGGAATGACGGACACTTCCCACCCTCAATGATCGCTATCTTGGCTATGTAGCGGAATATAATATGTAAAACAACATACTAGTATGCAAATGTTTTACTGAACTAAGTAGTATATGACAGTGAACATGGAAGTATTCAAATTGAGACACAGCAAACTCACATGCAAATAGTGCAATTATTAAAAAAAAAAAAGCAGATTCACAATGTCACTCAATTCTTATTGCAACCAAGCCCTCAGTCACATCCAGTCCAACCAGCGGATTCATCATGACGTACGACAGGATCTAAAAACCACTAGAGGGTTTTTCAAAGGATGTTCTTCCAGATTCTAACTCTCTGTGTAGAGCACTGTAGGAGCCAGCGAGGAGCCTGTTAGACACCAACACTTTATTAGACAGAGGAGGCAGCAGAGCAGAGGGATGACTCGCTGTAATCATCTGCAAACAGTGTAGGAGGTTATATGGAGCAATTTTAAAGATCTCATTTGCCCCAAGAAAGAGATGTGTTCCTGTAGAGGTTCAAAGCAGCTTGTCTAGGGACAAAACACAGGCAGAGAGAGGGAGAGTGGTGTGTGTGTGTGTGTGTGTGTGTGTGTGTGTGTGTGTGTGTGTGTGTGTGTGTGTGTGTGTGTGTGTGTGTGTGTGTGTGTGTGTGTGTGTGTGTGTGTGTGTGTCTCTTACGTTTGTAGTTGATTCTGGTGATTGTGTCTCTATTGAGCATGCGGTTGAGGAAGGCGTTGGAGTTTTCAGACAGCTGAGAGATGACAAAGAGAGAGAGAGATTAAATATTCATCACAAACCACAGTACAACACACACACACACACACACACACACACACACACACACACACACACACACACACACAGAAGCACACACATTTCTTCTCACTTCATTTGTAGGGACCCATCATCAACATAACGTGTTCTCTTGGTCCTTGCACTAACCTTAGCTGTCATGCACAAAGCTAATTGTAAACAGTCATTTAAACTTAGGTCCAGCATCTCGGTCCTCACAGAGCTACTGCACCCAGTCTCCATCTGCACACTCATCTCCTAACAGAGGTTGTGGTTTTTTCACACTGGTCCTGGACCTGTTCCCCTGCAGGACATACTAACCCAGTGGTTCCCAACCTTTTCTGGCTTGTGACCCCATTCTGACATCACAAATTACTGGCGACCCCCAATCACATGATGCAGTCATGTGATAGCGGCCGTCAATCATGCATCAACTCAGATATTTTTATATGCTGCATTTTATTTGAACTCGATTTATATTCAAGAAAGTGAAACTATAGAATACAGTTGTTTAAAGGTACATTGTGTAGGAATTACTCCCATCTAGCGTTGTGGTTGTATATTGCAAGCAACTCAGTCTTATTTTTCATGCTGCATTCACGTGAAATCGGTTAAATGGCAGACGGACGACAGCCACTGCACGTCACGGCTTAAACAAGCCTCTATGTAAACAAGTGGTCCATCAGCACGAGGCAAAACAATACACGTGACAATATGTTGTCATGGCGATGTCGTATTGTTTACCTGACCCACGTTTTAGCGGCTTTCTCTGGACTTCTGTGACTAAAATTACATCTGGTTTGTTACCGACGGCCATTTTTCCAACTGCACCTGAATGCAGCATTCACATGGAGTCCTCACAGTCCTCACTGCGTTACCATGGTGACTTTTCACAGACGCCACCTCCACCTGAGCCGACAGCTCCGGTGTCTCCGCTGAGTTTCCGTGGTTTCCTACCGTCACGCTGCCACTGAACGTAAAAACATGGCGACACCACATGGCAGCCAGCACCGAGCTTACCCGCTCCATGGAGATATGAATGATATGAACGACTAATTCAGAGCTGAAAGGAACACTTCATTTTGTTGATGGGGGGGGATTACTGATTAATGAAAAACAGACTTTTGAACAAAATAATCGATTTTCGTGAATAGATAACAGGAGAACTTACACAATGTCCCTTTAAGGCTACGTTTACATGGAAACGATCTGAACAGAAAACGCAAAAGTGGCGTTGCGTTCTCACTTTTTATTTCGCGTTTAGACGAGCGGTTTTGGGGAGGAAATCCGCGTGCATACGGTGATGCAAAAGTCTGTGGAATTCAATGTTGTATGCACGCCAGGAGCAGGTGGCAGCGTGCCACACAACACACAACACACAACACCACCAAGTCCGCACTTCTGAATTTTTCCCTCTTCTTCTTCTTCTTCTTCTTCTTGATCTCCGGCATGCGGTACGCGGCCATCGTAACGCTGCCCTCCACAGGTCATTGCAATCGGAGTGGACTTTTGCGTTTTCAGCCTTTACACGGGGACGCAACAGCGAAGTGTTTTTTCACATTTTTGTGTTTTCAAGCCTCCAAAATGCCGTTGCCGTCTAAACGAAAGGCACATCCGATGAAATATTTTGCCGTTTTTCATCCGCGAGCGTTGTTGTGTAAACAAGGCCTAAGATTGTGTCTGGTGTTTTTAATGATCATTTTTAAAAGAATAAGAATTAGTTAAAAGTAGAATATTTTTATCAGTAATTTTTTTTTATCAATTACTAGATATTTCAGGCGACCCTATTTGAATTCCAGGCGACCCCATGTGGGGTCCCGACCCCAAGGTTGAAAAACACTGTACTAACCTTTATGAAAATGGACACCACAGCGACGCCATGAGGGCTCTTGGCTGCCTCACTGAAGTTGGCGTACAGATCCTGGTTGTAATGGATCAGCTGGACCTGAAAGAAACGCACAATGACACACAGAGCATCACAAACGAGCCGAACTAGAGCAGCTCCAGCTCCAGCAGACTGAAACTAATGGATATTTTTCCATATGACTCAGTTGTGTTGATTAATGTGCAAATGTCAAAACACAGACAACGTTAAACTTTGATCACAACAGCACAAAGTTTTGGTGAAAATGTTTCATTTGTGTCCATTTGTGACTCCTGGGGCCTCATTTATCATTGTGGATACACCTTTTTTTACACCCTTTTCCCCACGTTTTGTGCGTACGCACTTTTCTCCGCCAAATTTGGGATTTATCAAACCAAAACCTGACGGGAAAAAGTGCGGACATTTACACCCATTTTGACCCTGGCGTACTGTGATTTACGCCTTTTTTGAGGAACAGGAGGAATTGGCGACACCGTTGCTGAGTCAGAGAACTGCAGTGTGAGAGGGAGAGAGGAGCGGAGTACATTTAGAAGAGCACAGAGGATTTTTTTGAAGTAATTGTGGTAGTGGTGGACCGTTGTTGCTGGCAATCCCCGCTCTATAATAACACTAGGCTCTATGTTAATTGATAAACAGAGCGGATTGAGGATTTTGCTTTTTTGCTTTTACACACTATAGTGTGACGTCTGACAAGGATCAAACCCGCCAAGTTTAAAAACATATCGGCAGCAGCGCACACTGATCTGCAGCTACTGAGACTGTTATTATTCTGTCACCTGAGTTAACGAGGTGCACGTGAGTTTGGAGCTGACGAGAGAATAAAGAGTGAGACAACGTGGCCCTGAGGAGGAACTGTGAAGGACTCAGCTGTAATGGAAAATGACCTAAACCGAGTCCAGTAGAGCTATAACTGTGTAGTGGAAAGGCGTGCAAAGTAATGGTAACTATCCTGGAAATCCTGCTTTACATTGTTTTAACATTCATTCATTCATTTTCTATACCGCTTATCCTGCACTAGGGTCACGGGTGAGCTGGAGCCTATCTCAGCTGACTTTTGGGCGAGAGGCGGGGTACACCCTGGACAGGTCGCCATTCACACCTATGGACAATTTAGAGTTGCCAGTTAACCTAACCTGCATGTCTTTGGACTGTGGGAGGAAGCCGGAGTACCCGGAGTGAACCCACACATGCACGGGGAGAACATGCAAACTCCACACAGAAGGGCCCCAGCCGGCCGGCGGGTTCGAACCCAGAACCCTCTTGCTGTGAGGCGACAGTGCTAACCACTGCACCACCGTGCCGCCCTGTTTTAACATCTAGGTATATAAAAAAAAAAAGTTTTCTGGGATAAAGGGGCAGATTACATAAGATTGTTCTTCTTTCTGCTCCCATTTGTTGAGATTTGGGAGGTTTTTGTTTTTATTGTAGCTTATTAAAATGCAAGATCATTTTTCTGACTGATTTATTGCCCGATATCGCCGTGTATGTAGTTCCGCTTCTTTCCCCCGCCCTCCGCCCGTTGTCTCCGTTGTCACTTTGTTGTCACTTTGTTGCCGCTCCACAGAGCGCACATGGCTAATTGATATGCACGTGCTGACCATATGGCGTTCTGGGGGTGGAGTAAGAGGTGTGTTCACGTGTGCACCATTCTTGGGTCCGGTGTGATTTATCAAAGGGAAATTGATAGATAGATTCGTCCTGAGATGTCCCTACAGAACTCATCATTGCACTCTTTATGAATCTTTGAACTGGTTAACCCCTAAAGCCAGAAGAGTTCTTCATTGGCTATTATTTATTTTTAAATGCATTCACTTTAATTTTCCTTTATATTTAAAACAATTTATGATTCCTTATAGTACACAATACAGTCTTAGACATACAGATCATCTCTTTTTCCGTATTCCCAGAATATTTAAAGAATCGTCGTTCATTTCAGTTTAAAGCTCCGTCTGACTGGAACAGTCTCCCATGCCAGCTTAGGTCTTCCACTTCTCTATCTAGCTTCAAAGCATCACTTCTAATTCATTTGCAAACTCCCTGTTCTTGTTTCTGATGATGTTTATTATTTATTTATTTATTTATTATTATTTCCTATTACTTATCTTTCCTCTCTCTCGTGCAAACTGTAAAAAAATTTCTTTCTTTGTGTGTGTGATTCTCTTATCTGATCTGATTATTTATTTACTTAATTTTTATTATTATAATATTATTATTATTTTATTTCTTTCTGTATTTTTCCCATTTGTAAGCTAAGATATCACAAATTGACTATTATTCCGATATCTGGCCGTTTGTGGATTAGCTGGGGTTAGGAGAGCCTTGTCTTGCGTGTGTGTGTGTGTGTGTGTGTGTGTGTGTGTGTGTGTGTGTGTGTGTGTGTGTGTGTGTGTGTGTGTGTGTGTGTGTGTGTGTGTGTGTGTGTGTGTGTGTGTAAGTCCTGTATTGTGTTTCAATGTATTTGCTTTTCTTTTTATTTCTTTTTATTTCTTTTATTGTCTTATTATTTCGTGGAAGGACCCCCTTGAAAATGAGATGATTCATCTCAAGGGGCTATCCTGAATAAATAAATTCAAATTCAAATTAATTGCGGAGAGTTGTGCGTACGCACAGTTTGATTGATCCGAAAGAGGTGTAAATATTTAGGGTGTACGCCATTTTCGCCGTACGCAAAAATTTAGTAGCAGTTTTACACCCTCTTTGATAAATGAGGCCCCTGGTGTGTTATGGTGGACTGCAGATTTATGGAGCGAAGCCTGCAAGTTCAGGCCAGAAAGTTGAGCTGTATTGTTTTACTCACATGACATTTGGCATGGTATTTACACAATTTCCCATTTTCCTCTTTGTTGCCAGTGCCACTGCTGCCCTGCATACTATTGTTTCAGCCCCACCTCCATCCCAGCATCAACCTGCAGGCTCCAGGTGGGTTAAGATATATCCTCATCACTCCAATGTATATTCAGTGAAATCCAATTCAGGGTGTGATGCACCAGAGCGTAAAGGCCAAACTCTAAATGTATAGACCGAATCTCCTTGTTGTTTACATTCTACTTCCGGGTAGAAAACCAGCACGTAATTTGAATGAGAACAATAGTAACAAACGCGAGTTTAGCTAGGCTATATATCATATTTTTCACGCCCTATCACCATTTAGACAAATCTGAAATGATTGAAGAAACATTACTATTTCTGTGTGTGTGTGTTTTGTGTTGCTATGTGTGGTATTTATTCAGTTTGGGGGAATCACAGTGTCTAGAAAGCATCAGGCTCAGCTGACAGGGACAGCTGACGGCGGTAGCTAAGCTAACGGCAGCAGCTAAGCTACCATCAGGACGTCAGCTGTTGAAACCCTCCCGTTGTGGGACACGACACAAAACTACTCCAGTTAGCTCAATCATGTAACTAAGATATCCGCTGCAAATATTTTTTCATGGACCGTTTATTGAGTCACTGAGTTATTAAAGTTAAACCATAGACTGTATAAAGAATGGACGTAGCACCCGTGACGTCACCCATTGGTTTGGGGGAGTCTGTTTTGTGCCGCTACTACGGGGGTTTGAACTGCGCCATGTTGGATTCTACTTTCCATATTTGGAGAGGTGCGGCAGTTAGCCGGCCGAGAACCCGCCCACTGGCCTCGAAGCAGCGGTCTCCGGACCTGTCACTCAACGTTTCCGCACCCTAATTGGCCAGAATTTAAAACCTAATAATAGTAAAACGGTAGAGTTTTTAAAAAAATTCACCCCCCTCAGAGTGTGTGCGGGGGTAGAAACTATCGGTTGAGACCAAAAAAATAAAATGTACCAGGCTGTAAATATGTTTTTTTAAGCTGTAAAGTCAGCTATTTTAACATGGGGCTCAATTGGAGTTGCTCCCTTCTGGAGCCAGCCCCCAGAGGAAGCCGAGGGGATTGCAGTTTTTTGGACGCGGAAGTGAGCTTCACTTCTCAGACCGACAACTGCCCCCTTGAGTTAAACAGGTAGCTAACCGTTAGCCCGGCTAATCTATGATAACCATGACTAATTACAAAAATGTGCACACATAAATTGTAATGTTTGTCCAATCATTGGTTTTATAGACTTTACAAACATCAGATTTGTCTAAACGGCGATATAGTAACATGAAAAATTTGATAGCAAAGTTCTCATGCTGGTTTTCTACCCGGAAGTGGTTGTAAACAACAAGGCGATATTTTTCCTTATTCCTTATTTATATTTGTCTCAAGAGTTTTCTGACTGAACTCTCAGTGAAACAGTCAACACAAGATGAAGCCTGATGAGTAAAATGTAAAGAACTGTGTTTCTGAGGTGAGATGAAAGTTAAAGCAGAAGTAAGCAGAATATGTGTGTTAATATAAGTCTTAAATAGTTGTATCTTCCGACAGCAATCACTTCTATAGAGTGTTTGGTCTGAAACACGGGTCTGTCAGTCACTCTGCTCTGCTGTAAGCCGAGGAGAAAACTTTCCTTGTATCCTACAACCTTTATCCAATGAGGAGAGAGAACGGCATAAAGGGGCGGTCCTCTCTGTGTGTGCAGCCAAGGGATGCACGTGAATGTGATGACGTAGGGACGAGGACCAATAGATCCATGACGAGGGCGGGGGCTGCTAACTAACGAAGTTATCCAAAACGACCGGATCGCTTAGTTCTGCTTTAATCTGAAAAGAAAACATGCTTGAAGTTGAACCGACTCAAGATGATGTCATCAGCAGTCAGACTGTCCAGTCAGTGTTTGATTGACAATTAAATACCTGGCATTATTAATACAGGACTCTTAAAGGGGAACTCTTTAAAAAAGCCGGTGAGAAATCAATCCACGGGGCAGTGGCTAACGTTATTTATCATATACAACACGTGTTATTATTTGTATTTGTGTAGTCTTATCTGTCATCAACAAGCAATTACAGGTTACGGGGCGCGTTACGTTTGTGTCGTGGTGCTGCAGAGACCAGAGCTGGGACACTGGGTCGGAGGCTCTGGTCTTACAAGGTTGGTTTTCAGCCAAGAGATGCTAGGTGGAAGACAGAGAGCCTCCATTCTCCCTGGAACTAGTTACAAGTCATTAAACCATCACAGTTACTCCAAAGCTGTTTAATTAAGGTAAAAATGTAGCATAGTTAAACTAAAACTCCTTCATAGTTCCTCTTTAAAGTGCACATGCACTGGTTGGACACAAAGAGCCACATAGCTGATCAGATGCTGCTTTTTTTGTTCACCTAAAAACAAATGAAACCACCCAAAATATCAAGCTCATGTATGAAGTGAAAAACGAAATATATTTTTTCTTTTTCGGTTTCGTGGCGAGTCATGAGAATAACGCCGCCGAATCGCCGTTTATGGTCGGAACTACGACGGTATGTGATCGTCTTCCAACCTCTGACTTTAATTCTTGATGAATGAAAACATGAGTCTGTCTTGCGCTGGTCAAAGAATTTCACGGTGCGCGGAGGCTCATAAATGTAGTGTGAAAACACTTCGCTTTTCCAAAACTCCTCGTTGTCCCTTTAACAATAATAACTAGTTGCCACTAATAAAACAGCACAAGAATCTATGACCACAGTTCTTCCAGTCATGTGACCCTAACCTTGTACAGTACATTCACTGACTCTGTCTGTCCAGAGTCTGAGTGCAGAGACTGTGGAGAGACCTCTTATATTTTCCAGCTCTGCAGCTGTTACATTTCTTTGTTTTCAGTCTCTTTTGTGTTTGGCTGTAAAACATTGTTTAAATGTTCTTGTATAAACCTGAATTATTTGCAACTGCTACTGCTTCCAGTGTTTTTTTTTTTTTAAATGTCGGCCTTTATGCCCTCGTTGCACTCAGTCGTAGAGTGGCTCTTTCCTTTCAGCTTCAAGCCTTGCATGTGCTTGGGTGATTTTAATTTTAATTTTGTGGAAAGAATGAAGGCTACACAAGTGATTTACACTCGTGTCTCCTCACCGCAACAAAGTCCTTGGTTTAAATCCACTTCCATTCATAATGGATGAATAGAAATCTGGTGAAAGAGTGTTGTGCTACAGGTGGACCACAGCCTGATCTGGACCCTGGTGCAGAATCATCGGGGGAAACACTGGTCAATTATTCACCGTTGTATTGTTTTATTCAGTTAAGAGTTCAAGAACACTGTAAAAGCTTAGAGGTTAGATTCATTGGCTCATCCACTAGTTGGACAACAAGTTAACACATAAATGAAAATACATATTTGAACAATAAACTGTGTACCAAGTGACAGTTCTGTTGGTTCTTTCAGAGTTTTATTTATTGAGTATCAGCTTGGAACAGTTTTACCACCCAACCGACTGTATAAAGATGGTTTTAAAAGAATAATTAATAATGTTAACAAGAAGAAACAAAAGAGACAACAGTGATTTTAAAACATAGCATAAACCTAATCCAATGGGTATAGACGGATTATCATGACCACGGGCCCCTGTCTACACACGCAAACAGTGCGCGCGCAAATGTGCTCTTCCCATTACGCACATAACACCGGGCAACACACAACCACACAAAATGACTGTCATTTTAGGTCTGTTTTGTTTGGCACCTGCCATGCATCCAGCCCTTGCAGTATTATAGAGTAAAACACGCCTTAATTAAAAATATCGGTAACCACCTATTTAAAAACTAATCAACCAGCATCCAGTGTTTCCCATTAATAAACGACTCTGTGTGGTGGCCCGCAACTCTCTCTCTCCCTCACGCTGGCGCACACAGACACACTTACACACACAAACACAGGCACATGGAGGGGTCGTGTTGTAACGGTAATAAACAAATGCACTAAATCGTGCTAATGTGTTCAGACCAGTTGGACGGCACTCGGATGCCGAGTACCCCAGTACTTGGATATCGGCTACACCCCTAGAAACTACTCACCTAAATGACCGGCTTTTTCCTGGTCTTCTTCCAGGAAAAGCCCTTGATAAGGTAATCAAAGTCCAACTCTCGGCCCAGTTTGGCCTCTACGGCCAGTTACATAGTGCAGTTTCAGCCGTTTCAGCTTTTTCTTTCCTTTGTTTTCGTTTAGCTGATCCACTGAGCGCCCGCGTCTCCATTTTAAAAACGCACTGTAGGCTAGTCAGTTTGACCCCAGGTACGTCCTTGTGTCATCACACTTTACTGATTTCATCTTATCATTTCTAAAGCATTCAACTGATTTTATTATCATACTACATTTTCAAAACTACATTCATTCCAATATTTTTTTTAAAAATTGTACCAAAAAAAAAGGCCAAGGGCCCCTATTGGCTCTGTAGCCCTGGGCAGTAATCTGTCTAAGCCAATGGGAGTGAGAGGGCGGACCAGTGTTGGAGTGGTGAAACTGATGAGTCAGGGAGGAGACATTACATCTAGGTCCCTCTACAGCTGGACAGGAGACTGCACTGACCAAGTCCAACCTGAAACATCATGTAGGCCTGCCATATAAGTGTCTCCTTCTGATTGGCCCACCGACCTTATACTCAAGTTCAAGAGAGAAGCCTGAGAGAGGAGGCTTCTTCTGGTCAACACCTCAAATAAAAGACAGGAGAAGTGTCAACTGTGGCACCTTTAAAAGAACTTTCACACTGAGCTTCTGGGTCTGCTTCTGGCTCCAGATATTTAAAGGGATAATTCAACATTTTGGCAAATTGGCCCATTGCCATAATCCCTATAGTCATAGCATTAGGTTTGTTACTTTTAATTGTCGGTGCAAGCTATTTTTAGAACGGCAGAGCAGAGCCGCGAGCTGCTCAGAGCTACACTACGGAGGCTAATGGGATTTCTTGGTTTCCCTCATCAAACTCATCAAATACACAATCCAACAACTCCACAACGCTCTGGTGGACAAGTTGTGACCTGCACATTCACCACGCTATGAGATAATAACACAACGTTACCAGACAGAGTTGTTTTAGAGGGAAATTCATGCAAAACAGCCGCTGCGCGTTCCTGTCAGGGGTTTTCCAGCAAGCAGTCTCTGCATTTCCCTCTAAAACAACTCTGTCTGGTAACGTTGTGTTATTATCTCATAGTGTGGTGAACGGCTCTGCTCCGCCGTTCTAAAAACAGCTTGCACCGACAATTAAAGGTAACAAACCTACTGCTATGACTATAGGGATTATGGCAATGGGCCAATTTGCCAAAAATGTTGAACTATCCCTTTAAAATAAACTTTTCAGTTGGTGTGGGAGATTTGATGCTGAGTCCCAACCTCAGACTGAGAAGAGTCCCATGGCTGCACACTGAGGCTCCAGGGAGTTTGGTACAGGTCGCTTGTTTTCTAGATATTATTTCTTAGAAGGCTTGGGGTTGTCTTGCTGTGTCCATTGAGTTTCAACTCAAACAAAGATCTTATTTTTCCTCTGAACATCTCTGACAGATGTAAAACCACAGACCCAATCTGCATAAGAAAAGAGCGGAGCATTTGAAAAGTTTAAAAGCTCCTTTCTAACGTCTCACTGTGTCTCTCTGGGGACGGTGGATTTGCAAAACAAATGCAGATTTGTGATCCCCGAAAGAAAGCTCGGGGAATCTCGGCACCGCCTCAGACTCCATGGAGACAAGAGAAAATTTGCTTTTCCAATTTTGACAACCAGGTTTGAATTGCTTTCATGACGGATAACAAGATGAGTTTTGACAACTTGGTGCTTCACATATGGAACATCTCTTAATGAGAGATGACTGTTTCAGAATAATTTACTCCACATGAGCTGCACTCGTGTGTGCGTGTGAATAATCGTCTTATCATTTGCCTTCTCTGCTATCAGCGTTATCTTACCAGCCTGTTACTATTCACTGCTGTGTTGCCGGTGTGTGTGTCTGTGCAGTGTGTTATCTCTGTGTGTGTCTCACCTCTCCAGGAAATCCCTGTCCGTTGAGGAGGTGCTCGGAGCCCTGGGAGTCCTCGCTCCCAAAGTGGAGGCGGACTTCCTCCAGCCGGTAGCTGTATCCCAGCGGACCGCCGGAGATGTTGACCAGGTGGGCTTTGTCTGGCCGCAGGGACACGTGCTTCCCTGTGTTGTACATGGTTCCTCCCATCTACAGGGGGACAGACAGAGAGGGATTACAGTTTTTCCCAATCGCTAAAATACATTTCATGAAACCTCCACCTGTTTTCTCATGTCGACTAAGAGCTGTGAGAAAGTCCTTCGTGCCTTCTCTGAGTTACGGGGGGGTCCGCGCAGCAGTATTTGTCCATATAATGGTTGTGAATGGATACCAACTTTCTTCGTCCAAAAAGACACACCAAAAAACATCCAAATACCTCCATGCTGCTCGTCTGTAATGTCCCTCTTGTATTGAAGTCCCGACATGAGAAATTGTTCCGCCGGTGACACAGGAAGAGCAGTGAACTGAGACACTGGGAGCTTCCGCTACAAACAAGCTTAAAATATAGACTTGCTTAATTTTTTTCGGAACTATTTCTCATGTCGGGGCTTCAATACAAGAGGGACATTACAGACGAGCAGCATGGAGGTATTTGGATGTTTTTTGGTGTGTCTTTTTGGACGAAGAAAGTTGGTATCCATTGACAACCATTATATGGACAAATACTGCTGCACGGACCCCCCCGTAACTCAGAGAAGGCATGGAGGAGTGAAATTTGAATTTTGGGTGAACTATCCCTTTAAACACAAATCCAAAATGTCAAACTGTGTTCACAAAACCCCAGACTTTTCCATCCAAGTCAAACTATCAGGTTATCCTGCATTCGAAACCAAACAATGTGTTCAGATCATACACACAGCAAGTAAAAACATATTCACCACAAAGCATTTGTTAGACACAGCATCCAGGGCATGTAGTTATGAAAAAGAAAATGTTTATTGTAAATGCATAGAGCAAAAAAAATATCCCAATCACAGTGATATATCTACATTTAGCACTTTAATAAAAACTAAATAAAACACTTAAAAAATAAAATCTAAATGAAAAGCGCATTACTGCACAAAGTCACTGAGATTCATTCTCCAACGTCATGTCTTTGTGCGGAGTTCGGCCAGAGGAGCTCACACTGTTTCTGTCTGTGTAGATGGATGCTGGCTTTTCTCCTGCCCCACTGGTCTGATCACATCATTAGAAATATGTGTGTGTTCAATTTTGAGTTGTTGTGTGTGAAAGATTACAGCTGTGTTGGAGTTTTGTTCACATTTTGCTGCAAGTGTTTACAGTTTTGCAACACAAATGTATCACAGTGTGATATGTGGTAAATGACTGAGAACGTGTTGAAGGTTTTGCAAAAAAAAAAAAAGCATATGAGTTTTTCAAATTGTGTCAAAGTAACTGAACAGTGTTAATTAAAGGTTTGGCCAAAAGAGTGTTTGATTAAAAAAATGACTTCAGGCCACTGAGAATTTGTTTCAGAGAATGGGTGTTAGTGTTAACTGAAAACAACTGTAATAACATGATGGTGACAACATGTCACCACTTCAAAATGATCAGTTTCTCTGGTTTTTACTATGTAAAGGTATGTGTTTGAGTAAAATGAACAGTTTTGTTTTATTCGATAAACTACTAACGACATTTCTCCCAAATCTGAAAATAAAAATATTGTCATTTAGAACATTTATTTTCAAAAAATGGCAACTGGCTAAAATAACAAAAAAATATGAATGGCTGCCATTCGTGTGGAAATGATGATTTATCAAGAACATGGTACATGGTAACAGCTTTTTGCCTATAAAAACTCTTATTGTAAGAAGCTCCTTTCATAACAGTATCTGATGAAATGTGCAAAGCTGAGTTTATTTTTATTTGATTGTTGCAGGGATCTTCTGGGTCAAAATTCATTGTGGTTTCTCTTTCATGTCTAAAGTCCAGTCACATCTCACACATGTCAAATCTTACATCAGAGGAGTCCAGGTCTAGTCTACATGTACAGTCCTTATCACCACAGGCCTCAGGTCAGATTCCTGTCCATGAGGAGTCTGCTTCCTTTTGAAGAAACACATTGTGCCTTCAGTCCCTTCCTGAGCGCTCGGCGTGTTGAGTGTGCAGCTGTGACTCTGGGCTGCAGCAGCTGGACCACAGCTCAACTACATGAAGCTGAAAACATCAATCACATCTCTACCTGAACACAGGTCAAGTCAGGACTGTTATCGGACTGTTGATATCCGAAGTAAGCGATCCGGTGGTTTTGGCTAACTTCCTGTGCTGACAGGAAGTTAGCCAATGGAGTTAGCAGTCCCCGCCCTCGTCCCTACGTCACCACATTCACGCGCATCCCTTGGCTGCACACACAGAGAGGACCGCCCCTTTATGCCGTTCTCTCTCCTCATTGGATAAAGGTTGTAGGATACAAGGAAAGTTTTCTCCTCGGCTCTCTCCACGCTATGAGATAATAACACAACGTTACCAGACAGAGTTGAAAAACTGTCCCTGAAGGCAACGTGCATCGGCTGTTTTGCATGAATTTCCCTCTAAAACAACTCTGTCTGGTAACGTTGTGTTATTATCTCATAGCGTGGTGAATGTGCAGCTCACAACTTGTCCACCAGAGCGTTGTGGAGTTGTTGGATTGTGTATTTGATGAGTTTGATGAGGGAAACCACAAAATCCCATTAGCCTCCATAGCGTAGCTCTGAGCAGCTCACGACTCTGCTCCGCCATTCTAAAAACAGCTTGCACCGACAATTAAAGGTAACGAACCTACTGCTATGACTATAGAGATTATGGCAATGGGCCAATTTGCCAGAATGTTGAACTATCCCTTTAAACTATAACTGATAATAAAATCTCTGCAAATGGAGGAAGAGCTGCTTCTGACTGTGTGACTGTGATAACAGGGTATGACACCCTACGATGACGAGCGCTCGCTGCAGGAACAAATAACTCTGTCTGCGTTATTGGAGGATGGACTCTCATCCACGGCCCAGGAGCTGTGACCGGTCTGTGGCTCCGAGCTCAGGCGGGACGTCACGCTCGGCAGCGGTTCAGCTCTGTGTCTGGTCTGATGGCCCTAAAAGCCCCGGTGTGAGGGATCAAAGACTGGGTGGTGGCGGTGGTGATGTCTCTGAATCCCAGAGGTCCCAGAGCCCAGCAGCTGGGGACTGGAGAGAGGGAAACCAGCAACTGCACTAAGACCCTGTTTGATCCCATGTAGCACATACTGAATGCACTGAAACGTTTTGTAGCCGTTCATTCCCTGCACTACTTGTGCCTATAGGTGCGTTTCCATTACCCCTTGAAATGCGCAAAACCTAAATATCGAAATTAAAAACTGGTAATGGAAACACCTACATTTCGAAAAAACTCTCAAATATCGCAACAAAGTTTTTACGCTCTCATGAGGTGGTTTTTGAGACGTATCGATACAAACGTGTATCGCAAAAGTGTAATGGAAACACTTTTTTCGCTTTTCTACACATCACCGGCGTCACCGGAGTTGTGTGTGTCCACGCTGTGTTAGTTTATGTAACTTGAGGGGACAAATGAACCACATGTTTTTTGTCATGCATTGCTGACCTGGGCATTGTTTCTCAATAAATTAGAAAACCCTTTCCTATCATTCCCCTTTTCCGTGCATGGTTGAAGGAGATTGGCTCGTATCCAGGCTCCCACTCCCTCCTGCGCCGAAATGTCACCTTAAGTCACATAAACCAGTACGGGTGTGTGGACACAACCACCTATATTGTTGTCAGCGCCTCATCACCGCTGGTGTTTAAAAGGCTCCGTTCTTTCTGCAGTCAGGTTCAAGCGCGCATCCGCCGTGTTGGTAAACAAATAATCCCTCTATATCAACGGAGGAAACCGTGCTTGATCAGCTTGGGTTGGAGGTGGTGTGAGTGCGGGCCAGCGGGGACAGAGGAGGGGGGGCATTCGGGCTTCAGCGCGGTGCGGAACAACTGGCCCGTGCGTCCTTATTTGTGGCCGCTGCCAGCGCCACACGGGCTTTGCCTTTCAGCAATCAAGCGCTGTTTTTGACTTTGTTAAAAACAATAACAGCAACAGCTGTCGGCAGCTGAGATCGCTGTGCCGTCACCATAGAAACGCAAGACGCATTACGGCTCATTAGCAAAATACCTTTCAATGGAAACACCCGCAAATGGCAATTGCACTTTTTCGAAGTTTCAGAAATATCGCTTTTATTTTGCGAAAATCTGTAATGGAAACGCAGCGGTGTCTCCTCTTCTGCAAAAACAGCAGCCATGGGCGGATTAGCACCTTCTTTTCAAACATATCAAAATCAGACACAGTTACAATCACCACTATCACTTCCAGGCTTATTAAAGGAGACATATTAAGGAAATATCACTTTTTGAAGGCTCTTTAACATATATTTAGATGTTTGTCTTGCCTTCTGGCCCCCAAAATGTTGGAATTGACAAAAAAATCTCCAATGTTCAGGCTGTTTTCTACCACTTCAATGAGTTTAGAAACAGTATTTGCAGCTGCACAGATGTTAATGGCAATGCAGAAACAAGTCTATTGCAGAGTTAAAGTGCAATAGAAAAACTACATGTTGCTTTAAAGTTTTAAAATAATGGAATGCTATTCCGACTTCACCGAAGGTCGGGAGTCTTCCATCCAATTTATGTCGCAAATCTTAAGTAATAACTTGTTCGCTTATCTGTTTCTATAGCACTAAAGCGCATTTATCTGTATCGATACGGCAAATTTTCCACCTCCTCCTCGTGCAATAAAATGTGATGCACATTGGAGAGTTAATGCCATTTTTGGTGTTACCAAGTCCAAGTTCGAAGTGCAAATTCAAAATGCACATGACAAAGGTTTTAATGGCTTGGTACATTCAGAAGAATGTGCACAGAAAATAGACCCTGCTTCTAACTGAGACCAGCTTTTATTTACTTAGACCTGTAGCCAGACCAGGTCCAGTTCAGGGGACCAGCGTCTATTTGAGACTCTGCTGTTATTAGAGAATTTACAGTATTCACATCCAGTAGGCTAAAGGTGCTAAATGGACAGAAAGTGTTGTTTTGCTCTTTTGAAACACACGATCCTCAGTGTGCACTGTAAGTAGGTCATCTTGCACATTTGATATCAAGTTTACACACGTTTTTCACACACGCAAACCTTCAGTTAATCAGGCCCTGGGTGTGTTATTTTCAGGAAACGCTCCCATGGATCAGATCAGAGGTTGAGGGGTGAGGTTTGGGGACCACACTGGAAATCCTGTTATCCTCAAGATAACAAAAAAAATGATCCCATTATCTCAAGATAACAAAGCTCGTCTTCTCCTCGTAATTAATTTCTTAATCAGAGATATGTTGTACCAGTACACAGATGCTAATTCCAGAGCTGTAAAATATCATTGATCTACACATCAGAGAGTGTTTTACACTGAGTCTTTTCATGGCAGATCATTATTAGATCAGACTTCATCAGCTAGGAAGGTAGTGAGGATTGTTGCTAGGGAGGGATTGTTGCTAAGGAGGAGTGTTACTTTCAACTTAATCTATGAGGTTCAAAAAATTGAAAAAAAATAAAAAAGATTTCTCCTGATGTTGTGTTGAGATAACGTGATTAAAAAAATATTTGCAAGAAGTATATACATATATATACATATATACATTATAGTCAAAATCAGGTTACAACTTTAAAACCAATCTTCTGTTTAATGTTATGGCTGATTGGTCTAATCCAGGTTTGAGATTCTCAAAGCTTTCCACACACATACACACACAAAAACACAGTAGCATTTTAATTTCCTGCACTTCTTCTCTGCCAATCAGACTCTAGCAGCAGAACTAACAGAACTAACTGTGCGTTCAGACCGAAAGCGTCAAAAGCGTCGCGGTGGCCGGAAGTCATTCATTTTCAATGAGAACCAGCGTCGAGGAGCGTTGAAGAGCGTCAAAGGCGTTGGCGTCGCGTTTTGGCGGCGAGAGCGTCAGGAGAAAGTTGAAATCTCCTGAACTTTATGCTAATGAGCGATGATGCGGAGCAGCGGCAACCAATCAGAGTGTAGATGTCCCCCACTCAAGAAGAACCGGAACAACAACTCTGAACTTTTCGTTCCTATATCAAACTGTTCCGGGCAGCCATGGAGGAAAGGCTAATTATTGCTGTCGCGGGTTTCCCGGCCCTGTATGATTGTTCTCTGTTCATCTACAGAGACACGATTAAAAAAAACGAAGCATGGAACAAAGTGGCGGATATCGTTGGTGTTCCCGGTGAGTTTGTGATTGAGTACGTCCTACAAAGGGAAAATAATATGCTAACTAGAATGCTGCGCGCCATTCAGAATAATTTTACCATTTAATTTAAACATAAATCGTTGAATTGACACGGGTTAATGCACTGGCTATTTAATTTCTCTGTGCGGATTGTGTGAAATAGGTTTAAAGCAGTATAGTTTGTTGTAGTCTTGTATATTCCCGCCGGTTTCATGTGGGCTTCGCCCTGTTGTTGTTGTTGTTGTTTTTCCCGCGGTGCATTTTCAAGCTAAATTTATTACATTAGAGCAAACAGAGAAACTACATAAAAACACATACTAATGAACATGTAAAAACTATCGAGCTGCCGTCACTTTCCCTCCTCCCGTGTGCGAGAGGCTCTGTGTGTCTTCACCTACGTCCGCCGAAAAGTGTCTGCGGACGTAGGTTCCCTCATTTCTAACTTTTGTCGTCACTGAAAATTAGGCCCTATGTTCCCTCAGCCCTATGTTCCCTCATTTCTAACTTTTGTTGTCACTGAAAATTAGGTCCTATTCCCACAGCCCTTTGGTCCCACCATTGGTTGGGTTTAGGCAATGAAGAAAGGAGTTGGTTAAGTTTAGTAAAAAGACCAGGTAGAGGCTAGACAGGCCAGATAGACAGAGTCCAGATAGGTAGAGGGAGTCCAGAGGGAACATAGGGCTGAGGGAACATAGGGCTGAGGGAACATAGGCACGCTCCCAAGACGCTCACCACCCACAAGACTAGTGTGTGGCTTTTCCGCCAGAGGAGGGAGAGAGACAGCAGCTTGATTGACACATCAGATCCAAATGATTTTATGTGACATTAAAGATGATTAAATCCTGTTTGTACATGGTTGTCCACATTCATTTTTGTGAAAAAAAGCATTTCATCAATTGGTTGCAATCGAAATGTGAAGAGGGTTTCAAACTATTTAGTAAAAAATGCTCCAAAATAGGATCACCATGTTTAGAATAGAATTATATTGTTTTCGACTCACCAATGTCACTGATTTGTTGTCATAGGAAGCTGAACAAAATAAGATTGAAAGTGTGTGAACCAGGCAGGGTGATTATGCCCCAGCAGTCCAAAGAAAAAGTGCATCATGCACAAAAAGGTGTTCTGAGATGTGAGGGCGAGTTTTAACATTTTTTATGTGACATCTTTTGTTTGTTCACTAGTTGAGGACTGCAAGAGGAGGTGGAAGAGTTTGAGGGATGCGTACAGGAAAGAGAGGAAGAAGGAGAAAGATAGGAGCAGGAGTGGAGCAGGTGCAAGCAATGCCCGGCCATGCCGCTATAGTGCTATAATGAGCTTCCTCAATCCCTTCTTGGAGGAGCGGCCCACAGGGAGCAATATGGTGGAGGAGTTTGAGGAAGCCCCAGAAGAGCAAGCCATGGCCGGGCAAAGTCAGGTTGCAAAGGTCAGGGAAGAGCCAGAAACCCCAAGCCCAAGCCCAAGCCCAAGCCCAAGCCCAAGCCCCTCAGCTGCAAGCCAGGGAGGTCAGCCCAGAAGGAAGAGGCCAACAGGAGAATATGAGGAAAGACTGCTCACAGCTATAGAGACTGTGAGCAAGAGAGCAGCCCTTGCGTCCAGCCCACCTCCAGAGGACAGTGACAGTTTATTCTTTAGAAGTCTGCTGGTGGATTTTCAGTTGTTGTCCCTTAGCACAAGACAGGATTTAAAGTTTGAATTTCACCGCCTGGTGTATGAGGCAAAACGTCGTGAGGGAGTGTGGGGCGAGAGTAACGGGGTACAGCTGACAACACTGTGAGGGGTGTTGGTAAGCTTGTTTCCCTCGCAGTGTTGTCAGCTGTATCCTGTGTACGCTCCCCCACATTTACATACGTACGTGTGCGCGCACACACCTGTTGAAGAAACACTTGTTTATATTTGAAAAAGTGAATAATACAGTAGTTTGTTTGTGTGTTTAATAATAACAATAATTAGTTAAAAAGTGACATTTGAAACACTTATTGTTCTATTCTGATGCCAAATGTTTTATAAAATAAATTTGCAGTATATTAGGCATCTGTGTGTCTTTTATATTATTTTCCATAACATTTTATGGTGTGTGTGTGAGTGTATATGTTTAGCACTTATTGCTTTGGCACTGAGATTTTAAGATGATTGCAGATAACATAACTGCTGAAAGTGTGGTTGGAGATCCTGGAAAAATAGTTCTATAGGCCACATTTTGAAAAGCACAAGACACTAGAGTGTGACCTTTCCACGGACGAGTTTCTATTCGCACCGTACCATAGTGTGCAGCTATAGTGAGGGAGTGATGCAGAAAGGTGAGGGGAGAAAGAGGGAGACAGACAGTAGCTTGGGCATCTGCAGAACTACTTTTTGCGGTTTTTCATTTGTATTTTAATTTTAATATAAGGTGAAAATGCTTTTTAGTGATTTGGTGGCTCTTAAAAGAGCCGTTTTGGTTAAGGGACTTATGCCGCAGGTTGCCAGGGGACAGCCCCCTCCGTGGAGAAGTATGAGGCATATGTCTCCCGGACACGGATGGCCTCTCGCGTGGAGTTGTTGCTGCCCACTCGGATGACTGGCTGCAGGCCAGCCGGTTCGGTGTCTGCAGCAGCTGGTGCTGGGCCTGGTAGGTGCGTGGCCGTCCTCCCGCCGGTCCTTCTCAGGAAGTTGTGCAGGACGCATGTAGCCTTTACACAAGCATCCACGTTTGCGGGGCTGATTCCAATGACCCTCCTGTACATGCGCCACTGGGATGTGAGAATACCAAAGGTATTTTCAACGATCAGCCGCGCATGGGACAGCCTGTAATTAAACACCCTGCGCGTACCGGACAGGTTGGAGCCGGGGAAAGGACGCATCAGGTCACAACGCAGAGGGAACGCCTCGTCCGCCACAAACACGCATGGCTGCGGCCCCAGATGTTCAGCACCTGGTAGAGAAGCATTCGGAGGAAGACCAAGAGTTCCACCAACCAGTGCCCTGCCAAAGGCGGAATTCGCAAGGGTCCCGCCATCACTGGTCCTCCCGTAGCTGCCCACGTCCACCACCCGGAAGCAGTACTCGGCGTCCACCACTGCCAGGAGCACCAGGGAGTACGTTCCCTTGTAGTTGTAGAAAAGGGATCCTGAGTTGTCAGGAGCCCTAATCACAACGTGCTTGCCGTCGATCGCTCCAACGCAGTTGGGGAAGGACCACCGACGCTGAAACCCCTCCGCGATTTTCCGCCAGTCGTCAGCAGATGGCACCGGCATGAAGTCCTGCACCAGGACGTCCCATATAGCCCCGCAGACCTGGCTGATGATGCCTGCCACCGTACTCACTCCCACACGATAGCTGCACGCTACGGTACGGTAGGAGTCTCCAGTGGCCAGGAAGCGAAGACATATAGCCAGACGTTCAGCTGGAGATATTGCACGCCGGTAATTGGTGTCCTGCATGGAAATCACCGGCCCAACTTTGGAGAGCAGGCTGTCGAACTGTTCGATGTCCAGCCTGAAGTACCGCTGGAACCTCTCAGCATCCAGCCGCAGCTCCTGCACCAGCCGATGGTATTCTCCGTGCTGATGACGGCCCTGGAGAATATCGTGCACCCAGATGCGCCGGGTCCGACGCCTTCTCCAGAGGTAAAGTGCAACACCCAACGCAACAATGTCTTGATCTGCCATAGTGACACAGCTTTCTGGAGAAACGCGGCCAAAATGAGTGCTTTAAGCGGGAACGCAATGGATTGATACAATACAGTAATATACAATCACCAATAAAAAACAGAGTTTAGAATAAACCCCGACACGAATTTGCATTCATTTCGAACATGCATGTAAACAGAGCCGGCTGCTGTTCATTCAATTGATGTACATCGCGGCCCCTTTAAATGGATGACCAACCACAACCGACGTCAACTTCTTTGACGCGCGTCAAAACGCCAGGGTGTTCAGACCACCAGCGTCGCGGAAAAGACGCTCTTGACGCTTTCGGTCTGAACGCACAGTAACAGCAGCTCAGCAGCAGGAGGATCCTGAGGGACAGAGAACTTTCTACAGGCCTTAGATCTCTACGTAGCATCAATGACATTCATTATTGCTATTAGCTCAATGCTTTAAAATATGTGCTAAATAATACGCAGGTATAATTACCAAATACAATTTTTTGTATCTCTTGGGACAAACAACTGAATTAGCATTTTATTTTATTGTTGTATTTTATTTGTTTTTCTGTCCTTTTAGTTATAGGGGAGAGTGGGGTAATGTGAGACACCGGGTAATGTGAGACACCCCCTGTATCTAGAAAACGGAACCCATTTATGGTCATGTGACTATTATGTTTTCAAGCCCCTTCCATTTCCCCATGGCCATGAAGGAGAGGACCTCATGATGCTGTGGAAAGCATTTTTTTTTTCACAAAAATATGATTTTTGCATGTAAAAGTAAATTTTCTTGGTGTCAACTTAATCAACTGTTGCGCCAAAGCAAATTGATTCAGGTAGAAAAACTTCTATGATACATGATGATGAACTACCAACATATAAAACCATGTGATGATGCTGGCTGAAAATTAGCCTGAATTTCTAAGAGAGGTCGTTTTTTCTAAAATGGGGGTGTTGGGGTAAAGTGAGACAAATGCTGCGGGGTAAAGTGAGACCATGGATGTATTATAATAAATCCATGAGTGAGACACTGTGAGCACCACACACAAAGATTTACACTAGAATCTCGTCCCCCAAGCCAGAAATCTCGAGTGATCAAACATGATCTGTAGCCACACTGCTTTGTTATGCTATATGTGCTCTCAGTCAGCTCACTTCTTTGGTTGGTTGGTTAATTAAAGCCGGGCTTACACTGCACGACTATTCGTCTGTTCACATCTCAAACTGCACGAGCTTCCCGCTTCAGTCCTACGTCTCAGATCAGTCTCAGACCCCCACTAATTGCACGTCGTTCTACGATTGCTCCCCACCACGATTACCCTGCGATGCCGCTGAGATTTGTGCTGCTCTATAATTGCTCGATTGTAAACATCAAATTGACATTGGTTCCTGATGTTGGTTCCTATAGCAGAGTCCATGGTGGAAGATCAGACCGACAAACACACAGACAGACAGCGTGCATCACCTCCAAGGCCGGTGCTGCAGAGAGAGAGAGAGAGAGAGAGAGAGAGAGAGAGAGAGAGAGAGAGAGAGAAAGAGAGAGAGAGAGAGAGGCGCTGCGCTACTCTCTCCAGCCAGCTGACGTGTAGTTCACCTGCGGCTCACCTGCAGCTGTCAGAGGAGGCTCACTAGTTCTCTCTCTGGCCTGCACTTTAAAAGTGCAGCTGATCAGGTCAGCTGAGCTGAGCCAGAGCACAGTGGACGTGGCTGCTGGTGTGTAGGCTCGCTATTTTATACTGTAACGGCAAGAAAAAAAATAATCGTCCTCAATCGCTGATTGTCTGATAGTACGTGTATTTGTCGGGCTGATCTTCCACCACGGACTGCGCTGCATTACTGATCATCACCCGGTCACCCTGTCTGTCACAGCTGTGGTCTAACTTCAGCTTCTCACTTCCCTGTCCCTCCTCTTTCTGTCTGCCCATTTTAACTCCATCTGACGAAGTTCAGCATCACATTCAGGTTCATAAAGGCTCTGTGCTCTGTGCTAAAACAATCTGTCATAGTAAAAACTTGTCGTATGTGCAGAATCGTGACGTAGGACCCCATACATTGTCCGTCACGACGAGAAATTTTCTGGCATGTCAGAAATTAATCGGGAGGTCGGCGACTCGTCTTTAGGACGTCGGGACGTGACGCAGAGCCTCACTAACCATACATCCCGATTATGCTCACGACCCCGCGATCCCTCTAAGATTATGCAAATTAGGCTGCGACTCGTCTGGGACGACAAAATCGTGGCAAAATCGTGCAGTGTAAGCCCGCCTTAACTCAATTTTAATCACATTCCACTTTGTCAGCTTCCCCCACATACAAGAGGACTTTTGATCAAAATGGTCACCATTGTCGGGGCCTACAATCTGACCCCCAGACTATCTAACTGATTCTATCTGTCATTTAAATGTTAATTAAAACATTTTGTGTTGTATTTGATTTTGTTCTTGAGTTACTTTGTGTTGAGAAAAAAAAAGTGCTTAATTGACCAATCCCCATGATTCTGTTACTAGTCCGACATTAGTTCTGGGAAGTGTGGTTGTCATGCTAGCTGTCAGGACTCTAGCTGTTACAACATGTGTTGTTATGGTAGTTTCAGAGTGGAAAAAGTAAATGGATCAGTTTACCCCATTGATTTCTCTGGTTTAACTCAGTTTACCCCTGAGCTGGGGTAAAGTGAGACACTCCACTTTTTTTTTAACAATCATATTTTCACTGCCCTTTGTTCTAAATACATTCTGATCATTTCCATTGCTAGGAAACATCCTGAATTAATGGGAAATGTGTACATTTTACTGATAAATAATTTTAGCTCGCTTAGAGGGGAGCAAATGTAAAAAATGTCTCACTTTACCCCACTCTCCCCTACTGCCTTTGTACTGCAAGTGCAAATCTTCCTTCTCCACACAAGGTTGGACCTTGTCTGTAGAATGAGGCCTTGTCTGATATGTCTGCTTTAACTTCCCTCAGTGTTGCATTCACTGTCTTGTCTGCGTCCTTGTGCTATGTGCTCTGCCCTGTAACACAGAACACATTTCTCCACATCTACCAAGCAGGACAAACAAAGCTCTTCTGTTGCTGTGGATTAGCTCTTCCTGTTGCTCATGTGGCTCCAGAGTCGCATCTCGTCAGTTCCTCACAACGCCTCTGGCAAGGCATAAACTATTAATGCTCGTTACCTGCACGCCAACGTATTCATCATGCATTTTGTATGACATTGGCTGTGTTCACGTATTCATTACTGCTGTTTGTATAATAAATGAGGAGAAAGCACCCGGCCTCAGTTTAATTGTGGCATGCCAGTGCCGGGGTAGTATGAAATTAAACCATTACTCAGAAGCCTGGGATCTATTCACAGGATAATCCTTAAAGAAAAGCACAACATTATTTTAAAAAAGGCGAAGGATTTAAAATCTAAAAATGACTAAATGATTTCACTTGTCTACGTCACTTGGAAACAGGTTGAGATGGAAACAGCACAGAGGGGAAGCACTGATCTGAAGAGATATTTAAAAAAAACAAAAAAAAACATGTTCGTATCCTCATCCTGAACCTCTTCATATTTTTCTTTCTTGCAAACTCTCTTGACTGCACGCTGTTGTAAACTGTTCATTTCAACATGATGAACGCCATCTGTTCGTGAGTAATTGTGCATTTCTTTGAGATTAGCTTCATAATGTTAGCTGTTCTGATCCATTTGTGGACACGTTTCACACATAATACAGTACGTCCCCCCAGGAGTAAGCAGAGTGTCAGCAGTGATTCCAGGAGAAAGTATTACTACAGTTTTACCTTCTCGGTGCACACGTACCGTAAAGTTCAAAGACTATTGCACTTTAAAGGTACATTGTGTAACTTCTCCTGTTATCTATTCACAAAAATCGATTATTTTGTAGCGGAAGCTTCTCCAAACTCCTCTTCCCGGTTTGTCAAATTTGGACGAACTGGGAAGAGGAGCTTCGAGAGGCTTCCGCTACAAAACAAGCTTGAAATATAGACTTTTTTTTTTTTCGGGACAATTTTGCATTTTGACAGTTGGTATCCATTGGCAATTATATTATTATTATATGGACATGCACTGCTACGCCGAGACCCCCTGTAACTCAGAGAAGCCACGGAGGACTCTGAAACTTCTCCCAGCCCTTAGTCCACATGAGGGGGAGTAGATAATGAGTGAAATTTCAATTTTGGGTGAACTATCCCTTTAACATCTGTGCAGCTGCAGCAACAAAGGAAAGGATGATGAAAGTAATATCAGACAACCATGTTTGTAACAGCTAAATAAAGACACAGCTCGTTTTCTTTCTGACTCCTTTCCATTCACTTGTAGCGTGATTGGAGGGTGCAGCACGAGCGGCTGTGCCCACAGATAAGCAGAGCACGACTCCAGATATCAAGCAATTCTCACATCTTTTTAACAAAAACTGCATCGGATGATGAGGTTGTTGCGCAGCAGGTGGGATTTGAAATTGCGTGTGGGAGCTCCCCATGCAGGATTGAGGAAAACAAATCAAAAACACTCCATGTAAGTCAGTACAAGCAGGTTAGAGCTGTTTGATGTGTGATCTTAGAAAAGCGGAGTGAGGCAAGTCTTCAAAGTCTTTGTCTATTTTCTGTCAAGAAAATAATGGAGTCATGTGTATGAGGAGACAGGAGGGTCAGCAGAGAGAGAGACAGGACGGAGGGAAAGAAGAGAATAGAAAAACACTGTTTCTCACATTGGATAGCATTGCTTCTCCTATTTATTTCTGAGCTGCACAATTAGAGCCATGGATGTGTCAACGAGGTTCTGAGTGTTGTACTGAGTTGGTAAACTTGCAGAGTGTGAAACATCTGAAGCAGCAGTAGATACTCTGACATTTATTCCGTGGTTTGAGTCATGCTTTGTAAACACCAGATCCTACACAACTCAGGCCTAAACCTTGGTAACCAAGATTAAAGCAGAAGTAAACTGAATGTTTGTGTTAATATAAGTCTTAAATAGTTATATCTTCCGACAGCAATCACTTATATAGAGTAGGGGTGGGAGAAAAAATCGATTCACATAAATATCGCGATATCTTTTCTTTTCTTTTTTTAAATCGATTTTTTTTTTTGAAAAAAACTTTTTTTTTTTTTTGAAAAAACATTTATTGGCTCCTACAGTATTTGTGTGCAGATAAATGTTAAAAATGCAGACTAAAAATCGAGAGAATCGGCAATATCGTAGAATCGCAATTTAAATCGAATCGACATCCAAAAAATCGTAGAAGAATCGAATCGGGAGAAAAGCATATCGTCCCAGCCCTAATATGGAGTGTTTGGTCTGAAACACGGGTCTGTCAGTCACTCTGCTCTGCTGTAAGCCGAGGAGAAAACTTTCCTTGTATCCTACAACCTTTATCCAATGAGGAGAGAGAACGGCATAAAGGGGCGGTCCTCTCTGTGTGTGCAGCCAAGGGATGCGCGTGAATGTGGTGACGTAGGAACGAGGGCGGGGACTGCTAACTCCATCTGCTGACAGGAAGTTAGCCAAAACCACCGGATCGCTTACTTCTGCTTTAAGTCATTTTAGTTTTATTCTCAGTTAGCTCATAGTTCTGTTCTTAGGCAGACACAAGACACTTGATTCCCTCACTCTACAGATTTGCTCAGGTGTTTTTTTGTTTTATCATACCACATCTATTTAATTCACCTGCAAGTGAAATAAAGAGAACAATGCATTAATGTGTACTATAAAAATACTCAAATATATTTCACAAGATACTTTTGATACTTAAGTACATTTAATGTGAGCTACTTTAAGACTTTTACTTGAGTGATTTTCTTATGGGTGACTTTAACTTTTACCAAAGTCATTTTCAGTTACCGTATTTGTACTTTTACTTAGTTATTTTTAAAGTACTTTATACACCTCCGCTGGTGTGTAGAAGAGCAAGTGCACTGGGGAATGTAGTCTTGGGACCTGGAGCAATGATTAAAGGGGACATCGCTGGACCGGCATCAGGCCCACGAGGACCTCCAATGATCGGCAGCAGATGGAGAGAAAGAAGAAATGAGAACCTTCACTCCCCCTGCTGCTGGAGTAGAGTTTTACCCAGAGATTTATGTGTTTGGTACCAAGCGACTGGTTCCTCTTTGTGGGTTTATTGTAACTTGCTGGACAGAGTACAATATTCCTGTTGGTGAAGTTGTAATGAATTTATGCAGAGTTCAGTGCCGGAAACCCAGAATCCTACCCCAAAAATTGGTTTAGGTTCATTCCTTAGAATCAGGATTAAGAGTTTGATAGTGTAACCACCATGATTTAACTGTGATTGTATGCTCTTGCTAAATTCCAGCAATAAATTATAGAATTTGAATTTGAAGTGGAAAAATAAAGTATTGGTATTTCTGACATTGTCAAAATTCCAAAAGGCTAAAATAAGTTTTTGTTTATTCCTCAACAGGTTGATTAGGCTAAACAAGTTTCTGCTTCAGACTGCAGACGGTTGAAATAGAACAGGAAATGCACTTCTGCTCTACACACACTGTCAGAAGTGGCAGTTGAAAATCAAGACATTGGTTTCCTGATGGTGACCAGATTTTGAAGGGTTAATCACCCAAGCTGCCTTTCATGATAAGATATTATGGTTATATGGATAAGATATTATGTTTCCCATAACCATTATCAGTTCTGCCGTCCTTTCATGATAAGATATTATGGTTATATGGATAAGATATTATGGTTCCCATAACCATTATCAGTTATGTTGACCCCTTGCTCTTCCAGTTACTGTAAATGTCAAAGCTTAAATGCCCTCCTTTCATGATATAATATCACTTTAGCATCAACCTTTTACATTTAACCCAAAAGTCTAATATCCCAAACTTTTTGTGAGTAGTGTAAGGCTAAGCGGACCTGTTTATGGAACAGGGACCGTCTGGCAGGGAGTTTGTTTACAATTTAAAATAACATGCAGGCCTCCAAAATGAGAAGAAATGTAATGGGCAATACAGTTCCAAATTGAGGTAGGGTTTTTAGTCATGTTTTAAGCCCAATTAATCTTAAATGTATTAATCAGGGTGGTTGGTCTCATAATTACTCTATTTTGTGTATGATTTCTCCATATGAAGTTAAAAAGCATCTGATCAACAGCTTTGTAATGAGAAATTAAGTTGGTCGAGAAATTCCCTGTACTTTGGTTATGAAGACTCTATCCTTTAAAGGATAAATCCCACTGTAAGAAGCCAGGAATGTTTTCAGCGTATGCGCCAAGGTAAGCAACTTCAATAGAAATGTTCTTCCTGTTCTGCCCCATGCTGCTGAGTAACCATACTCATTTGACTCAGAATCACTTTCACTTTCTATATTTCTCTGAGTTGTATCAGAAGTGTTGAGTTAGAAAAGTCTGCTGACTTTACTTTGTGTCTCTCATTAGCCTCTGGTTTTACTTGATACTGCCATTTGTTGTTAGGTTTTTTTCTTTAAACCATGGCGTGTGGGGGAAACGGCATGTCGGGTAAGTCTCATAACTTATCTCAACAGATGTAAATGCATAACTTTCTATAGCCTGCGCCTGCCGGGAGGAGGAACTGTGACAACATCCACAAAGAGAGTATGCAGCTATGGAAATCTTGCACCTTGTTTTACAAGATACTGATGTTGCTGGTTCTCCACAGATGAGAGAATAGGAGAAACACTGATCAACGAGTAAGTTTTCATTGTTTATTCATTTTAAATTAATCCAGTTATTATATTAGAGCTGATGTAATTACTCAAATGACAGTAGGTTAAATCAGCTTTATCACCTTCTACTGTGACAAAATCTTTTCCTTACTTTGACCAAGCAGGTTTTAAGAGAAAATACAACTAAAATGAAGACACCCTTCCTTCTGTGTGTGTGTGCGTGCGTGTGTGTGTGTGTGTGTGTGTGTGTGTGTGTGTGTGTGTGTGTGTGTGTGTGTGTGTGTGTGTGTGTTTTTAGCTCTTAGTTGAGTTTCATTTTGACTATCATTGTGAAATCTGAGGGTGACGCACTGGAGGTAGATTGTCACTGGCACCACCCAACAGCTACATCTGTCACAGTTAAAGGGATAGTTCACCCAAAATTCAAATTCCACACATTATCTACTCACCCTCATGTCGACTAAGAGCTGTGAGAATTTTCAGAGTCCTCCGTTCCTTCTCTGAGTTACGGGGGTTCCGTGCAGCAGTATTTGTCCATATAATGGTTGTCAATGGTGACACACCAAAAAACATCCAAATACTGCTCGTCTGTAATGTCCCTCTTGTATTGAAGCCCCGACATGAGAAATTGTTCTGAAAAGTCTATATTTTAAGCTTGTTTGTAGCGGAAGCTCCCAGTGTCTCGGTTCACTGCTCTTCCTGTGTCAGTGCAAATCTCGCGTGATTTGCACTGACCGGCGGAACAATTTCTCATGTCGGGGCTTCAATACAAGAGGGACATTACAGACGAGCAGTATGGAGGCATTTGGATGTTTTTTGGTGTGTCTTTTTGGACGAAGACAGTTGGTATCCATTGACAACCATTATATGGACAAATACTGCTGCATGGACCCCCCCGTAACTCAGAGAAGGAACGGAGGACTCTGAAAATTCTCACAGCTCTTAGTCGACATGAGGGTGAGTAGATAATGAGTGAAATTTGAATTTTGGGTGAACTATCCCTTTAAGGATGGCAACTGATAAGATTGTATGGTTCCCATAACTATTATCAGTTCTGTTTACCCCTTGCTCTTCCAGTTAAAGGTGCAATATGTAAGAATGTGGCCAAAAACGGTTACTGCAGTCAAATTCAAAACACAGCGATCTCATTTTTTCGCCCAGCCGTAGCAGCAGCTCAGTGGACCAGACTGGAGGCTGAAATGCCACTGACGCCGCCGTGACTGGGAGAGAGGGCTAGGTGGTGCAACATGTAAACACGTAAATTCAAAACATAAACATGATTTGCAGTCTGCAAAAAAAGATTTTTAATGCGAATACTCTGGCTGTAGGCTACTATTGTTGTTGGTGAGTTCATCATGTTATATGAACATTATTCCTGAGTCTCTGGGACATATTAGGATGATTTTACGGCCAGTTGCTTTAGATTTCTTACATACTGTACCTTTAAATGTGAAAGCCAACCAATTTTGTCTACCTACACAGCATACATGAAATTTATACTGCATTAGAAAAATTGGTGAAACTGAACCAGGACCAACTGGAAAAACATCACCCATTCATGCTACATTGTTATTGTAAAATATCTGTAATCTATGTAAATGAAGTAAAATAAATTTCCTTTTGTAAAATAAGTGGTTTTAAAATATTTTTTCTTTAAAAAAAAAAGGTTCAGTTGTAAACTCTCAAAGGAGGTTAAATCGAAAGCAACTGGACTTAGTTATTTGTCTGGGAAGACGTTTCACCTCTCTTCCAAGAGGCTTCATCTAGAATATGCACAGCCTTCAGTTGTAAAATAAGCTCTATTGCTGCTTTCTGTCGTCACTGTGACCTTGACCTTTGACAACTTAAATCTAATCTAATCTTCTCATCCTTCCAAATGAAAATTTGTGCCAAATTTGAAGGAGTTCAGTCAAAATACTATTGAGATATCAGTATCATTCTGCTTAGAATGGGATGGACAGTCAAAACATAACCCTCTTTGTCTGGATTGATGATACTGATACTGAGGATTTCCTTCCTAAGGGAACGGGCTGTAGCTTCAAACCTCTGTTCTGTTTCAGGATAGTAAAGGAGGAGCTGAAGAATGTATCTTCAGACATTCAACCCCTCATACCACCGTCTGTCGAAGTGGAGCCTCAGGAGAAAAAGGTGGTGAACCAGCTAGTTAATTTGATCCGCATTGTTGGTGACAGAATGCAGGGCGACCAAGAGTTCCAACAGTGAGTCTCTCATCTGCTTTGTCATGGTAGAGCTAATGGTAGAACACTTAAAGGTTGCATTACATGTTAATTAAACCTAAACTCTCTCTGTTGCAGTGCATTAGATGGGGTGGCAAAGGCCCCCGGTTCCGTGAGTGAAAGATTTGCAAAAGTGGCACGTCAAGTGTTTGAACATGGGATCACCTGGGAGAAGATCGCTGTGCTCTTCTATGCTGCTGGGAAGCTGGCTGTCAGGGTGATGGGTCATAAGTTTTCCTCCATTTATTGTTATTTTACAGTGGATATAAAAAAGTCAGTTATACAAACATAATTAGTGTGAATGCTGAAAGCATTGGACATGATATTTCAGTAATGCCCCTACTGCTACTACAAGTAACGTTCTGTTTCTGTTTGTGTCATGTCCAATGTAAGGAAGGTTACAGTTTCCTCATCACTCCACACAGGTCTGAGAGTTGAAACTAAAGTTACAACCATGTTAATTAAGTCTGGCAGTAAGGCATTTTCTATAGTGTTTTATGTGCAAAATGTTTAACTCTGTAAACCTTGCGTTTGTATGTCCCTCAGTTGGTGGAAATTAATTGCCCCGAGTTAGTGAAGAACATCCTGACGTGGACTGTGAATTACTTCAAAGACAAACTCTTGAGCTGGATTGGGAACCATGGAGGATGGGTATGTAGTAGTCAAAATACTAAAATACTGCAACCTACCATTATTAGACTGAGGTGCACTGCTGAAGTGTTTCTGCCCACTGCCCAAACCAAATGAAAGGCCAATATGAAAAACTCTCATACTCATATCCTTGAAACAGCAGCTAGCTGATTTTATGTGGAAGAGCCACTGTTAAAAAAGAAAAAGAAAAGTGAGTTCTGACTTTTTTCTCAGAATTCTGACTTGAAACTCAGAATTTTGACTTTTTCTCTCTGAGAAAAAAGAATTCTGAGTTTAAACTCAGACTTTGAGAAGAAAGTCAGATTTCTGACTCTTAAATTAGAACTCACTTTTTTATTTATTTACAGTGGCCCGTACCTATCACCTATACCACAGTCAACCACCAGGAGTGATATAGATATTTTGCCTTGATTATGGGACTGTCATATCCATCACTGACTTCAACACTGATGTGCAGTGTTGAGATTAGTGGAAGGAAAAGGCCTGTAGCATCAATTTCTCTCAGGTAAAATGGCACTGATGAGTAGCTCGCCAAAGGATTAATGAATCATACATGAATATGAAAACTTGATTGGTCACTCGGCAAACCTGCACCTTATATCCAGGATTTTCCCTGCCTATGGCGGCCTTGGTTGGAGCGTGTCTGCGTGCACAGGGCCGTTCAGATGTAACATGTGTAGTGGGAACTTTCACAAACTGAGTACTCGCAAACAAGATGAACGTCTTGCCAGTTTATTCACTTGCAAGTGGGCGTTCCCGAACAGCAACAGTTAAGTCACCAGGTGGAAAGATGCGCACTGTCTCTGACACAGAACTTGCTTATATACACCTCACATCACTTGAACACCTGTCAGTACATACGTCACTTCCTGACAGCTGTTCCCCCTAGATGGTCTGGCACCGTGCTGAGTGTAACAAAAACAGCCACGGGGGGTTGTAAAGTGTCACAACACTAAACATACATTTCAAGGTTTTACCATACATAGACTTGAACCCTTGTAACAGCTTTACATAGAATGTACAGAGAAAAGCTAAAATAGAGTACAGACCATATAAGGAAAAACCTCTAAGAGTGTATTTTCCCAATACACATGTATCATGCATGTTTACAACCAAAGCGAAGCCATAGCGGCATGCAGACGGTGCGTTGCGCCTGTTATTCATGCATGTCCATGGCACAGAGGAAAAATCTCAACTTTTTGGGAGGCAGCAAGTGCACTGCATGTCATGTGATAAGAATCGACCAATCAGCTCCATGGACCTGCTTCTCCTACAGCAGTGTTTGTGGGTGTTGTGTCAAATCCCAGTTCCCTGTCCAGCTGTTTCTCCCCTAATGTTTCCCATGGTGCTCTGCCCCCAGATGTAGAATGTGGACTATAGAAGAGAAACACACATTTCAGGACCACTGACTTGTATCATCAGAACAGACATGTCCTGTGATTTTCAGCCTCCTTTCATATTTAATGGAGGGACAATACCTGAAAGTAATCATTTCAGTTATCAGTATGATAGAGGCTAAAAACATACTATTTTCATGCAGAGTAGGAAACAGTTTTGTTTTAGGAATGTAAAGAATTAATGTTACAAAACATGAGTAGCTCCCAGTCATCTTCATTTTGAAAAGTAGCTCTCAGAGGAAAAAAGGTTGGAGATCCCTGATCTAGAGTCTTGTGTTTTCATTTATAACATGTTGTAAATTGGACAATGAACACAATTGGGAAACTTTTTTTTCTGAATTGTGCGTCTGTCTTCATGTCCACAGATCAACAGTTTCTCAGAGCTGGCTATGGTGACCATGCAGACTGTGCCATTCACAAAGTTTCACACAGCACCTCTTGTCATCATCTTTGTTGCTGGCCTGGCTCTTGGAAGTGTCATCACCTGGAAACTGGCCAGATGACTTGTGGCTCACATTCACAGCTATACACACAAATAATGATGATAATGTGTAATGTCCTCAGGTACATTTTATTAAAATATTTAAGTGAAGGCTTATCACTGTCCAGATTCTGTCTTGTCTAATATCTAAATGTATCTCACACATACAGTACACACATACACACTCTACATTTGTACTTTCCTAATGTTATCTATGTAAACCTTGAAAACTAATAATTTTATTATAGAAAAAGATCTGAGCACTCCTGATTTCTAGATATCAAATTAACTTTTCTCCTCAAACTTTGCCTTCTTTCCCTAATCGACTGTTAAAGCAGATATCAGTGGAATGTTTTTGTTAATATAAGTCCTAAATAGTCCTATTTTCCGTCAGCAATCACGTACATGAAGTATTTCAGCCTAAACACGAGTCTCTCCGTCACTCTGCTCTGCTGTAACCCGAGGAGAAAATTTTCCTTGTGGGATACAAGTGTTATCCAATGAGGAGAGAGAACGGCATGAAGGGCTGTGTGTGCAGCCAAGGGATGCGCGTGAATGTGGTGACGTAGCACGAGGACCAATTGATGCCTGACAAGGGCGGGGGCTGCTAACTCATGGTGCGTTCAAAGAAACTCGTACTTTGTGTTTTTCCTTCCTGTGAAGTCATACCAGTTCGATCTGGTACGAGTTCACGGGTCGGAAGTTACGAGTGGCCGTTATAGGGAACTTTCACAGACAACAGGATGGTAAAAACACGAGCTACGGGTTACCTGGAACGCTACCAAGTCGTAGTTGTGACTTGAAGCTGTAACTTACGGTTTCAAAAGCCTGCCTTGAACGCAGCATTAGCCGAAACGGCCGTGAAGCTGATATCTGCTTTAATTAATCGACCAATGTTTCAACAGAACATGCCCTATGAATAAGACAATACCAAATTAACCAGAAAAGCCTATTCTACTCCCAGAAACAGCAGGAAAAATTACCAACTGGAAGCCCTTTGAGGTACAAGCAAACATCATTTTCCACAGTGCAGCTCTTGTCCCTGGACACTCCTCACCTGGTTAACATCCACACCTTTCACACTCTTCACTCTTCCAGTTGATAACACAGTCTTTCCTATATAGAGCTACAACTCAGGCCTAAACCTGGAGAACCCTAATGATATAATTTTAGTTTTATTCTCAGAATGAACAATTCCAAAGAGGACACAACAGTTGCATGATGGGTAAAGCGCAAGTAAAATCTTTGGAGTTTCTGTCAATAGTTTTCTGAATTTCTTGATTAAATTAATCTGGATACTGTAGATGTCATAATAGAATTGTGATATGTATTTCCTTATGACTGAAAAAATAGAGCCAACACAGAATTGTGAAAAACTGCAGTTCCTCTACTGACCACTAGAGTCTGACTCAGCACTGCAACAGTGACTCAGTCCCCATAGACTCTCTTCATGGCAAATGTATCAAAGGTGAATCTTTACAGTAACTCAAATTGTTGTGGGCAGTTGTTGACTGTGTGCTTAAAGGGATACGCCAAAAAAAATTTAAATTACGTATCTTGCCTCACTCCCGAGTCCATGACAAGCTGATAGACACCATCCTTTTGACTGTGCGTGCAGTAACAAGGGAGCTGGCGCACAGCTGATTAGCTTAGCTCAAAAACGCCGGACATCTATGGGTAATGGTATCCTGCCTCCTCCTAAAGTCATCAGAAACACTCTTCAACAACTCTAAACGGACTGATCTTCGTCTCAGAGCTGACAAAACTCTCCGGTAAGGCATCTTGAGCGGTCAAATGCCGGTAACGGGACGAGATCGGTCAAAAGGGAGGGTTCAAGCAAAGACGGTTTATTTTGGTTGAAGCTAGCTACATCAAGGGTAGGTTAGAGTGCTCCTATAAGTAAAAGCACTGTGTGGAAAGGGCAACGGGTGTTTTATTTTGTGAAAGCAACGTTAACCGGAAGTAACCGGAAATGCATTGGTCACAACAGCTAGCTTTAGTAGCGCCGAAGTTGATTTCATGTTAGCTCTAAACTCTGTATATCACTTTTCAAACATTTTTAGATGAGAAAGTAGCCGTTTAGATCAGCAGTGTGTCGTTAATTAGTCTAAATACCAGCTGTTTACAATTTTGTTTGAACAATTCGGCGCTACTCAAGCTAGCCGTTGTGACCAACGCACTTCCAGTTACTTTCACAAAATAAAACACCCGTTGCCCTTTACATACAGAAATGCTTTTACTTTGAAATAGGAAGCTAACCTACCCTCGATGTAGCTAGCTTCAACTAAAATAAACCGTCTTTGCTTGAACCCTCCGATCTCGTCCCGTTACCGGCATTTGACCGCTCAAGATGCCTTACCGGAGAGTTTTGTCAGCTCTGAGACGAAGATCGGTCCGTTTAGAGCTGCTGAAAAGTTCTGATGACTTTAGGAGGAGGCAGGCTACCATTACCCATAGATGTCCGGCGTTTTTGAGCTAAGCTAATCAGCTGTGCGCCAGCTCCCTTGTTAGTGCACGCACAGTCGAAAGGATGGTGTCTATCAGCTTGTCATGGACTCGGGAGTGAGGCAAGATACGTTTAAAAAAAAAAATGTTGGCGTATCCCTTTAAAGACGTGTACCCTGTCTCTTTGTCTAGCCTGGAGTTGGGCAGAGTCAGGTGCAGTGGAGCAGCTCACTCTGAGCTCCGACCTGCTCTTGACACCACAGAGCCTCATCCATTATAAACAGTCTATGTCTATCCACTGTTAAAACCTCATTTTCCACTATTCATTTATTTCTATCTGGACTATTACCAACTTTTAGTCTCTACTTTTCCAGTCCACAATCAATTACAGTTCTTGTGGTACAAACACAGCTTTAATCTATAAATTCATCTTGCGGGGATGTCATAGACACAAAAGACATATCTAATGGATAATATACTGTATTCAATAGCCCATACTAAATTTTCCTTTTAACTCAATTAGTTATGTCATTTATCAGCTGTTGTTTTAGTTATTAGAAGAAAATGACAGTTCACCTGCCAAAGACAAATTTAAAGGTAGCCTACATTGTGTAGGAATTCCTCCCATCTAGCGTTGTGGTTGTATATCACAAGCAACTCAGTCGTATTTTTCATGCTGCATTCACGTGAAATTGGGCAGACGGCAGACGGAGGACAGCCGCTGCACGTAAAGGCATAAACAAGCTTCTATGGTCCGTCAGCATGAGGCAAAACAATACACGTGACAATATGTTGTCATGGCGATGTCGTATTGTTTACCTGACCCACGTTTTACCGGCTTTCTCTGGACTTCTGTGACTAAAATGACATCTGGTTTGTTACCGACGGCCGTCTGCCCGACAGCAGGTGAATGCAGCATCAGTGTAACGCTCCATTCCTCCTCACTGCGTTACCGCGGTGACTTTTCACAGACGCCACCTCCACCTGAGCCGACAGCTCCGGTGTCTCCGCTGAGTTTCCGTGGTTTCCTACCGTCACGCTGCCACTGAACGTAAAAACATGGAGACACCACATGGCAGCAGCACCGAGCTTACCCGCTCCATGGAGATATGAATGATATGAACGGCTAATTCAGAGCTGAAAGGAACACACTTTGTTGATGGGGGGGATTACTGATTAATGAAAAACAGACTTTTGAACCAAATAATCGATTTTCCTGAATAGATAACAGGAGAAGTTACACAATGTACCTTTAAAAACAAGAGAGAAAAGAGAGGATGAGGTTGAAATATTCAGTGAAATATAATCGAGGTTTATCAGCAAAAGATCAACACAATTTGTCTAGTTTATAGGCTACATGTTTGATTCTTTCTGGGCAGTGAGTAGCTAGTGAGCTGGACAGGAAGTCATCACGATGCAGATATAGTTACATGGATCTTCTACTGAACTTCAAGAAACTGATGGGAGGGAGTGGAACTACTTTTTATTAATGTGATAGATTATTGTTTTAATTAGGTGTCAAAAATAAGAGAAATACCCAAAGCCCAAAACACAATAACATCTCATGAAAAGAATTAATTGAAAGAGAAACAGATACTGACAAACACAGAATTGGTTTTCAGTCAGTCAAACAATTAGCAGTAGGAGAGAGAGAGCGAGGGTAGGAGCATTAGCAGAAAGCACAGAATAATGATGATGAAAAGACAGGAGGATATGATGGAAAAGTGGAGAGAGAATAGTTTGAAAAAGAGGGAAAAGGTTGAGGTAAAGAAGTTAGGAAGAGCTCCAGCTCCTGCGAGAACCAGTAAGGAAAATGAAATGCTAATATTTAAGAGGAAAAGTGATGAATCCCACCTGGGCGAGGGCTGTAATAGGCCGCTGCATAATGCATGCAGCCCCAATGAGCACACGTGGGGGCCAAGGTTTTAATTTAAGTCCTCTGCTTTGTCGGTGTCTATTAGAGACAAGCTCTGTGGCTATCCCTCTGTGGGTTTAATTATCCCAACAGAGGAATGTGAGCAGATAGCTCTGCTTTGCTTGCTCTTTTACAGCTTTATGCTGCTGGAGGTTGATCATTTCCAACCAATCCCAGCTACACACTCGTGATGAAGAGAGAGACACACAATGCTGCGGGGCTGAGCATCTCTTACGAGGCGAAGCCGCACTTCAAAAAGATGTTTACTGCTTCTTTTTTCGGCGCCGTGATTTGTTGTATTTGTGATGTGATACGCTGTAAAACTACATTTTACACGTCCTAATTCTGGCCAAGGACGAGTTCAAATGAGACAAACTGCATTAGATTATAGAGGAGTATGTGGACATGACACTTCAAGTATTGGGAAACACAGGGTGTAAATTAGATTTGGAAGGGAACATGTCACATGTAGTAGGCCTATTAATTATTTTTCTCATATTTATAGTTCTATGTCTGGGAACACACAGTCTGTGTTGTATGTGCGTGGCAGCTGCGTCACTGACCTGCTGCTGTTGCCGTGCTTGTATATGTGTGTGTGTGTTCTCATTGGCTGCGTGTCTGTTGTGTTGCTGCTACTGTCAGCTGTGCACACAGACACAGTACATGTGCAAGTGACTCCAGTGTTCCATGTCCTAATTAATTCATCATTTATTTGTAATCAGAAGATGTCATCATGTTTTCAATCCTGTTTTTGTGTGTTTGTTTCTTTGCTTGGTTTTATGTGAATGCTTTTATTTTGAAATGTGCTTGTTGCTTCAAAATTGAGAAAAGGAAACTATAATTTAATTGATTTTTGAAAATTTTTTGAAATGTGTAAAGTGAGAACTAATGTAAAATACAAATGTGTTTCAATGTGGAATAAGCTCAGTGATGAGTTGAAGACATGTAGTTCTTTGTTGAGTTTTAAGAAAGCCTGACATGTAAAATAATGAAAAATTATAAAATACAGTAATTATTACTTTCATTTTATTATTCTGGATTGTTGACATTCTAGGTAATTTAATTTCATAGAGTGTAAAGGATAGGCAAATATAAGCCTTGGGCTTCAGCCTATTCCTTTTTCGGTCACTATGATACTTTCTTTTTTTTGTGTGTGTGTGTGTATGGTTGCAATTGTGTATAATATGTGTTGGCTAAATTGTTCACACAGAATGGTTGATTTTGATGTTGGTGTTGTATGACCGAAATAACCAAATTTCAAATTCAAAAAATTCATATTTGTAATATACAGTTTTTAGTAATAACAGTGTCTGTTTCATGTGTACAATATCATATTGTGTTTTATAATGCAGGTGTAAATGACGCTGCAACTAAGCAGCATTGATTACCAGCCTCTGCATTGAGAGCAGGTGAAATCAGGGAAGTAGTTTTTGCATATTGTTTCAATTCAAATCAATTTTCATTTAGTAGTGCCAAATCAAAACAAACATTATTTAAAAAACTATTATAGAGAGAAATCTAACAGTTCCTACCTCTAGCAGCACTTGGCAGCCGTAGGAAAGAGAAACTCCTTTAATATAGCACACTTCATAACTTCCTGTTTATGGAGGTCTGGCCCATTTCAAATGATATGACAATATAAATTCTTCATTAGCCTTTTAAACAGCTCTGACACTTTACTACAGGTTATATACTTGTTTATATATTGGACTGACTGTGCCGCAATAACAAAAATTGTATAGGTTTTCCATCATCAAACACTGGCCTTAGCTTCTATCTGCACTATTCATACAATGGACACATCAATGCGCTCTGAATCTACTGCATTCTGGGTATTTGTGGCCTTGAAAAGTTTCCAGGCCAGACAGCTTCAAACAGCTGTTTCCCACAGAGTTGAGACGTGGAAATGCCTCATGGGCCGTCAGTTGAAAGTTTATAGGTCGGCAGAGTCTCTTGGTCTTTGGGTCGTACAGTCTCGCAGGCTTTTCTCTCTTTTTTTTCCACCAACTGATGAAAAATGGGTCTGTTTATTTTTAATGGCAGCAGATAGTTTAACTCTGAGCTGATATCTGAAATCAGAGATTGGATTAGATTTGGTTGGTCACATTACAAGCCAGTGGCAATACATAAGTCTAATTGAATGAATCTTTTAAACTATCGCCACATAAACATCCTCCGACTCATTTGACCATATTCACCTTAATATATTATATTTCCATCCAAAGTTACATTTTCTTCAAAGTTAAAATGTGTAAAACAGCCATATACTGTAGTAATGTAGCAGCAGAAGACCTTGAATGTTCTTGTTAATCATTTTCTTTAAAGCTACACATCCTGTGGGCAGAATTGATTTCCTGCCAGTAATTTAAGAATTTCATTTGTGCAGAGAGACTCAATATAGGGCACATCACACCATGAAGTGAATGGAAGAGCTGCTGCTGACCTCACAGCTTTGCTGAAGAGCTCCACTGGATGAAAGATAAAGTATCTTTCTCACCCGGAGTTCATTTAATTTGGTCCAGGCCAAAGAAAAAGAAGGTAGCTTTTATCCTTCTTATTACAAACCAACCAAGAGGTGTAAACATGAGGTCTTATGGGCTGACAGATGAGGTCATTTGTTGGATGATCCTATCCCACGATGCACTCTTTGAAATCTGAATTTGACTCTTTTGGGGTTTTTTTTTCATGAGGTCTTCTTGCTTTGACCCCCAGTCTAACCTTAACCCTGTCAAAGTGGTGTGTCCAGGGAGCAAGCTGCTCTTGGTGTCAGGTCACCAGTGTGTGAATAGGAGGCAGAATGTAAGGTACTTATAAAGGCTGTACATAAAAGCCCTTTTACCCTTTATTTATATTCTCTGTTGTCACAAAAACCAGAGAAAGAATGTTCATGGGCCTGGGTAATAAAGGAAGCAAAATAAGTGCATGCCAAAAGTGCTGAAGAGGTAGGAGTGAAAATCTATATAAAAAATACAGTAGGCTATAATATAATAATGTGTGAAGTTACTGTGTGGTCTGTGTACTACTGTATACTGTGTAGTTGTATACATTTTAGGGCAGAACTTCAAAATACTGCAATTGTTAAGGTCCCATATAGTGTAAAGGTGGATCTCCATGTTCCATGCACACAGCCTGTATTCAGAAACTGAGCTTTAAAGACCCCCTTCCATGAAAATCGTGTTTTTCGTGCTTTTCACATGTTCCTGTGGCATTTTTCTTGTGTTAGAGCACATATCAGCAGAAAAGGAAGTGCAAAATTGCATTTCTGAGTTTTTCTGCCTTCAAACTGCTGTGAACCAATGGCAGACGCAAACTGGCAGTTTCAGGGAGACTGGAGCTGACGTGTCACAGCTCCAGGGGAGGGCACTAGTGCTACAAGCTCCCGCCCCGCTCTGCATCTGGCTCAGAGGTGAAAGGCTTGACAGCTCGGTGTAGCTGTCAAGGTATAACAGGTATAGCTCACCTGGTAGAGCAGCTTGCACCGTGAGCAAGGACTATGCTCCAGTCTGGGGTCGGGATAACTGGCAGCACTACAAGTATCACCCCGACCAACCATCGTCCACGACTGATGATGACCCTGCCTGAGTTCATAGGTCATCAGGGAGGCGCTCCAACAAACTGTGTGTGATGCTCGCGGTTTTTGCTCAGATATGAAAAAGAAAAGGGAAAAAAAGCGATGGTGGGCCCATTCCTGGGTCAGGACAACATGACTGTCTGTTCTTCAGAGAGAACATGAGGAATGTTTACAAATGTGTAAACCTCAAAACCATTAACTTTCAGTGCGTACATGAAGCGAGCTTCACTGTGTGTAAACAATGGGTCAGAGCACTCTGTCATCCTATTGGTCAACATCAAGGTTCATGCCATAGATGTCAAACTAGGTAAAGAAATTAAAAAAAATTCTAACATGCTAGATTTTCCGTCGGCGCGACAAAATCGTGTGAAAATCGGCTTGAATTCTTGTATTCTGATCCTGCCTTAAAGGGAAATTGTGTAACTTCTTCTGTTATCTATTCATGAAAATCGATTATTTGGTTCAAAAGTCTGTTTTTCATTAACCAGTAATCCCCCCCATCAACAAAGTGAAGTGTTCCTTTCAGCTCTGAATGAGCCGTTCATATCATTCATATCTACATGGAGCGGGTAAGCTCGGTGCTGGCTGCCATGTGGTGTCGCCATGGCAGCGTGACGGTAGGAAACCACGGAAACTCAGCGGAGACACCGGAGCTGTCGGCTCAGGTGGAGGTGGCGTCTGTGAAAAGTCACCGCGGTAACGCAGTGAGGAGGAATGGAGCGTTACACTGATGCTGCATTCACCTGCAGTCGGGCAGACGGCCATCGGTAACAAACCAGATGTCATTTTAGTCACAGAAGTCCAGAGAAAGCCGGTAAAACAATACCACATCACCATGACAACATATTGTCACGTGTATTGTTTTGCCTCGTGCTGACGGACCACTTGTTTACATAGAGGCTTGTTTATGCCGTTACGTGCAGCGGCTGTCGTCCGTCTGCCGTCTAACCGATTTCACGTGAATGCAGCATGAAAAATACGTTTGAGTTGCTTGTGATCTACAACCACAACGCTAGATGGGAGGAATTCCTACACAATGTACCTTTAAGTGCAGACAAGATATCTGCAATATTTTTTATTGGATTGCTCATAAAACGGCCAACCAATAAGAGTAGAGGCTCACAGCCTTCTCTCTTCTGATTGGTCCACCAACCTAGAACTAGACAGCAACAATGGGCCAGTTGAGCAGATGTGAACTGTGTTAATACAACACTCACTGAAACATCGATGTCTAACTCTGCTGTGGCTCTTTTGAGGATGTAATGTATGCGTGCATGTGTGTGCATGAGTGTGTGTGTGTGTTGTGTGTGTGTGTGTGTGTAAAAGGCAGAGCGAGGAGGCAAATAGGCTGTCAAAATGATTAATTCCCTGTTTGAATGACCCCATGTTCGTCTCTGTCGACTTCCATCTACTCTCATTCTCTTACCTTTCTTTTCTCCCCTCTCGTCTCTGCCAGCCTTGTGACTCGTTACCGCTCCGTCCTACTCTCCACTTCACTCTGCTTCTCTCTTCTCCCTAATCACTGCTTCCTCTCAGACGGTCTACTCGCTCTGTCTTTTTCTCACTTTATCTCACCTGGTCCTCTCTTGACATTCATTCTTGTCACTCAAGTCAAACCGATCTGAATCTATTTTCACTTATACCTCCTCCTCTTTCGTCTCCACTGCGCTTTAGAAGCACAAAGTGGAAAAACACATGACTCCTGTTAGTTTTTCCTGTGATTATTTATATGCTTCATATGTTTTAAAGGTATAATATGTAGGAATTCCCCCCATCTAGCGGTGCGGTTGCATATCAGAATGTATTCTTGATGTTGCATTCACCTGAAATGGGGCAGATGTCAGACAGACAACAGACACTGCATGTAACAGGATAAACAAGCGTCTATGTAAACAAGTGATCCACCAGCACGAGGCAAAACAATACAGGCCTGACAATATGTTGTCATGGTGATGTCGTATTGTTTACCTGACCCACGTTTTACCGTCTTTCTCTCCTCGAGTAAAATGACATCTGGTTGGTTTCCCGACGGCCGTCTGCCTGACTGCACCTGAATGCAACACCAGTGCCGTCGTCCTTCCTCACACTACACAGTGGTGACAGTTTTAACAGGCCGAGCCCACAGCTCCGCTGAGTTTCTATGGTTACCTACGGTCACGCTGCCACTCAACGTAAAAAATGGCTGCCTCGGTTTGGTGCGTCGCCCACTTACTGTATGTATTTGTAACGACTTGTAACAACTCATTCTAAGGTACCAGAAAGCTTTCATTTGTATGCGGGTGTGATTCCACTTCAGTGAAATACGTATTAGGAATCGGTTTGAATCGGACCTCATACAAAGGGAACAGGAGAACCTCAGTGCTTTGAAGTGAAACATTCCCACATTTCAACAGCTAAACAACATATTTTGTCAAATTTAATTCCCACATTTTCCCAAATGTTTCAATCACTTGTCAAAGCACAGAGGTGTGTGATTTTACCCCTGGTGACAGTACGTTTCATTTGCTCTCTGTGACTGACATCATATCCTACATGCACCTGCGTCAGTGTTGTGGTTGTCTGCCAGTAGCTCAAAAATGACTGTTATCCAGATTAAAGCCACATTTCTAAGACTTTTTTTTTTTTTTTTTTTTTTTTACACCTTGCTCATTTTCAACTGCATATATTAAGAAGATGAAGGATTTTAGTTATCAGACATTTGGATCTGAAGTTACCAAAGGAAAAAAAGATGAGCGGAAATGAGCAGTAGCTCAGCTCCCAGCACCTCGTCTACCACAGAGTCTTGGTGAAACACTGACTCTTCATCACCACACTGCTTTAGTCAGCGCTATGGTTAATCCCCTGGTCCAGAGGAGCAGACCTCTCAAGATTACTGGGCTTACAGTAAAAACCTCCTGAACATCTGGATCACAAGAGAAACAATAGAAGTGATGTTTATTACTCAGGAGAAGCTGCAACCCGGGCAGTGGTGGTAAAGATAACCTCCATGATCCCTCACTAGTTCATAAGGTCACTGAATACTACATCCTCTACCCAAAGTGGGTAAAGATATCTGGTAGAGCACATGACTGACTTTCTCATTATCCATCTAATTGTAATTTATTTGCTGGCAAAGTGTCTGATTGCATCCACAGAGGTCAACATCAGATCTGCTCCCTTCAAACTTCAGATTGGCTCTGATTTGTATTGCTGTGATGATGATGATGATGTTCAGCTCAGTAGAAACCAGAACAGTTACTAATGTGCTGTTATAAAGTAACTGCTACACAACGCTACTTTTTTCAATAACAATCAAAAAAGTTACTGTTTCCTTCGTTATATACAATTTTTTTACTGATTGGAAAAAAGCTGTTTATCTGGAACTAACCAACTCATTCAGTATTCCTCCGCACAGGCAGGCTGTACAGTGATACAGCACGTCGGGAGCATGCCTGTGCGGAGGAATACTGAATGAGTTGGTTAGTTCCAGATAAACGGGGGTTAGATTTAGGGGGAGAAGTCCAAGTAATTTGACATATTTCAGCACTTTATTTTAAAAACTAATGCAATAGTTAGGCTACTTTTCCTAGTAATTAGTTACATTTATAATGTAGTAACTCAGTTACTTTTTGGGGAGAGTAATGAGTAACTATTAATTACTTTTTTTTAAATTAAAGCCCCTGTACAGACTTTTCATTTAGTGTTTATTTTGGCGGCCCCCTGTGGACGAAAGCGGCAGAATGAAGACTGCATTTCCCACTGTCATGAAGACGTTTGTCTGGCCGGCGCGTGTAGATTTGTTTTGGAAACATCTTTTTTTTTTTTAGCAGCGTAATGTATCTATTGGTATGGTTTCGTCAGTGGTCCGACCCGACCATGCCTTCCAGAGGTCTAGAATTAGACGACTTAGAAATAGCTTCACCCTGATGGGCTTATTTGCTGTTGTAGGTAACAGAGACACATCAGCAGAAACCAGAGACTTTTGCGTATCCAGTTAAAAGCTCCGTACCGGGGCTTTAATTACTTTTAAAGTAACCTGCCCAACGATGCTAATGTGTCAGGAAATTCACATCTCAACAACTGTTGTACCTGGACAATGTCTTCAAATGTCTACAACCAAGTGCTGCTTCCATCAGTGCTTCTGGGAAGTCATAATGTAGATGGGAATGTTTTCTGGCAGACGTGCTGGATGAACAACCCTGAAAAAATGGTTTTGTTTTATATAAATTTAAATTTATTGCAGAGCTAAGATCTGGATCATTAGCACACTCACACACTCTTCAAAGCGAAGTTCAAACCAGATCAAATGGATGACGCAAAAGTAACAGAGTCACTAATTACAAACACACAAACTGTCATTTGTCTCTCGGCCTTGAAACTCAGCCTCTCCTCTAACAGACCTCTCTGTAGATTATCATTTAATGCCACATCAGAATTAAACTAAATTTAATAAAGAAATTCAAATTGTCTCTGGGTCAGTTAATGAGAGATTGTCATCACGGATCAATTGCTGTGTGACACCAGTGGGTGTGTGCATGTCATGTCATGGTTTTTTGTGCGTGTGTGTGTGTGTACTGGGGCAGTTCATGAGATAGGATATGACTAATGAACTGTCAAACATACACACACATACATGCATACACACATGTAGCGTCTAAACCATTAGTAAAATGTCAGCGTGCTGCTTCAAAGTCTTTGTGAAGACGGTGGTATCCGTCTTATCCTGCCTTCCTGGAGAATCTCTTTGCTCTGAATGTGAAGGTCACTCTGTCACCGCGTCACATGGAAATGAAGTTTGACGACTTTTTTCAGAATTGTGTGGGTCACAAGTTGACAAATAACAAACTGCATAGTGGTGTTAAGCTGTTGACTGGCTATTAATAACCATCCATCTGAAAAGGACTGATAGCACCAGGGGTCGCGTTAACCGGATATTTTCCGTCATTGACCGTTTTTTTAAAACGGTGACGGAAAAATTTTGAGGCCATCCGTCATTTTGACAGATTGCAATTCACACCCATGGCTGTCTGGCCATGTGCATTTGTTTACAATGAAGCCGGCGGATAATCAATAAATGGAGCGGTGGATGACGATATAAAACATAGGCTATACAATGTCACAAAGTCACTACGGTGAGAATTAGATTAAAAAAGAAAAACTCACAGCTGGCTGGTGCGCTCAGTAGAAAACGCTGTAGTACATACCCCAGGCCTGTGTGGAGCGTGTGTGGCGCTGTTAGTGCTGCCACACAAACACCAACAACAGAGAAGAAGACAGAAAGCTTCCCCGCAGTATTCAAACTCCTTCAAGTGGATTAAATGTTGATGGGAGTCGTGTCAGTGCAAATATGACGGTCGATAATGATTTAACGGGCGAGATTCAGCTGCAGTGTCCGAGGGACCGACAGTAGTCAGCTGTTAAGTTACGTAGCTGTAGCTACACAGCGGTGTGTCTCGGTACAGGTAGAGCGGTGGGGTAGGACATCACCGTTTCACACACTCGCCGCGCACAACTCTTCTAAAGGTAACGTTAAGCCTTCTTTTAATGTATTTTGCCCGCCGTGGCATTGTTTATAACACGTTAAGCTGAGTGGGGTTTGGTCCTGTCTGAATTTGTGCTGCATCTGGCTGTGTGGTCTATAGCTTCAGTTGTTTCAGTGATGCGCAATGGCTGCGTGCGTGCGTGCGTAAAAGAGAAATGAGAGGCACAGAGAGAGAGAGAGAGAGCTAACGCCAGTGCACTATGCGATGTCTATGTGAAAACGTGCTCCTTTGGATGTTTTGGTATAACATATGGGTTAGCATGTTGATTGTTGACAGAAAACTGATGTCATCATCAGGTATTTACGTTGTATTTAGATGTTGAGTGGCAGAAAGTGACCCCCGCATTCACTGACTGACCCACGGTTAGATGTGCTCTGACGCAGACTCTGCTCCGGAGCATACTCTGTTCAATTTGTTTGGACTTGATATGAATTAAACATGAATTAAAATTGAATGCTATTGAATATGGCATTATTATCATTTTTAAAAAATTAAAGTGACCGGTAAAAATAGATTATGACGGAATTTTTATGACCCCGTCAGTCAAAATGACCGGCGACGAAAAAGTCTAGCGCAACCTCTGGATAGCACCGACCTACAGAGCCAGTAGCACAGTGAATGACAGCTGGGTTAGTATGTTGAAGTAGAAACAAGAAGGAAGACGTGAGCTTATTCTTGATAAAGCTTCTTCCATCCTAAAAGATCAAAGGTTGCACATGGCTCAGCTGACTGAGCACTAATGGGATTAAAGGGATAGTTTAACATTTTGCCAAAACCGAAATGTAAAAGTAGGTAATGGTAAATTCATGCAAAACCGCTGATGCGCATTCCCGTCGGGGGGCTGAAATAACTTGCACTGTCAATTAAAGGTAACAAACCTACTTCTAAAACTATAGGGATTATGGCAGTGGGCCAATTTGTCAAAATGTTGAACTATCCCTTTAAACATTCCTAGAATCAGGAGAGAATTGGGGAAGACTGCCTTTCAATTCTATGCCCCTCAGAAGTGGAATAACTCACAGAACTGTCTGCAACTTGATCACCTTATTTCTCTAGATAGCTTTAAAGGGATAGTTCAACATTTTGGCAAATTGGCCCATTGCCATAATCCCTATAGTCATAGCAGTAGGTTCTTTACCTTTAATTGTCGGTGCAAGCTATTTTTAGAACGGCGGAGCAGAGCTGTGAGCTGCTCAGAGCTACGCTACGGAGGCTAATGGGATTTCTTGGTTTCCCTCATCTAACTCATCAAATACACAATCCAACAACTCCACAACGCTCTGGTGGACAAGTTGTGAGCTGCACATTCACCACGCTATGAGATAATAACACAACGTTACCAGACAGAGTTGTTTTAGAGGGAAATGCAGAGACTGCTTGATGGAAAACTGCCACTGGAACGCGCATCAGCGGTATCTCATAGCTGGTTGTCCATGAGAGTGGACAAGTTGCACAAAGTGGAAAAACACTTGGTTGTCAGCACGAACGTCAGCTATATAGCAAAAGCAGGGTGTTAGTTAGTAGTACTGTATCATAATGAGACATGAAACTATAATTTCATCATTTAAAAAAACCCTGTGACAATACTGTATTAGGATATTTGACAGGAACTGAAACATGACATTTTACAGTACAAATATTATTAAATGTTACTTGTATAGAGGTTATGCACTTGACGTCATGGTACTCAGAAGTCGCTGTGGAACACTCAGTAAGTGGCAAAAAGACGAGTGGCAGAGCCGCCAAAGTTTAAAATCGACGAAAGTAACAAAGCGTTTTTCTCACAAATCTGTAACTTGGTCAGCATGTACAGCATGCATCTTCTAACAGAACTGCTAAAGATCTTGAGGATACGTCTTATTTTGACCAAGTTACATTCAAGAACCTGTTTTCAATGACGGAAAGTAAATTCACGCGAGTGGTCATTTTTTTTTCGATCAATCAGCTGTGTTTACAGTTTCAGGTGTCGTAGTTCTGATGGTTGGACAGATGAATTAGTTCTCTAACACATCCTACAGTTTGACTGGTCAGAGTTTTTCAGTATAGAAGCAACTCAGGTTTAAGTGTTGGGAGTCACTGTCAGGACAGTAACAGCTGTAATCTCGTCCCTCTGCACAGTAACAATGATCCTGTCTGTCACTCTGCCGGTACCGCGGTCACACTGTGTGTTACAGGATTGATTAAAACACACAACATAAACAATGTGACCGTATCAGACATGTAGATACTGAAGGAGGAGGGCAGAAGCTTTAGTTTCTGTTTAAATCTAACGGCTGATTGAATTAATTTTCAAGTAATTTAATGAGTTCTGGCAACATGTCAGTGTCCGTGGACCAGATGGTTTTGGGGAGCTGCTACGGATCATTGTCGAGTCCTTCTGACCTCAGTTTGTTTTGATGCTACATATTTTACCCGGTTTTGCTGTGTCCACCGCTCCTTCACCACGTGGAGGGAGGTTTGTTTTGCCAATCAGTCCAAACAAAAGCGGCGTGTCCCAGAGCAACGTGACGTAAACGCATACCCTCTATTAAATTCTGAGAGAATTCTTCCAATGGTCTAATAGAGCATAATACAGAGAAAGGAAAAATTCTGAAAATGCAAATAAGTAGTAAAATGAGTCATCATTGTTCTTATGCCTATAATAAGTAAATGTAAATAACTGCAATTCATTACTGAGTTTCAATGATTTGCAAATGTTTGCCAAAACAAAAAAAGTCATTAAAACAATTCTGACTCCACAACCTAATACAGTATAAAGTGCTCCACAGACTCCATTACTCGCAAGTGAAGCTACATACATTTTATCCAGATGTCCCTCCAACATGTAACCGATGTAAATCTTCGATAGGAACTCTAGCACATTCATTCTGGGCATGTAGTAAACTTTATTTATTTTGGAAATGTATTTTTGAGTGTTTTTCTAAGGCTTTTGGTAAAAATCTGGCACCCAACCCTCTGGTGGCTATTCTAGGGGCCACAAGTGTCCTTTCTTCTGTTAATACATTTGAAAGAAGAGCAGTTCAGTTTGGGATGGTGATCGCTAAAAAGCTGATTTTACAAGTGTGGAAAATGGACTCTGTGCCTACTTATAATTTATGGTTGGGAGAATTGTCAAATACTTTACATCTGGAGAGACTGAGATTCTACAATGAAGATAGAGGGGATACGTTTGATAAAACATGGGACCCAGTACTGAATTACCTTAAAAATGTGAGCTCATAGACACTGGCTATTGTACAAAACCTCGTATGATGATGTATATGTCTACTGACCTATTTATTTTACTATTATTTATTTATTGTATGTGTTTTCTTTTTTCATTTTTCTCTTCATTGAAAATCAATAAACATATTTCCAAAAAAAAAGCAAAAAACAACTCTGACTCCTGATTTCCCTACAAAATGCACTGCAGGTCCTCACAGAGAAGATTTTTTCTGAGCTCGCAAAGTCACATTTTGCAGCCGGAACCGAAAACCATCTACAAAATATAAACTTGAAGATAAGAGCTTTCCGGAGCGTTGAAGCTGGGACTCAGGATCCCCCATGCTTGACTTTGCTCAGGGCCTGTCAAATCCCTGACTCAGTGGCCGTGCAGAGCAACAGGGCGCCGACAGATGCGCGGGGGGTTTGTATAAGTTACACAAAAATGTACAGTACAGTAGGTGTTCTTTAGCAGAGTTTGTGCGGTAGAAAAATGTATGTAAATGCGTCGTGTAAACTCTGAGCAACAAAGAAATCTGTTGCAGACAGTAGGAGCCAAAACAGCCAATCTGTTGTGCAGCAGCTTCTGAGGAAACTCACGAGAAGGTCGAGCACAAGAGGGGCTGGCCTGGATTCCACGGTAACACACAGGTGTGCACTGCACTGCACTACACTACACTACACTACACTACACTACACACAGGCAAAGTCAAACGTGTCAAATTTTGTTTTTCCACTATAACCTCCACAAACGCACACGAGCAATGCAGACCAACACATGCTCCCACATTTGCTCTCAATTTCTGCCATCATTTTTCACACACAAACACTGGCTTTCTCTCACTTGATCTTCACAGCATACTCCCAAACACACACACACACACACACACACACACACACTGGCCAGGACAGATGGCTATGCTATGTGCTCTTGCTCAGCAGATGCACAAGAGCATTAATCATGAAACAAGACTCAAACAGAGGATTTAACTCTTACTACAGTCGAGCTGCTTCCTGTAAAAGAGAGCAGATTAATTTGCCTGTCGAAGATCATTGACAGTCAGGTCTTCTGCAGCAGAACAGATGCAGATGCGCCACATCACACCAAAAGGAATTGGTTATGTGAAGACTCATTTCACGTCATGAGACTGCAGATTCCTCAGATGTCAGGAGTTGGTGGAGATAGAAGCAGATAACAAGGCCAAATCTTACAAATAAATGGCTGATTACTGGATACTGTATGTTATTCTGAAATTCTCTTTTCCTGCGTTTTTTCCATTGGGGTGAGATGTTGCAGTAATAATGATGGATCACATTCACAAACCCTGTGGTTCCCAAGACTAACAGTAGTGAAATTAACTGTATATTCCTCCCACCAGGTGCAGCCACAGTCCAAATGTATGCACAATGTGAGACTCTTTGGATAAAAATGGCATGTGATTAGTTTAAAGGGATAGTTCACCCAAAATTCAAATTTCACTCATTATCTACTCTCCCTCATGTCGACGGGGAGCTGTGAGAATTTTCAGAGTCCTCCGTTCCTTCTCTGAGTTACGGGGGGGTCCGCGCAGCAGTATTTGTCCATATAATGGTTGTCAATGGATACCAACTTTCTTCGTCCAAAAAGACACACCAAAAAACATCCAAATACCTCCATACTGCTCGTATGTAATGTCCCTCTTGTATTGAAGCCCCGACATGAGAAATTGTTCCGCCGGTCAGACACAGGAAGAGCAGTAAACTGAGACACTGGGAGCTTCCGCTACAAACAAGCTTAAAATATAGACTTATTTAATTTTTTTCGGAACAATTTCTCAAGTCGGGGTTCAATACAAGAGGGACATTACAGACGAGCAGTATGGAGGTATTTGGATGTTTTTTGGTGTGTCTTTTTGGATGAAGAAAGTTGGTATCCATTGACAACGATTATAAACAAATACTGCTGCGCGGACCTCCCCGTAACTCAGAGAAGGAACGGAGGACTCTGAAAATTCTCACAGCTCTTAGTCGACATGAGGGTGAGTGGATAATGAGTGAAATTTGAATTTTGGGTGAACTATCCCTTTAAGTCTGGCCAGTAGCCTAAACAGTTGGCACACACACGCAGTCGGTTCATCATTATAGTTGTTGGGCGTGATGGAGTACTGCAGCTCAGAGATGCTCTGCAGGAGAGGATGGGAACAAAACCCATCCTGAACATGTGGTGTGGTGTGTGTTTTCTGCTCTGTGTAGTGTGTCATTTAGTATGCATGGCTGCTTCATACATTTACAGTAGCGGTTTACAAGATCCTGGGCAAGGAGTAAATATATCAACCACCAGAGCGCTTGGAAATGTGTTCAAATGTCAAGAAGTGATGCAGACTCTGCTGTTGTTACAAATAGGTTCTCTAAAATTACAGATGGTTACAAGAAATGGTTGTAGTTTTGCTATTACTACAGTACATAGCTGTTGGTGACTAAATGAATGAAGTCTGATGACTGATTAATGCTGCTCTACGACGGCAAAGTGCAGTGTCTGTAAAAATGCCAAAGAAAAACAGCTTTTTGTGTTTTTCATTGTCAGGTTTAAGCATCAAATAACTACCAAGTCTATAACTGATTAGATAAAGGTGGACTGAATTAAATGTATTTTGTAGTTTGTCTTTCTGACCAATTTTGACTGTTTTATGGCAGATACTGCACTTTGGCTTGGTATTAGCTACAGATACTTTGCCTTGGTTTTACTCCAATTATAGAGTAATTCTAGAAGTAGGGAGTACAGTACTCTTTGCAGATACTGCACTTTGCCTTGGTTTCACAGTGCCTTTCTGGATGGACAGCCCAATAATTCTGGAAATTTTAGCAGTACCAATATCAAATTCTACCAGAAGAGAATATGCACTTTTGATTGGTCAAAAAATAAATAAATAAAAAAATGCAGATACTGCACTTTGCCTTTGTAGGGCTGAATTGTAGCAATACAGTACTCGTAGTAGACTGGTACTGTAATGCTGGCTGTCTCTCATGGCCGTGATATACTTGCTGCAAACGCGAGCGCATCATGGCTGCCACGCGTTACCTGCGTCCGTTTGATGTGTTGACCGTGTTCAGTCGCACATTTGGACGCGAGGTGCTGTGATGCGTGCGCGAGTTGCAATATTGACATGACCACTAGAGGCACTCGATCAGACCAGAACAGACAGAGTCACTGTCAGAGCAACGGTAGAAAGAGAGGCTGAAACTCAATGCGTCCATGTCATTACATAGTGACAGGCGCCTGTCAATATAGTTGGTGACAGATCTGTGGGGCTTTTCACAATTTCCGGATATTTCTGTTGTCTGCCCCAAGTGGAGACCGCCAGTATTGTGCATTTTGGCTGCAACAAGTATATGATCGGCACAAACACGATGCGTTGCGTACGCGTACGTTTGATGAAGCGGCGAGTATATCATGGCCCTGAGGGTGTATTCAGACTTGTGGCTCCTTTGCTTTGTTCCGATTCAGCGGAACAATTGTTGCATTTTTATTTTGGGTCGTTTGTGTTCACATGGTAACAGTCCCAAGCGGTCCAAAGTTGTAAAACAAATGCAATGTGTGAACCAACTGTTCTCTCATTGGTCAGAAGTCTTACCTAGAAGGAGGAGGAGGTTACCTGGGAAAGACGATGCATGACATAGAGTAGACGTCTCAACGGATCTGAAAATTTAAATCTGACACAGTCCGAAGCTCGGACCCAATCAGATCTGAGTCATTTGTGTATATGAGCAGCTCACCTCTCCTCAGAAACCTCTGGCCAATAGTGACTCACTGTAGCCTCCAGTCTCCACAACACATTATGACTTCTTGTCTTATAAATGCAACAATGGCTAAAGCTCTTCTTAAGAAACAATCACAAGCACCTGCTTCGTCAAAAAATATGTTTGGTGGCAGAGAGAACTTAGAAAACTCTAAATAGCTCCTTTATCTGCAACACACATTGGGGGTGAAATTACTGTCAGCTGCATGTGATATTTGCACATAAAATCTATCTCCTACTTCCTCAACATCACATAAACTACTGAAATGAGACGGTAGAAGCAGAGAGATATTCCACATGTACCAGTTGCTTCTCTGGTGCATCACACTCTGACAGAGCTGTTAGCAAAGTAACTTGGCTGGAAGCCAGAGAGAGGCTTACCTTTTTTTCTTCTTTTTTTTACCTCTATTCCAGACAGTGAAGTGCTGAGAGACAGCTGCAACAGCCTGGGCCTCCAGCTGAACCCAAACTGGGGGTGTTGCAGCTCATGATCAGTGTCAGCGTCCGGCTCTACACATGTACTGTAGCATGTCTATGTCTATTTACAGCCCCACTGACAAACAAGGAAGCCCCCAGCGGAGGAAACCGGTCAGAAAACCTCCAGAGGTCGGACAAGTCTGCAACAGCAGCAGCTCACAGAGACGACTGAACGCTGTAGATCAATGTTACCCAGACTCATGGTTATGGTGAAAAAAGTTGACCCCTGTCCAACCCCTATAACAATATGGAGGTCAAAAAATATGTTTTTATATCACAGTAGAGATAACAACATTGACAACAAGAGAAACATGTAGGAAACTCAGGGAGAATCACTGTCGATTCTCCTTCTGTCTCTTCACTCTTTGCTCTTCTTGTTGCTACAGTTAGATATTTTGATGATCCAGTTTTTTTTTTGTTTTTTTTTTCAGACTGAGATAACAAAAAAGTATGAGGTGTATATGATGTGGCCTGGCCAAACATTTAAAGGTAGGGTTGGAGATCTAATTTTGGCATTTTTGATAACTGATCATTACCAGACAGAGTTGTTTTGGAGGTAAATTCATGCAAAACAGCTGATGCGCGTTCCTGTCAGGGGCAGTTTTCCCGCAAGCAGTCGCTACATTTCCCTCTAAAACTACCACGTCTTGTAATGTTCCGTTGTTATCTCATAGTGTGGTGAATGTGCAGGTCACAACTTGTCCACCAGAGCGTTGTGGAGTTGTTGGATTGTGTATTTGATGAGAGAAACCAAGAAATCCCATTAGCCTCCGTAGCGTAGCTCTGAGCAGCTCACGGCTCTGATCCGCCGTTCTAAAAATAGCTTGCACTGACAATTAAACGTAACAAACCTACTGCTATGACTATAGGGATTATGGTAATGGGCCATATGCCAAAATGTTGAACTATCCCTTTAAAATCCTCTTCACACCCCAATTGCAACCAATTAATTAAATGCTTTTTCACAAAAATGAAAAGAGTCAGTCACCTACAGTATGGAGCGGGTAATCCTGTAAAATCACCATCCCAGTTGGATCATGATGTGTCAGTCAAACTGCTGTCACCGAAAGACCACGGCCCGAAGACTGTGAAGATGTGATTATGAACAAAAGGAGGAATTCTGTGATGCCCGAATGGTGTAATGACTCTGAGAGAGATCACTGCACATAACTCACGTATTTAATTATTCATCCAGACAATCAGTACAATTAATAGCTAGTGCTTTGTGCTGACCACATTAGAATTTCATGAGTGTTTGTTTTTTGTTTCTTCTGAATGCGGAAACGATGTTAAAAGTCCAAACTCGGAGATCACTGAAGTGTCTACAGTACGTATTGTAGGAGATAACTTTCACACAATTTGTTGTTCTTCTGCTGAATCATCTGCCGACCTACTTCAGCTGTTTGGTCTACTCTTTGAAAATGTTCCCCTATCACACACCTGTGCTGACAACAGCTCTATTTTTTTCATTTTATAGACTTTTTTTTTTCTTCTGCACTCATAGTTTCAATTTCATGTAGTGACACGAGATGGTTCATTTGTTTCTGAGCTGATTTTCAGACCAATAACAGAAATGCAGAGCGGGAGATTGTCTTGAGAGTCAAGCGGCACAAAGGCCAACTGGGATGACTGACACATCACTGCTGCTGTCTCTTCTCTTTAAGTCACCGACATCAAATGCTCTTCAGCTCCAACCGTGGGTCAAGCTGTAAAAACACTGGATCCCTCAGTTGCTTTGATGTGGTTTTGACACCACCTTTCATGGCCGATGGGCATGTTGTTCAAACTCCACACCTCCAGTTCTAAACTTTCTATTGAACATTCTGAGGCTCCCAGCCGAAGCCGTGACAGCTCTGATAGAACCATCAAGGTTTGAGAAGAACTTCACTCTTGAACCAACACTTGAGCTCCGATCACCTCCCATACGACCGCCAGTTCAACACATCACTGTTTAACATTTATTTCAAATCTTATTTCGTTTCAAAGGCATTGAAATGTGGTTGAAAGCTCCAAACACAGTTTTTATATCAATATATTATATTCTCAGACTTCTCCAACATAATATAATTGTCAAAGGAGAGAGTAGTGCTCCCAATGTCAAGGAAACTGATCTCACTGCTAAAGACTCGAATAGAGTTGAGTGCAGTGCTTTAAGTGGGAAAAAATAAGTGCCGGTAGTCCCCTTTTCAGCTGTTGGCTGGTAAATTAGGTGGTAGGCGATCGATACCAGCACATCATAAATGACAGGCTACATTCAAATATGATGCTGATTTTTTTTTTTAAACGTTCAATTGAACTTTCCTGAAAGATTTTTAAGAAGTATTTTCAATTTATTATCTGTGAATAATGTATGACGACAAATAAAATCAGTATTTGTTATTTGAAGTTTACCCACTTCATAAAGTGTCCCTATCCTGTCCTAATTGCTGTTTCTTTTGCGTCAACAAATTATTGCCAACATGAGTTTATTCACTATTAGGGTTGTTCGGTATACCGGTACTAGATTGGTACCGGGTTACTGAGGCATTTAAAACGGTACTATACTGCGCTTAGATGGGACCGGTACTTTCATTTTGCACCGCCGGCAGCGGTGACGTCGCCACCTGAAGTCGCCGCATTGTAATTTGAGCCGAGGCGAGTGCCGGTACTCCGTACCAGTGCGTACCGGCCCACTTAAAGCACTGGCTGAGTGAAGTACCATTTAATTTCACCATCAGAATCTTTTAAGGAGCCTGGTGAGTAGAGAGAACAACCTGCTGGGTTAAAGTGCCGATGTAGGCCTACATCTTCAAGCATCTCAGAAAACATCTCAATCCATCACAATAAATCCAGTCAATCAAGGTAAAGCCAACATTAGCAGTCAGTAAATCACACAGAACACAGCTGAGTGTGCCAAAACCATCCCAATATGAGAATTGTTGATATACAGTGAAAGTCAGAACACACGGTTTCACTATCAATCAAGCAGTTCTGAGAAAATCCGTCATGACTTTCCCGCCACACAGCTGCCGCTAAAGAATTGGAAATTCTGAGCTACTGTTAAATAAAGAAGCAGCTTGCATTAAAACATCTGTGTAAAGCCATCCCACTGGACAGCTCCATATAAACCTAGAGAAGGAAGCAGCGTGGACTGTGGATTTGACTCCTGGCAGGATTAAGGCCCCCCCTCGGAGCCTGACTGTGAACACAGCACTCTGTCTAAAACCATTCTGGACAGGAGCCCCCCAGGGGGAGGAAAGGTGCTAAGAGATTTTAGAGCAGAAAGTCACAGGCTGTTAATGTTTCAGTCCCTGATCCAAGCACAGAGCTGAACACGTTACATCATTATGACATCCCTTTTTATGAAAAGGATCATATTCAGGCTGTTAGAGTGAAACAGAAAAAGCTAGCGTGGCTAATGGCTACTCCATTGATAAAGAAAGAAGGTACATTTTTAAGTCCTTGTACCAGATCCTTTATATTTTATTTGGTCTAACATCATTTCTTGGGAGCATTAGATAACTGTGGTGAATAAAACTGTCCATTTGGTTTCAGCTGTGTCTGAAGTGTCTGAAACTAATTTCCTAACCACCTCAATGGAGAACATCATGAGGGAAGAAAAGATGTGAAGGAGAACTGATGAGGATTCAGGGAACCACAATCAGGCTTCATTTACACTTCACTTTATTTATGCCACATGGAGGATAAATACTCCTTTTACTGACTACAAACACCAAACCAACAGCACTATAATAATGAAATAACTAAGATAACATGACAGAAATATCAAGTAGCCATTAAAATGATAATTCAATAAAAATGAGCAACTGAGTAGAGGCCGCAATAAATTAGATTCATACATCAGAAAAGACAGAGTCTGTACTAGAGGCTGAGAGTTTTTCAATCCTGTCCTGTCCCGCTCCCACAAAACATTTCCCGTCCTGTCCTGGAGGTCCAGTGACCAAGTCAAAAAAAATCCCATCCTGTCCCAATCCTGAATAAATCACTCCTGATCCTGTCCCATTACCGTTTCTTCTATTTTAGAACACACAGTCATCGTCACAGTCGTCAAACGATTGTAGGCGAATAGATTTGCTAGATTTGTCGCTAGTCGCTTTTGACAAAAAAAGTCGCCAAGAGGGTTTGGAAAGTCGCCAGATTTAGTGAGAAAGTCGCCAAGTTGGCAACACTGAGCGCTATGCGGAGATGAATGAACGGAACGCCATTGCGTTGGTCAAGCCAAAACCTGAAAAATCTATCCGTACCGAACGTAATTTATTTGTGGCAGGCCGCCACGAATAAATGAATGTATGGGAAACACTGTCCCGATCCCGTTCGCACATCCCAATCACGTGACTAATAGGAAAATTGGTTCCCAAATCACGGAAATCCCAAGAAAATGTCTAGTCTGTACTCAGGGGGAAACCGTCATTCCGACATCCCACCAGTCCGACATTGGCTTCTAATTGTGGTAAATTGGGTTTAAGCAATGAAGAAAGAAGTTGGTTAAGTTTAGTAAAAAGAGCAGGTAGAGGCTAGACAGGCAGACTAGTCCCTGTCTGAGCTCTGCTGCGTAATTACACACAACCATGTGGGTATTCCTCTATCAGCATGTCTTAAAGAAGGGAGTCACGTGGGACGTTCGCATGTCGGAATGGTGGTATGTCTAAATGGTGGGATGTCGGAGTGGTGGGATGTTGGAATGACAGCATGTAACCTCTGTACTCGGACCGCCGCCATGATTGAGAGATAGGAATGTCAGAGGGAGAGAGAGGTTGACATGCAGCAGAGGTTGACAGGTTGGACCAGCCATGGTTGCTGCAGTTAGGATCAAGCCTTTGTGATACACACACCACCAGGCTGCCTGAGGCTACAGTACAATGACTTTTGACTTAAAGGGATTCACCAACATTTTTTTTTCGTGTCTCGCCTCACTTCCAAGTCCATGAACAGCAGATAGACACCATCCTTTCGACTGTGCGTGCAGTAACAAGGGAGATACGGGCAGAGCTGGCGCACCGCTAATTAGCTTAGCTCAAACACTGGAAGTGCATGGGTAGTGTTAGCCTGCCTCCACCTAAAGTCATCAGAGAAACTCTTCAGCAACTCTTAACGGTCCGGTGTGCTTGTTGTGACTCGCGTTATCTATTTTTAGACTAATATTAGCAGATAATGTAATTTTCCGAAAGAAATACACAAAACTAGACCGCAGGGCGCACTACCCAAGCACTTCCAGCGTTTGAGCTAAGCTAATTAGCGGTGCGCCAGCTCTGCCCGTATCTCCCTTGTTACTGCACACACAGTCGAAAGGATGGTGTCTATCTGCTTGTCATGGACTCGGGAGTGAGGCAAGACACGAAAAAAAAATGTTGGCGTATCCCTTTAAGTACATTTGTTACATAGAGTTACTGGAGCTCATCCATTCATACAAGGCTTTCCACATGCAATCTGTTCTTTTTATGCATTTTCTCCTTCAGTAAACTCAGAGCCACCTTCCCACTCCGTGTTAGTTCATTGGGTTTTTCCATTTGTTTTTCTTACCTGACCTCGTATCATCTCAGTCGGGATGTCTTGAGTTTCATTTTTCCAATCACCTGCCTAAAACCTCAGTTTTTGCATTTCACTGTCAATCAGCCAAGTTTTGTTCCTTGAATCACCACCACACTCGCCATGTTTGTGTGTGTTTGGGTCCACCCTGCCAGTGCCTGTGTTCCCACCGGCAACACACACACACACACACACACACACACACACACACACACACACACACACACACACACACACACACACACACACACACACACACACAGATAATTAATTACAAGCACATTAAAATTGCTCTATTTTTCTCAGAAATTAGACCAAGAAGGGAATCTGCAATGTGCATTTCTACGCATATTAAAGGGATAGTTCACCCAAAATTCAAATTTCACTCATTATCTACTCACCCTCATGTCAACTAAGAGCTGTGAGAATTTTCAGAGTCCTCCGTGCCTTCTCTGAGTTACGGGGGGGTCCGCGCAGCAGTATTTTTCCATATAATGGTTGTCAATGGATACCAACTTTCTTCGTCCAAAAAGACACACCAAAAACCATCCAAATACCTCCATACTGCTCGTCTGTAATGTCCCTCTTGTATTGAAGCCCCGACATGAGAAATTGTTCCGAAAAAAATTAAATAAGTCTATATTTTAAGCTTGTTTGTAGCGGAAGCTCCCAGTGTCTCAGTTCACTGCTCTTCCTGTGTCAGTGCAAATCTCGCGTGATTTGCACTGACCGGCGGAACAATTTCTTATGTCGGGGCTTCAATACAAGAGGGACATTACAGATGAGCACTATGGAGGTATTTGGATGTTTTTTGGTGTGTCTTTTTGGACGAAGAAAGTTGGTATCCATTGACAACCATTAAATGGACAAATACTGCTGCGCGGACCCCCCCTAACTCAGAGAAGGGACGGAGGACTCTCACAGCTCTTAGTCGACTTATGAGGGTGAGTAGATAATGAGTGAAATTTGAATTTTGGGTGAACTATCCCTATAACAGAACTTCCATGCAAATGTAATATCAAATGAGCTCTGGCACAGTGTTTCAGTAATCCAGATTTCTTCATTCGCCCGGGCGACCTACATTCCCCGGTGGCTTGGATTAGCAGAGCCTGAGCTTCTGATGACGCTCATCTGATCCCGACCCATCCTCGCCTGAACCACAGTGTGCCACAGCAGCCGTGATTAGTGGCTGACACTGCGCTCTCTCTCGGGAAATAACATGGAGCTCACCCCATGGCACTTCTTAGTCCTCATCACAATGAACGAGTCTCAGAGGGAATTACAGGGATAAGACTCTCTGAAGAGGTCACGGATGGGGCTAATGTTCCCTCTCGGTTTTCTTTGTGGCACCCGCGCAACAGCGTTAGCCACGAGCAATTAAATAATAGAAGTGTGGCATTAGCGCGTAACAAAGAAATAAAAAGGACCCTGTATGAGTTAATGCTTGTGCTTGAGATTTATATTTCTGGGGGCCCATTATGTCCTGATTTAACTATTTAATAATCGCAAAGCAAAATGAAACCGAGTTGATCTCCAGAGAGAATGATGTACCACACCTTTAGTCTTGGAGCTGAAGGCTCCTGAAAGCTTTATTTTGGAAAGTGGAGGATCTAATGCATCTGATTTTCATACAAAAGCCTGAGCTGAGAGGCTGCAGCTAAAATGCCATAGCTAAGTGGATGAGTGTCCAGGCTTTGTCGTGGAGCAGATGAAGTGGGCGCTCTCCATTACAGTTCCTCTGTTAGGAGTGTAATCACCCCTCTCTGTGCCCGCACTCGCTTACAACACATGATGCCGAGACACAAATGTTCGGAACCGCCGTAATGTGCGAGAAGTTTACTCATCATTAGACGTGAGATTAGTTTCAGGTGATTATACCCTGATGAAAACATAATTAGGAACATTATTTTTCATTTTTCTACCATAAATCCTAATCACTAGTATTGGGTATTGGGAGGTGTCATGGAGAAATAACACCAATTTGAAAAGTCATTTTTCCTCTTCAAATGATAATTATAGCAGAGGATCTTTGTAATATGTGGTTTTGATTTCATCATTTATGCTCATAAGGTTCTTATTTTTTTTGTGTCTCAATTTAAATGAATTTCCCTTTGGGGATTAATAAAGTAATTCATATCGTATTGTAAAGCAGAATTCCACACAGCATTTTTCTTCATAACATTTGAAGAAGACAATAAAAAAGACATTTATGAGCGCTGTTTGCACCTGCCATTAAAATGCATCTTGAGTGATCAGATCACAAGTGAACACATGTGATTAGCCCTGAATACACAGTAAACGGGCACCAACATGTTTCTGTCAAGGTCCACATTTCTCTGATGGTGTAAAAGTGAATGCGTCCTGATGCGTCTCAGACGAGGACAAGACATTACTGCAGGACGTCGTCCATGACGGCGCTGTGGTTAAAGAAGAGAAAATGGATGTTGGTGTCCACAGGGCAACACATGGGCATCACCAGACCCTCTTTACTGGGACCTCAGTAGACATGTCATATACTGTAGGTGTTACATTTTAATGCTTAAAGGGATAGTTTACCTAAAATTGAAATTTCACTCATTATCTACTCCCCCTCATGTGGACTAAGGGCTGGGAGAAGTTTCAGAGTCCTCCGTGGCTTCTCTGAGTTACAGGGGGTCTCAGCGTAGCAGTGCATGTCCATATAACGGTTGCAAATGGATACCAACTGTCTTCTTAACAAAAAGACACACCAAAAAACATCCAAATACCTCCATGCTGCTCGTATGTAATATCCGTCTTGTATTGAAGCCCCGAAATGCGAAATTGTTCAGAAAAAAATTAAATAAGTCTATATTTCAAGCTTGTTTTGTAGCGGAAGCTCCTCTTCCCAGTTTTGACTGAATAAATACCACACATAGCAACACAAAACACACACACAGAAATAGTAACGTTTCTTCAATCATTTCAGAGTTGTCTAAAAACGGTGACGTGAGGGCGTGAAAAAAAGTGACATATCTACGTTAAACTCTCGTTCGTTAGGCTATACTGTTCTCATTCAAATTACATGCTGGTTTTCATCAGGCATCAGGTTTTTTTTCCCTCAGTCAGATCACACTAGTCCGCTTCATGCAGCACTACAGACACGGTGATCAACGGACTAGTGCTGCGGATTTCTCAGTCTCCACCTGTTTGATTCAGGTGTAACGGGATGATGAATGAACGGGCAACATGAAGACAGATAAAACTTTGCTCGTATCCTTGAAGTGGCAGCTCTATATCGCTGATTTTATATTTTTATAGCCTATTATCATTATCACATATCATTGAGGTGTCAATTTGTCCAATCAGACTGACCGTATGTAACCAACCACGACCAAACTCAATGTCATTTTGCGTTCACACCAAGTGTCACAATTCCCCAAAGCCGCACATTCCCATAATGCATTGCGCCGCATTAGGCTGTTTACGTCACAGTAGCAAGTTGTATTGGTGCTGCTTGAGCCCCCCCCCCCCCCCCCCCTCCAGGGTCATGGCGTCTCACTGTCCACTTGTGATCTGATCACTCAAGACACATTTTAATGACAGGTGTGAACAGACTTTGTGATTCACTCCTCAACCTTGAAGCTCAATCTTCAGTAGATGGATGTGGCTCCAAGTTCTCCACTTTTTCAGCAGAACACTTCTGTTCACACTCCATTATTTGCTAATGCATTCATTAATATTTCCAGTTTTTCCGATAACATGTTACATTTTGTCCCTTTTAGGCTTCTGTAGTTATACATTATTCCTCGATTCACGATCAAGTCAGCGCGTTAAAACCTGAGCTGCAGCTCCCTGCCACTTAGCTATTCAAACATTCAGCCGTTTCTTGAGGCGAGGAAACACCTTCAGTCGTTGAAGCCAACCTTCAACCCGCTCCGAGAGAACGCTGCTCCTGGATTTTGGAAATCTCTAAGGAGAATATTAAAATGTAATAGCAAAGCACCATATTGTTCTTTGCCTAGATCAAAGCCCCCAACAAGATCAATTTTTTATAAAAGACACGATGTTGTGAAATAATGATTTATGACTCATATTTTCTTCAAAGTAAGAGAAGGGGATGACGTTAGAGTCAAATGTGCCTTCAGTTTGAAGTCGGGCCTGTTTTCAAGATGGTATGTGCCAGTTTTGTAGATAACACTAAAAATGATTATTTTAATGAATATTTTGACAGTGATCTGCTCCAAGGTGAAAATGTTCTACATATCAAAAATGATCTTCTTCTTCTTCTTTTATATTCACACAGCAGAGGCATTGTGCTACTTGGAACGATGTCACTTATCCATATTAATTATCACTATTTATTTTCTATTTTTAACTACAGGGAAAATCACAGTTGCTCCCACATTTTACTGTGATGTTCAACCCAATACCACCATCCTTTTGTAATAATAACAGAATGTTTTTGAAGGTTTAAAGCCTGAAGTCGCCCTTACAGAAAAAACACACGAACTTCACATGTGAAACATTTTGCACATGTGAATCATGTTATTTGCACATGTCTAAATCATGTAAAACATTTCCACATGTGAGATGGACAGAGTACTCGACCCCAGTACTTGAGTAAGAGTACAAATACTACTGGTCAACTCCGTTACAAGTAAAAGTAGCTCAGTCCACATGTTACTCCAGTAAGAGTAAAAAAGTACTTGCTTTTAAAGGTACTTAAGTATCCAAAAGTACGTGCTTTTAAATTTACTTTAAGTAAGAGTAAGAGTAAGAGTAAGAGTACATTTCTTATTTTTCAGTGAATGACTATAATTGTTTCTAAATGAATGTAAGGAGCTTTTAACTCTTGTTAATGAGAATGAACTCTTTGAAAGCAGCTGCACTGATGTGCTGCTTTTAGGGGTTAGGGTTTCCTTCTCTGACAAACACAGCTTGTGTCCAATAGGATTTTAGAAAAAAAAAAAAAAGACCTGAAAGTAACCAGTACTTTTCAGCCTTCCTAGAAATTAACTCGAGTAAAAGTAAAAATATTTGTCTTGGAAATGTATTCAAGTAAGAGTAATAAGTACCAAAGAAATCGAATACTCAAGTAAAGTACAAATCCTCTGGATATGTACTTAAGTACAGTACTCAAGTAAATTTACTCCGTTACTGTCCACCACTGTCTACGTTTAATTATGGAGGATGGTGTAATAATTAGTCCTGAGGTGTGTTTGTTGGGTGCTAAGGTGGACGGTGTAGGATCTGATACTTGCTTTTCTCTCTGTAAAGAGGATCATATGGGGGGCGGAGCCTTCAGCCGCTCTGCCCCCCGTCTCTGGAACTCCCTACCCCCCCAGCATCAGGAACATTGACTCATTCTCCACCTTCAAATCCCATCTGAAAACCCTTTTTAAACAGGCCTACTCCCTCTAACTCTCTATGGCTTAAAGAATTGATCAAATGAATAATGATGGAACGTGCAGCCTCAGTACTACATGAACTGTATGGAGAGGGTCTATGGACCCTGGACACTTATAGAAAATACTTAAGTGAGAGGAATGCACCTCAAGAGAGACTGTAATAGCCAGTATGACTCCTAGTGTGTAGGCAGAAATTCAACCCCACTGGGGAAATGTTGAAAAATCACATATGAATCACATGTGGTGTTTCTGTAGAACTGGTTTTATCTCCAGATGAGTTCTCTACTGGAAATTTCTGCAAGGTTAGACTTAAAAAAAAAAAAAAAAAAAAAAAAAGGTTTTCCCTTCACTGCTCTGTCACTGTTGTTAAAGCCGCTGAACCAAAGGTGTTGGACAATCTGTCTTGGATGATTTTATCTACTCACTGACACTGTTGGGAATGTCAGCCATGTTTAGGATGTTGTATTTATTCTGCTTCAATAGACATTAGAGTGAATTACACAGTTTATACTACTGTTTGTTAGTAAAAAAAATATATATATATAATAATGTTTCTGTGATTTACTTAAAGCAGAAGTGAGTGATCCGGTCGTTTTGGCTAATGCTGCGTTCCAGGCAGGCTTTTGAAATCATAAATTACAGCTTCAAGTCACAACTTACGACTTTGTAGCGTTCCAGGCAACCCATACGTGTTTTTCCGACCTGTTTTATCGGTGAAAGTCACTATAACGGCCACTCGTAACTTCCGACCCGTGAAATCGTACCAGTACGTCTTTTTGTATAGTCTATGTACCAGATCGAACTGGTACGACTTCACAGGTCGGAAAAAAACGAGTTTCCTTGAACGCACCACAACAGTCCTCGTCCCTACGTCGCCACATTCACGGCGTCCCTTGGCTGCACACACAGCCCTGCATGCCGTTCTCTCTCCTCATTGGATAAAAACTGTAGGATACGATAAATGTTTTCTCCTCGGCTCAGAGCAGAGCAGAGTGACTGACAGACCCGTGTTTCAGTCCAAACACTCTATGTAAGTGATTGCTGTCGGAAGATATAACTATTTAATACTTATATTAACACAAATATATCACTTACTTCTGCTTTAATGTGATAACGAAGAGATTATTGTCAGTTATTGCAGTTCTTTTTAAAACAATACAGAAACCTACTCACTAGCTGGTTGCTGAACAGTGGCGTGATGTTAAAGCCACTACACTGCTCACTGTCTATAAGTGTAACTGGAACTAGAACTGTGCTGTAGCAGTGATGGCAGTGAGTTCAGTCAGAGCTCAGAAAATGACAAATTGAGCAAAGCTTTTGTTTCTGCAGCTGAAAAACAGACCAGAGAGAAGAAAACAAAAAGCACATGGATGAATATAACATTTAGAATTCCCTGAATTGTTTTTACTATTGCTTCTATTTAGTGGCCTCTTAGTGGAAATCCTTAATGCAGCCAATACATTGTAATGTCTACGGAGGCCTTCAAAGATTCTGATTCTATTTCTAAACCCGTCTTTTATGTTTTTACCGTCTTGTCGCCATCATTCTGCATTTCCCCTGATTCGATGGAACAGCTTGTGTGAGCCGATCCAGTCCTTCAGAGAGACATTTGAAATTATATTATTCTGTAAATCCGTTGTGTGTCACAGCTCAACCTCTCTCCTCCAGTCACATGTAATGCAAAACTTGTTGGAAGGGAACGACAAAGGGAACACAGAACAAAAGTCAAACTGTGGCCTCCATAATTCTCTGTAGCCAACTGTTTTATTTCATTAACACCTTTAAATGATGACTTATTGGTGTATTATCTATTCATTCATTAGTCTAGTTATCTATTGTGTATTTAACTGTCTTTTTGTTTGTTCAAATTGTCCTCAGAAGACCTGAGCAGGAAATGAGTTGGCAGATTTATCAGGGTCCAATCTGAATGCATGACTTTAGAGAAAAACCTTTTTTCAAATAGGATAGACTTTTGGCTCAATATTATATATTTAAAGTGTACCAAGGAGGAGTATATTAAGAGTACTTGTCATTTAACTGTACTGTACAGCCTTGCTCTCTAGGATGTCGAAACTTTGAACCTTAATCTCTTAATCTCAAAACCATTTAGATCACAATAGATTCCCAAAGGTCACCCAACGGTAACATAACAATAGCTCTGATGATGTCAGTTTCCCTCTCCACTGAAAATACCACACTATGATATCATTTTACCTAAATATGGCCAATAAGTAGAATACACTACTAAATACAAAAATTAATCCAGGATGCGATGTCCGACATCATGAAAAGCCGTGTTTTTACGGTGAGTCTGGGTGCTTTAGGGGGGATTTCCACCAAAGATTAAGTGTGATTGCTGTGTAGAGGGCTGAAATTGTAATGCCTCCTGAGCCTGGTGCAGTCAAATGCAGCTGGGAATTTCAAAGCCTTCGGATATGGATGAAAAGCTCATAGTCTCTGTCAGACAGAGGCTTCTCTCAGTCTCGATTGTGAGACTGTGTCATGTGCTGGTCTCAGCCTCCGTGATGAATTAAAGAGAGGGACGGCCCTGCTGGATCAGGACTCTAATGTCCAGTCTCCAAACATCAGGCTGAAACCAGCTGGACATTGTCTTCTAACAGACACTGGGCCTCTGAAGAACCAGCAACAAATGACCGGTCATCCCAACCAGGGTACGGTGGCCCTGAGGGCTCAACACATGTTCAGAAAACAACTTAAAGGTACATTTGTGTAAGAATTCCTCCCATCTAGCGTTGTGGTTGTATATCTCAAGCAACTCAGTCGTATTTTTCATGCTGCATTCACGTGAAATCGGTTAGACGGCAGACGGACAACAGCCGCTGCATGTAACGGCTTCAACAAGCCTCTATGTAAACAAGTGGTCCGTCAGCACGAGGCAAAACAATACACGTGACAATATGTTGTCATGGTGATGTGGTATTGTTGACCTGACCCTGAATGCAGCATTCAGGTGCAGTCCTCACACTCCTCACTGCGTTACCGTGGTGACTTTTCACAGACACCACCTCCACCTGAGCCGACAGCTCCGGTGTCTCCGCTGAGTTTCCGTGGTTTCCTACCGTCACGCTGCCACTGAACGTAAAAACATGGAGACACCACATGGCAGCAGCACCGAGCTTACCCGCTCCATGGAGATATGAATGATATGAACGGCTCATTCAGAGCTGAAAGGAACACTTCACTTTGTTGATGGGGGGGATTACTGGTTAATGAAAAACAGACTTTTGAACCAAATAATCGATTTTCCTGAATAGATAACAGGAGAAGTTACACAATGTCCCTTTAATGTTTAAGTGAAAACACATGCTAACACACAGGAGAAGTGTTTCCAGGGGACACAGAGAAGTGTTAGGAGGGAGCTGCTGTGGCTCAAATGGAGTGACGTCAAGACCTACAATAATCACTCTCGCTCTCACACACACATGTCAGAGTTAGGGCAAAATGTGACCTAGGATGCTCAGTGGTCGGGTGGTTAGGGAGCAGGTCCCATGTAGACATGTGCCTGAGGCACTAGGGCTGTTAACCAATATTCTAAATTTGAATATATATATGTGACAGTTGCCTATGCCTCCAATTGATCATGCGCCCTGGCTACTTGGCCCAGGGGATGTCCCTTTGGGTGACTGGTAAGCGTGCATGACTCTTACGTGTGGGTTCAATCCCTGCCCGGGCCCTCTTCACCTTGCCACATATATATATATTAACGTGTTAACGCAAATCAATTTTTCGGATTCGGAAGCGCCGCGAATATAGCCGCGAAGCAGACCCAGTTTCATTTCAGCGCCCATGTTAATGTGTCGTTCACACCTTAATTATGACGTTCATGAGATGAATTGTATTAATTGACGGCACATATATATACAAAGGTTAAAGCAAAAAAAAATCTTTTGACTGAAATGTTTTTAGCAAACTTAAACTGAACTCAGAACTGGTCTAGTGGGGAGCAAAAACATATCCCATATTTTAAATCTAGGGGTCTGGACCAGTCATTCAAGGGCCCGTTTCCTCTGCTATTCATCCATGCAGCGGTGACATGCACGGTAAAAAAAACAAAAAAAAACGAATGCGCGCCGTTACATCCGCTCGGACCGCGGCCACTTGGAACAACAGGTCCGCTCGTGCCGACGTCAACAGCTGCAGGAGACCCAACGCTACTACGTACCGGTATCTGCCTCCAGCGAGTGACAGTCACGTCACCGGGCTCATACGCGCAGGCAGGCCAGGGTTGCCAGATAGTGCGAAAAATATCCCCCACAATCTTACTTTTTTTCCTTCACTGATTAGCAGGAGAAATTACCGACCGGGAGCCGGCTCGTGCCGGAAAGTGAAAGTAAGACTCCACTTTGTCTCCTCACACCACCGCCAGCACCTGCTGCCATGTGTCACCGTTGTTGAATTGTGAACTATGTGAGACTGAGGTAAGTACAGGGCACCGAGCCATTTATGTTTGTTGTGCTGATTCCTGTGGTGCTGGCATTGTTTGCTATCAGTGAGAAAGACATGGAGGCCAAAAAGCTTCAAAGCTTTAAAAAAAAAAAAAAAAAATTAAATGTGTTGAACCTAGCTGGGACAAACCTACATGGCTGTATCATGACACATCCATACACACTGTTCAGTGCCTTCCCCTCTAAAGGTCACCGAGCACTGAACAACAAGTAAGTCCCAGTGGGGTTTGAAAAAAGTTAAATCCTGATTGTTTGATTGTTATCAGTGAAAAATACTCCCAGAATAAATTATTTGCTATCTGTGTTGTTGGATGTGGGTCACAAGCATTTTTTTTTTGTTGTTGAGATTTTCAACTGGGTCATGAGTTGAAACCGGTTTGGAGCCTGTGATGTGAAACAACTGGGACAACGTAGGCCTACCTTGCGTCCTGCCGTGTTGAGCCTCAGAGGGCTCAGGTAGGGGTCGAAGATCAGGTGACTGGTCTCGATGTCGATGGGCGACTGCCTCTTCCCTATGGTGCACAGGTTCCAGGCTGAGTTCACCAAACCCCAGAAGGATGGGACTGGTGGTGGAGGAGAGGAGAGAGAGAGAGAGAGAGAGAGAGAGAGAGAGAGAGAGAGAGAGAGAGAGAGAGAGAGAGAGAGAGAGAGTAATTAGTGTGTAGTGTGTGTAGTGTGTCTGTGAGTGCGCACTTCACAAGATCAAACCATAAAACGAGGGGGGAAGTGAGCAGATGGGCTTCATTATGACGGGACAGGAGAAATGGGGAGTTTAGGGAGATTTGAATTTACATATGGCTTCATTAAAATCCGAGTTAAAACAGAGCTTTCATTTAAGTCTCCAGGTTATTATCTGCAATTATAACTAAGGCAGAAAAATGGACTTTATTAAAAGTCTGTCCAAAAGTTCTCCCCCTTGTTTTTGTTGCCTATAAAGCACAGCAGCGGTTCGCAACCTTTTGTCTTGTTGTTCTGACTAAACATTAGAATTCAGTGTAGATTTAAGACTCGGCAAAAAGCAGAGACGTTGCTGTTCAGTCCACACATTCTTCTTCCTTGTCAAAACCCAGAGCGAGATAATGGGTACGGAATGTGAACGCTGGCTTGGTTTGCCGCATTAATTGGTCATAAGATACGACCTGATCTACATCGAAGTCAAATCTGAGTAGAGAAGCTTAATATGAGCCAATAACCTTAGATCAGATAATAGCACATAAGGAATAATAATCTTTAGTGTCTTTGTTGAACACGGCCGTTAAACTTTCTCCGTGCTGGTGGAGCCAGTGAGCCCAACCGCCGGGTTTAAAGGGATAGTTCACCCAAAATTGAAATTTCACTCATTATCTACTCACCCTCATGTGGACTAAGGGCTGGGAGAAGTTTCAGAGTCCTCCGTGGCTTCTCTGAGTTACGGAGAAATTGTTCCGCCGGTCAGTGCAAATCACTCGAGATTTGCACTGACACAGGAAGAGCAGTGAACTGAGACACTGGGAGCTTCCGCTACAAACAAGCTTAAAATATAGACTTATTTAATTTTTTTTCGGAACAATTTCTCATGTCGGGGCTTCAATACAAGAGGGACATTACAGACGAGCAGTATGGAGGTATTTGGATGTTTTTTGGTGTGTCTTTTTGGACGAAGAAAAGTGGTATCCATTCACAACCATTATATATGGACAAATACTGCTGCGTGGGCCCCCCCCCCCCCGCAACTCAGAGAAGGCACGGAGGACTCTGAAAATTCTCACATGAGGGTGAGTAGACAATGAGTGAAATTTGAATTTTGGGTGAACTATCCCTTTAAGGTGGTTTGTCTATGTTTGTCTATGTTTGTCTATGTTTGCTTGTCGGCAAAACTCTCCCTTTCACACCGACGTTGATTTTGTTAAATGATGATTCTGATTGTCATCTTTCAGTTGTGCAGACAAGTCAAGGAAAAGGACCACAGGAGTTACAATCATTTACATACATTCCCACATTTCATGAAGCTCCCAGCAGCGTAGATGTGATCAGACAGACAGTGGTATTAGTGGCTTCCTCTGTAAACAGACTGTCATTGCACGCTGTCACTTGAAGTGATGAGTGATGAGTGAGCAGACGCTCCTTTGTAACCGCCTCCACTTCTCCTCATGTTCTTTTCATTGATCTGTTTCCTGTTAACTACATGTGTGGATTTCACATCAGCGTATGAAGGAAACATGAACATGACAGTATCAGAGTAGAGAAATAAAGTCTCCTTTTAATTCTTTTTGAAATATATTATTTATTTGATGACTTTCTTAACAGTAACTCATTTCTGATGTTGTCTCTCAGAATGGAATTGTATCTCCAGCGTTTTTTGCAATTATTGTCTAATAGTGGTGGGCGGATCAATCTAAAATATTGATCGATACCAACGTTGGTATTGGTATTGATCAATACTTGCGCGATCAGCAGTGCACTGCTGTCTGTGGCTGCATGATGGCAGAGAGGAAGAGGAGCGCCGTTTGGAGCTTCTTCTTTCTTATGCAGACCAAACTACTGCGATATATTTGTCCTGTGTTTTATTATGATCATAATCATGATTAATTAAAGGAAAATGACACAATGATCATGAAAATTCAAATTTTCATTCAAATTTGCATATTTATGTTGCATTCACTTCATAAATCATGATGCATTGCTCTCCCCTACTCAAAAGTAGATAAACTGCTTTCCTAAGTATAAAGTATTGGTATCGGTATCAGCAATACTGGCCCTGTATTTGGTATTGGATTAATACCAACTTTTGCAGTATCGCACACCCCTATTGTCTAAGACAGGAAGCTCCCAGTGTTGCTCTTCCTGGTCTGTCCAAATCTTGTGAGATTTGCATTGACACTGGTGGAAATCTTGCTAGATTTGGATGGACAGGAAGAGCAGTGCTGGGAGCTTCCGCTACAAACAAGCTTAAAATATAGAGTTATTTAATTTTTTTCGGGAACAATTTCTCATGTTGGGGCTTCAATACAAGACGGACATTACAGACGAGCACTATGGAGGTATTTGGATGTTTTTTGGTGTGTCTTTTTGGACGAATAAAAGTGAGCTCCGTTCGCTTCCGTCATTTTTTTGCTTCGGACATGCAGTGCTGCACGGAGCCCCGCTGTAACTCAGAGAAGCCACGGAGGACTCTGAAACTTCTTCCAACCCTTAGTCCACATGAGGGTGAGTAGTTAATGAGTGAAATTTGAATTTTGGGTGAACTATCCCTTAAATTTCACCACAAAGATTAAATATAGAGAATGTACAGTGCATTCACTCGCAGGAGTCTTGGAAAATACTGTGTATAAAGCAGCACAACTTCAGATGTTGTTGTAGATACATCCCATCCTGTATTAATGTTGACTAGTTATTCAACAGACAAAATTATTGGTTTTTATTATTAAAGCAGAAGTAAGCGGAATATTTGTGTTATTATAAGTCTTAAATAGTTCTATCTTCTGACAGCAATCACTTATATAGAGTGTTTGGTCTGAAACACGGGTCTGTCAGTCACTCTGCTCTGCTGTAAGCCGAGGAGAAAACTTTCCTTGTATCCTACAACCTTCATCCAATGAGGAGAGAGAACGGCATAAAGGGGCGGTCCTCTCTGTGTGTGCAGCCAAGGGATGCGCGTGAATGTGGTGACGTGGGGGCGAGGGCGGGGACTGCTAACTCCATCTGCTGACAGGAAGTTAGCCAAAACCACCGGATCACTTACTTCTGCTTTAATATTATTATTGTTGTTGTTAGGCCTATTATTATATCCAAACTAGTACAACTTAGCCTACATGTACATCTTGCTGTTTTCAAATGAGTACATAAGTTAATTTTTAATAACCCACAGCTCATTCTCAATGCCATAACTGAACATCATGATGAAATAAAACTGTAGGCTACACACAGAACAGCTGATGTTTGGACATAATCATGTTTATCTTGGACAAGGACTGCTGTGTGGCAAACATCTCCTGACCGGTTTGCTTGACTTTAAATACAATTCATCTGTGGTAAACAAATAGCTTCATAAATAATCTTCCTCTCATTTAGAAAATAACTTCCTGTTTGGGAAACGTAGTGTTTTTCTTGTCCTTGCTTCACTGCATGAAGCTTTGTCAACAGTACAACAGTTAGCTAACAGTTAGCTAACAGCTAGCTAACAGCTCCCTGTGCTCCTCACCTTCACATCTTCAGGTCTGAAGATGTGAAGGTGAGGAGCACAGTAGCCTACAGTTTTATTTCATCATGATGTTCAATTATGGCATTGAGAATGACTAACTTTCAGAGTTTCAGAAGTGTCAGGTGTCTACAGCTCACCTGGCCCTTGCCTGCTCGTCCCTCTCTGGCGTCTTCATGTTGGTTTTCATATCGCTGCTTCCTCTGACTCTTTAACGTCACTATTCCTTACCACGTCGCCTGTCTGTTCAGTTTCTATTATCATATCCATGTTGTGCCCTGTGCACGTCACTCTAGTTAGCAGAGCTATCGTAACCTGCTAGCTGCACTGCGCTCAGGTTGTAAACAAAGCCGCATGCTGCGTTGCCAGGTTTGACATTTCCCCCCTTTTGGAAACAACATAATCAGTTCAATGAGTTTAATGTGGATGTTAGCGTGTTTGTAGTGCAGTGTTGGGCTATTTGTGTAGCCTATATGTAGCACATAAAAAATAAAAATAAAAGTTTTATAATTTCATTTTAATAGTCTTTGAGTGGTGGTTTAGTTAGGCTTTTACCTTTTTAATACTGAAAACATTGGTGACCTCAAAATCAAACTTTGTGAGCTGTTTTATTAAAATAGTCTAATATGTTTCTCACTTCTTAATTAATGGTAAAGATGAGATTCACCATAGCTCTGGCTTTTGGGCCTATAGACTATAGAGTCCTACAGTATCTTATCCTTAGTTCCAATATTGGGACCAGTAAAGGATGTGAATCTGTCTGGTATGGTAACACATCTGCCATCATCTTTGCTATGTAGATCTGTGTTTGGTTCTGGTTCAGCATTTTGTGGCTCTGTGTTTGAGCAGAAATGAGGGTGTGTGTGGGTCTCACTTGCTGGCAGTTTAGATCTAGAATATTTTGTTGGTGACTACAAAAGTTGATTATGTGCCACATGAACTGTAAAATTGTGTAAAATTTGGTTTATCATCATCTACAGACTGTAGACATTTCATTGAACAAGCAAGATACTGTAAGACTTCTGTTAACTCAAGCACCCCCCCCCCCCCCCCCCCCCCCAATTGTCATTGTATAATTCGCACTCTGTTCACACCAATCAAGATGGACCATGGTCTACACAAAATGAAGACAAAATATCTTTGGTGCAGGTGCTGCTGTGTGAACTGATGTCATCTTGAGTCAGTCGAGGTCCCACCAAGGGGGCAGTTGTGGGTCTGAGAAGTCCATTCTTTTTACAGTCTATGGGTCCCACCCAGCTGTAAATCACAACATTACACTCCCATTTTAGCATCAAACATTCAGTAAATATCAATTTAAGGTCAACTTAATGTCAATTAGTGATGTCTGACACCATGTAAAACAATTCATCTGGTATGTGTGATTTGTTAGTTTGGCCCATCCGCTATCATCATGGGGGAGGTGGGGATTAAGAGCAACATTACAGCTGTTCATGATTTTAAACCATATGTTTTCACTTTTAATGTTGCTAGAGAAAATGCTAGTAGAGCCGACTGACTGTGCTTGATGGATGGAGCACAACTTCCTTAAATCCACTTAAGAGTGAGATAGAGCTGCTGCTAACAGTGAGTTAGCCAAGACATGCTAACCAATTTACATTAGAGCAGAGAGATACTCTACTACAGTGTTCTTCAACCTTGGGGTCGCCTGAAATGTCTAGTAGGCTAATTGATAAAAAAAAAATACTGATAAAAATATTAACTAATTCTTATTCTTTTTATAATAGCTATATAAATTGAGTTCAAATAAAATGCAACTTATAAAAAATATCTGAGCTGACACATAACTGACAGGCGTGACGTCATGCAGGGTCACCAGAAATTTGTGATGTCAAAATGGGGTCACGAGCCAAAAATTGTTGGGAACCACTGCTCACTGCGCTATTTATATATATATTTCCTGATCATATTAAATATTTACACACAGTTAGTGATATTTAAAGGGATACACCAAAGAAAATGTTTGTGTCTTGCCTCACTCCCGAGTCGCTGACAAGCAGATAGACACCATCCTTTCGACTGTGCGTGCAGTAACAAGGGAGATAGAGCCGTATCGCCCGTAATTAGCTTAGCTCAAACGTTGGAAGTGTATAGGTAGTCAGTGGCGAAAGTTGTCTGCTACGGGCCCTAATGCAAAAAAAAATTTGCGGGCCCTATAATAATAACGGGGGGGGGGGGGGGTGTTAGACTGTAGTATAGGCTACTCCAGGCCTGTGTGGAGCGTGTGTGGCGCTGTAGCCTAGCGCTGCCACACATAAACACTAAAGACAGAAGAAGAGGGAAAGTCCCCCGCTGTATTCAAACTCAAACATGGGATTAAGTTGTGTCAGAGTAAATATGACTGATGATTAAACAGGTGTGATTCAGCCGGCAGTCGGCCGTTGTTGTTACGTCCATAGACTGTGTCGCCTGCTGCAGCGGTGTGTGTGTGTGTGTCTCAGGTTACAGTGGTGGGGGGGGGGGGGGCATGACATAATCGCCCCCCCCCCCCCCCCCCCCCCCCCCCCCGAAAACGCCGTCCGCCTGGACGCGATGCCGATCTGATAAAGTATTTATCCAGATTCAAAAAAGCCGTATCCGTCTGGACCGGGGCCCTGAGTGAGTGACAGCGCTGTCCGCTGTCTCGGTGCTGAACGTGTCACTGCTCGTGAGAGACACAGAGAGAAAGAGACAGGGAGAGACGGTCAGGGACGGCGCTGCGCCACTGTAGGTAGTGTTAGCCTGCCTCCTACCCCAGCCGAAATCAACAGTCAGAAGCTGATTTCATTTCAGCTCTAAACTCTGTCGACATTTCAATCATTTTTAAGAAAGTAGCCGTTTAGATCAGCAGTGTGTCGCTAATTTGTCTAAATACCATCTGTTTACAATTTTGTTCGGACGAATTCTGCGCTACTCAAGCTAGCTGTTGTGACCAACGCACTTCCGGTTACTTCCGGTTACTCTCACAAAATAAAACACCCGTTGCCCTTTTCCCACAGAAATGCTTTTACTTTGAAATAGGAAGCTAACCTACCCTCGATGTACCTAGCTTGAACCAAAATAAAGCGTCTTTGCTAGAACCCTCCCTTTTGACCGATCTCGTCCCGTTACCGGCATTTGACCGCTCAAGATGCCTTACCGGAGAGTTTTGTCAGCTCTGAGACGAAGATCGGCCCGCCGGTTTCCCTTTAGAGTTGCTGAAGAGTTTCTCTGATGACTTTAGGTGGAGGCAGGCTAACCCTAGGCTACCTATACACTTTCAGTGTTTGAGCTAAGCTAATTACGGGCTCTCCCTTGTTACTGCACACACAGTCGAAAGGATGGTGTCTATCTGCTTATGGACTCTGAGTGAGGCCAGACACAGAAAAAAATGTTGGCGTATCCCTTTAACATTATGAAAATTTGTTGAAACCCATGTGACACACAGGAAACTGACTTGATGTGGCAGGTCTTGTTTGTAAACTGTCTTTGATCAGAGCAGACGTCCATAATGATGAGGTCATTCTTAGCTAAAGACATAAATGTAGAGTCTCATTTGACAACTTCATGCACACAGTGTGGACAGACCTGCGATGCCTCATGTCAGTTGTTGAGCTGTGATTGGACAATCACTGTATGCGGGAGGAGTTTAGCCAACAGTCATCAGCACATATGACCTCCACTAAAAACGCTTTTTTTTTTTTTACGATAGCCTACATGGATCGATTCTACGTGGATCTACAACTAGATCTGTTACAGCAGGATTTCTCCAGCACCAGCTGATCCTTTGCTATTATAAGATCTTCTACGCTGTGGCGTACGTGGACCTGGAATGGGATCAGATGGGAATGTCGGGCTGACAGCTGATCTAAAACCTGCACAGATGTGGAATGCATGATTGAAGAGAAAAGGAAGAGGACGGTCACCAGCTCACAGAAAGTTTAAACACGCACACACACCCAGAGCCTGAGACGACCCCACTGAAGCCACTGTAATCTGACACCTGCATACAAAGACTGTTTCATCTTCTCTCTCCCTCTCTCTCCTACACACACACACACACACACACAGATGTGAGGGCTTATGACTATACTCATAATGCTTGTCAGGGACGGGCTTAATGACAAATCAGGGTGCGAAACAGCTGTCATTATGATCAAAAAACTCATCAGCAGTTGTCAGTGTGCTCAGCTGAGACTAGATGGAAAAAATGTTTAAGTACTTGATGGATGTGAAGTTACGGTCGATAAATGTGAGTTAAGTTTTACAGCTAATATCATTTCTGTTTCTGTCTCCAGCTGTGTGCTGCTGTCACTGTCACACACCATGATTCAAAACCTGGAAAGACGCGGGGACAACAACAGTCTCATTCTGTCCTCCTTCATTCCACTGCCAAACTCTCTCTCACTCTCTTTTTCTCTCTCTTGCTCCATCCATTCATCCATCCCTCTCTGGCAGTGTAGGAGCCAAGTGACAGATGTGCCGGTCCTGACCTGCAGAGTGCAATCCTGACCTCAGCACAGAGCCGCATGTCAACACACTGTTACCAACGGTGTGTGTGTGTGTGTGTGTGTGTGTGTGTGTGTGTGTGTGTGTGTGTGTGTGTGTGTGTGTGTGTGTGTGTGTGTGTGTGTGTGTGTGTGTGTGTGTGTGTACAGTAGGACTGTGTGTGAGACACAGAGTGCCAGTCAAAAAAATGGGGAGGAAACAAACAACAACTAAAAAATGGAGCAAACATGCATTTTGTATGTGGAAATAGAAAATTGCATGTTTTTTTTCTTTTTTATAAAGGTCCTGTTTTCAAAACTCTTGTATTTTATTTGAAAGTTCTGAACTATGAGAAGATGTATTTGTCATTTCAAGAACCAGGAACAATCCCAGTGTTGTACTTTATACAATATGGGACCTTTATCAAGGACACTACAATAAATGTCAGATTGACACACGTGCCGTGCTCGGTGTCCGTCCGCCTTACTCTATACTTTTGGCTGTCATGATTTTTGTTTTGTTGTGCAGTGCATGCCTACATATACGTATGTATGCATGCACTGCATTTGTCTGATTTTTCTATATTGCAATTTATCTCTGTAAGTATGTGTGTGAATGGCACTTATATAACTGCTGCTACTGTAGTCTCCAATGTCTTGGTCCACCCCAGGCAGCGGGTGCAGGCCATCACATTCTGGATCCATTCATTTAGACTTGTACTTTATCTATTTAAACTTGCACTTGCACTTTAGAAACTGGCACTTTATACCAGGCACTTTACAGATCACATGCACTTTATGTATAGGTATGAATGTGTATATGATTGTGAACCACTGTATAATTCTTGTGTATTTCTGTCTGTTTGTGTGTTACCTGCCAAGGGACTACGGATGCAAATTAGCAAGTCGCTAACTCTGATGCATTTACATTTGTGCACACGTACGAATGTTCATTAATGTGTATTGTCCCTTTTAAATAAATAAATAAATAGAAATTAGAAAAATATTGAGATCATTTATATAAGTATGAATAACAACAATAAGAAGAACGAAGTCTCATAATGCAAAACAATAAAACAAGAGTATTAATGTTAATAGGAACATGGAGAAAATAAGAGCATGCTGTGCAGCATTATTGGGTACTAACTGAAACATGCATAGTAAAATGTTTGTATATGTAAACCCTCTCTTATTTTCAGATGAGTCCTTCTTCTCTAACAGTGTCTCATCCCTCTCTCCTGCTGCAGCCACTGTCTTTCACAGTCTGCCTCCTGAGCCACCCTGCTCCACCACTGGCCTGTCATCTCAAGCATGTTAAGTGAGGACCGTCCTCAGGGACCATCAGACCAGGAGTCCTCTGTTGACTCACCAACACTGGTGAGACTGGTGAAGACTGGAACAACACAACCTGGACCTGGTCTGGTGAATCTGGATCTCTGCCGAGGCAGTAGGGTCATCAAAGAGACTATCAGAATCTGGGTCACTTAGCACCTCAGTTCAGTTTCAGTTTCAGGTTAATTTATTTGACAAGGGACAATGTACATTAATAAAAAATTGTAAAAAAAAAACAAACAAACAAATGTAAATGCACCGAGTTAGCTAAAAAAGCGAGTTTTCATCGCCAGTCTCTCTGCCTGATGATAAAGGGCAACCTTAAAAACGAGCAACAATGAACTGAGTGATTATTCTAATTACACTGTACAACTAAATTTGACAATTAGCGATAGCTATAAACTCTCAATGCAACACATCAGTTTGATGCTCTGTATTGAGACTATGTTAGAGAGAGAGAGAGAGATTGTTGAAACAGTTTAATTCATATTTCAACATCATTTTTTCCTCATCTCTTTGTCAGTGTCAAACGTTTCACTTGCAGACAGCCTTGTTGTCTTTAAATACAAAGTGCTTTACTTTCACTAGCATTAGCGAGAAGTGGCAAATAAATTGAGCTGAATTAATAAGTAATAAAGATACAAAAAAAGCAAGATAAAGATAAAAAAAGATAAGATAAAAGATAAATAATAAATAAATAAAGAAAGGTAAAAAAAAAAAAAAAAAAAAGAATTAAAAACAGGAGCATAAAAGTAGGTCTTGAGCTGCTTTTCAAAACTATCAAGAGAGAAAGCTTCTCTTATTTGTAAAAGAGTTTGTTCCAAGCCACTGGTGCATATAAACATAACAATGTTTTTTACAGTTTATGCCAGGTTCATTACGCAGGCCAGTACCAGCAGACCTGAGCCAGTCAGCTGGGACATAGACAGATAAAAGGTCAGATAGGCTTTAAAGTAAAAACAAGTAAAAGACTTTAGATTCAGTCCTAATGCTAATATAGTATAATCCATATAATATGCTACAAGAATCCAGTGCAGGGAGGCTGAAATTGGACTTCAGAGATCTAGGATGCTGGTTTTGGTTAAAGCTCTGGCTGCCACTTCTTGTTTTTACTGAGGCCTACCAATATATTTTGGGTAAACCAGTAAAACGTGCAGTAATCCAACAGTGAGTAAATGTATGCATTTGTCAACTTTTTGACATTGCTATAGTCTCACTGTAGCAATGCAGGGATGTTGAAAAAAGTTGACATTTGTGACACTATAATGATGTGGTATGAAATCCAAATCAGAGCTGATCATGACACTCTGGTTTTTATGACATTCTTATTCTGTAAAACCAAATTTTCTTTTTTCATGCACTACCACCAATTAAGGACATTTCTGTCTCGTCCTCAAACAATTTTAGAAAATGTTCACTCACCCAGTGGTTAATGGGAGACAGTAATGAATCTCCACCATCACAGACAAAATGAAAGCACAGGAAAGGCCCCAAGGAGGATTTATATATTAGAGCTGCGAGGAAAGCATTACACTCTCTAACAATGTTTTGATTGTGAGAGGAAGAGAATATTCTCATTACCTATAGCTATTATGTTTTGTCTGGGAGGTTTGGGTCTCCAGGGCGGTTGCCATGCAGGAAACACAAAGGTGGGTGTGCATGCATGTGTTCATCTGCTCTTATATTAGGACCCACTTCATTTATAGACCATTTTTGTTATTAAAAACACAGTACAGTATGTAACTTCTGCTGCAAGTGATCCCTCATTAAAAAAGATTGATCATCAATAAGTCATTGACTGTTTTCGAAAACGCATACTACCGTACTGCCTACTACATACTGCGTTAGTATGAACTGTATACTGCATACTGAATGTGGGATTCAGTCTGCTACTTCAGCAGACCGACACCGTTCACACCGCAGTATGCAGTAGGCTATACAGGTTTCCCAGAATGCATTTCGCAGCAACCGGTAGCGGTAGCTGTAAAACAGGTGAAAAGTTGTTTATTTCCCGCTCTAGCGCTGTTATTATGTAACTTTATTAAAGCAGAAGTAAGCAGAATGTTTGTGTTAATATAAGTCTTAACTAGTTCTATCTTCCGACAGCAATCACTTATAGAGTGTTTGGTCTGAAACACGGGTCTGTCAGTCACTCTGCTCTGCTGTAAGCCGAGGAGAAAACTTTCCTTGTATCCTACAACCTTTATCCAATGAGGAGAGAGAACGGCATAAAAGGGCGGTCCTCTCTGTGTGTGCAGCCAAGGGAATGTGGTGACGTAGGGACCAATAGATCCATGACGACTGCTAACTCCATCGGCTGACAAGAAGTTAGCCAAAACGACCGGATCGCTTACTTCTGCTTTAAGTTTTAATATTTTTTAATGCGAGAAAGTAGCTGTTTAGATCCCAAATATATAGGCAGTTTATCCAAATGACGGCTGTTTAGAAGTTTGCTCCGATGTTTTTCGGAGAAGTGAAGCTCCGCAACGACCGGGACATCACAGAGGCAGCAGCCGGTCTGCAGAGCTGCTCGGCCGACCAACCTTCGTCGTCACCCCGGGGGAGAAAACGATCGCTAATTAACTTAACCGCACGTTTTTAGAGGTTCACCACCGGCTGGTTAAATTATTTTTAGGAGAGAAATGTTGGTCTCATTGATGAAATCTAACAATTGTGGCAGTAGCATTAGTTTGTTTGAATGAAAAGTGAAGCTTCCTGTGTGTATTGGACAGAAGAGCAGCGCTGCTTGGGGGCTCTGTATGTACAGAAATCACCACATTTACAAAAATAAATAAATGTTTTACAATGAATCGATCAGTCTGCATTAACTTTTATTTTATTAAACTATATAACACAGTTACGGCAAAGATAATTCACCACTCTGTTTCTTTTTTACTTCAGTGTCAGTGGCTCAGGAAATCACACAGAGCTGGTGGAGCGGTTCAGGAGGTCTTTAGCTGCTGAAATATCCACAGAGGCGTCCTCCTCCTCTCCATAACACACACACACACAAACACACACCAGGGGATTACCAGTGGAAACACCCATGAAGCCGTTTCACTTCAAAAATCAGTAATTCAAGGTACCCCAGCACCTCACCTCACTGGTGGAGCGTGTACCAGAAAGTCTAAGTCATATATAAGTCTCAACGTTTTAATAAAGTTCCGCTTTATAACTTTAACTGTTGTCTCATTATTTCCTTTCCCCTGGCTGTTCATATTTGACTGAGAACACTGCAAATGTGGATGTGTGGAGATTTGATTTTTTTTTTTCTTCTTAGATTTGCACATTGGTCAAATTTCACACAATTTCTCCTGTAATTGACAACCTGTGCGTGGGATAGGCCTTTAGTGTGCGCCTGCATTTAGATGTGTGTCTGGCGGGTCTTTGTGTGCGTGTCCCTAGCAGCACGTCTGTCCCCAACAGCCGAGCGGTTTCACATTAGCAGGCGTCAGTAAAAGCTCTGGATTATAGACAGGTTCACAGAGAGAGACTGAAGACACCCCAAGTGACAAAGACTCAGAGACAAAGAGAGAGACAGTGAGAGGAAGGAGGCAGAGGGATGGAGAGAGGGAGGAAGCCCTCAGGATCCACTGTCCTTTTTAATATTCATAAATCTGGCTGGGTTCAAATGGTGGGAGAGAGAGAGAGAGAGGGAGAGAGAAATACTTAGAGAGAAGAGGGAGATAAAGAGTGAGGGAGGAGAGCCTGATGATCCATGACGCTTCTTAAAGTTTTCAGGAGACTTATGTGTTAAGTGATAAGAACATAATTAATTCTACTTTTTCGCACACACCACTGTATGGTGAGTGATAGGCTAAATGAAAAGAAAAGCATGAGACTGGTGATATTCTAAATTTGTACACAGACATATTCTATATATGTACACACACACACACACACACACACACACACACACACACACACACACACACACACACACACAGGTGTTCACACAGATGTAGAATATCTTATTCCTCTGACATTCATCACCATGAACCAACAACATGTCGTTGATTCTGATTCAATCCCACCTTCATCATCCTGCTGCCACAAATACTCCCCAGAGCAGAAAATCTGATCAGTCTGCTGCAGATAAAATGAACTCTGTCGTCAGTTTGCTCAGAACCACAATATCTGTTCCTGGAAATGACTGAGTCTTGTCTAAATATGAAACTACACATGCATGAGTTTTTAAAGGTGTACAGAAAAGAAAATTGAATTTAAGCCCACTCTGGGTCATAAAATTAGTGTAATAACTCATCTATCAGACGATGTAGGCCAAACTTTGTGCAAAATTCTATTTTTGAGTAAATCCGGGATGAAAGTGTGTATTTTTTTTTTCGCATTGGATAATGCAGGCGCACGGATTATACGTCAGCCTGTACACGATTCACCAGCCACTGATATTGGATCCGTCATTCAAACGTCTGAGACTCACACACACACGGAGCTCGGGCTCGCCCCAAACTTTGAATGTCCCACCCGCTCGATAACCTGTGTTGTGCCTGAACGCGTTCAATGAACGATCGTTCATAAACTCGTTCATATTTTGGGCGAACGTGAACTGAACGTAGGTATTTCTGCTTGATGAACGTTATTGTGAACGCGTTCATTCTGGCGTTTGTGAACGCCGCTCTCGACTTCGTTCAGGAGTGTGCCAGATTTCCATAGAAAACCCAGCTAAAACACACTGTAAACAGGCGTTAATATGTAGCGGAAAAACCACCCAATCTGGCAACACCTATCAGCTGTTTGGATCAGCGGCGCATGGAAGAGGCGGAGTGATACAGCGCGTCGCGGAGCCAGTCTGTGTGGAGGAACACTGACCCAGTTGTTAGTAAAAGTAAAGATACTCTATTTTATAAACCGTCTTTGGTAAAAGATAAACGGGGGTTACGCCGGGGCCACACCGGACGCGCGTCCTGTTCACATCAGACATTTCGCCGCGCGGTCGAGAAGCGCTTCTGCCCCTCAGCTGTGTGTGTCTGTGTGTCTCTCTCACGCTCTGTTTGGATTAATAAACACAAATAGGCTACAAACGTACACACATTGGACTCTTTGTCACGTTCTAACTCAGTTACTTTTTGGGTAAAGTAGTAACTATAACTAATACTACTGGTTAAAACTGCTAAAATAATAGCTGTCTGTGGTTCGATATCATTTTGAAAAATAATAGCTTGTAGAAACATATTGGAAAAAAAAAAGAACTATGAACTAGTTCAGTTTTGGAACCGTGAACTTAGTTCAAATTTTTGAATTATGAATTATGAACTGAACTAGTTCATTTTAAAATTTGTGAACTGAACTTTGAACTAGTTCATGTAGAAAGTGAACTTTCCCAACACTGTCGATAACGACCAATCAAATTCGTTTTCCTCACTCGGGTAAACTCGTGTTGCAGCTCGTGACAACTCGGCGCGACAAACAGGACAAACGGCCATTTCTGTACACCTTTAAAGATTCATGAACCGAGTGGACAAACTCATTCCTTCAGCCATGCAGAGTATGTTTGATCTACTTTAAAGTTCATCTCCCGGCATGTTTTAAACATGTGCTATAGTTAAAATATTAACTAGCACATTAATATGGTGTTATGATGCAGATGCAACTAGTATTGTATGGATGTTAAATATTCAAAAGCACTGTGTGGAATCTAAACAACCTTACAGTCTACTGGGGTTAATGACCTGATGTAGCTGCATAACTCTCATGTACTGTGCAATTAACTGATATAATCTCTATTCCCACCAGAGGCTAATTGGAAAAACTACATGTGTGTGTGTTTTGTCCATTTACATGGACTGAGCATGTATGGGCATCTGTGGCTAAGTATGGCTAACATGCCTGACAAAATGTGCTATAAAGCTTTAAATGGCTATCATGTGGGTTCCCTTATTATTTTTTTCTAATGGAAATGGAAACCAAAGTTCATCCACTCACTCAGTACGTTTACGTGACATGTTAGGGTGAAAACTGTCTTAACACTGAATGTTTGCCTTTTACTAACTGAAGTTGATATTGTGCCTTACTGATTAATAAATAAAACAGAACACCAATGTTTTACTGACTGATGAGATAAAGCTGAACCCGTGTCTCTACACTGGAGACTGCAAAGCTGCACACAGTTACCTCATCACCAGAACTAACACTGAGCATATTCTCCACTTTGACATTACTGTAATACTGATCAACACTGAATATATCTCACTGATGATTGTTTTATTAGATTGAGCACTTACTCATTTTACCCAATTAAACAAGTTAATCCTGCGTGGTGTGAAACATTTGCCTTTATGTACCTGTATATGATCACAATTAGTGCATATTTTATTTATATTGTTATTTATAATGATGCGTCTCTATGTCACATATGTCTTTGTGTTGTATGTTTTTTACCTTTATGTGATTCTATGAGCTGCAATCCAAATTGCCCTTTGGGGACATGAAATAAACTGAACTGAACTGAACTGAACTGAACTGTTTATGCATTCACTTTAAGTAGTAGTAAAGTTTAGTCTCATGTTTTAACTAACCTATTGTGTCTTATATTGTTGACTGCCCTGCCCTGACCCCTCAGACACCTGGGTGGAAAGTTATGTCAGTGTAGGGAGGGTTTGTTGTGTTTCAGGCCCAGAGGTTCGTGTGCTGGGAAGATGGGACCAACCTGTGCAGCCAGAGGGCAGTCTAAACCACAGCCACTCCCCACCTGTTTCTGACCAATAAGAGTTAATTACACACATAGTACGAGGTCTGACTAATATTAGAGTTCTCCAACTCCGATTAAGACAACCAGATAATGTGACTGGACATCAATCTTCTTCAGAATGTTCGCCTAACAATAATCAGACTGAAACTGTCATGTGTGCAAGCTCCACAACAGCAGAGTCGGCACAAAGTGGCGCAGAGAAGACGCCTGAACACGGCCAAGTAAAGGGGAAAAAAACAGCGTCAGTGCCAATTCTGTGCATTTCACACAGTGCGACCAGTGAGAGGTTGTGTTTTATAAAAAAAATAAAAGAGAGAGAGAGAGAGAGAAAGTAAGTCCATACACCATCATTTGTATCCTATTCTCAGCCTGAACCCGGCCCAGACCTGCACATCTGGTCGGGGACTGAAGTTGAGAATTTATTAAGCATAATAAGTTGTTTATATTCAGTTTTTTACTCTGTGACAGAAAAGGGGCCGTATGAACCTGGTCCTGAGGAGGCAGACAGTGACGCCGTCAGTTATTTGATTTTCTCTGTTGCATGTAAACTGGGACAAGGACAGAAGTCCGATTAGACGCCAAATCTAATTTTTAGCATATAGCTCATTTTATGCTGTGCATGCAAAAGTAGCCTACTGATTGTGAAATTGTGGATCAGGCCTTGAGCCCCACCCACCAACTGCTGGTTCCAGGTTGACAGGTGAAAGAGCAGAGGGCATCAAGATGGTCAGAGGAGGGAACACCAGAGAGAGACTCTGCCACATGTTTGAGCATGTTAAACAGCATGTTTTTACAGCATGTCCTGTTAGAACATATGGAAAGAATCTATATACTATGTAAGGGATAATAGTTCAGAGGTTGTTATGGAGAAATAAACCCCGACAGGTTGTATGGATTGTTGTATTGTCCATACAATATGAAGGGGTTTATTTCTCCATTAACAACTGACCAACTATACATTATCCTGCTTAGAACACGGCCTACGAGTAAAGTAATTAAATTGAAACATAAAAATCAAAATACGACTTTCATCAATTTAAAATTGCATCATTTAGCGAATCTGCAAGACTCGTCACGGCTGCTGTTTTGCTGAGCCTCCTCCCGGTCGTGCATTTGAAGCCTTTGATAATCAGTGGATCGATGGATTACCATACACGTGTTACCATGTGTGTATTGTGTGTAGAGATTAACTTTCCTGTTTACGGGGTGCGTTTGTGTCACGGTGCCACCGAGACGAGAGGAGAGCTGTGACACCGCAGGTCAGAGGCTCTGATCAGCAGGTTTGGTTTCCAGCCTCGATGTGGAAGGAGCCTCCACTCTCCTTGTAACAAGTTACAAATCATTTCCGAAGCTGTTTAATGACGATAAAAAAATGAAACATAAGGTAAAGTTTCTCTTTACTGTAAGCTGGTAGCCTAATGTTTGGATTCACTGATTGATGAGTGATTGCTCCTCCAGTCGGCCGTTGCTATGGAGTCCCTAGCAACAGTCCGCTCAGCGGTGGTCTATCGAGAAATAAACACCACAGAATATTGGTGATTGCCCAATCAGAATCGAGTATTCAAGAGAGCCGTGTTCTATAGAGTAGTAGAAGCCTGTGTGAAAGCCCAGATCTTAGCTGATGGTTTAGAATCCACCTAAAACCTCACATGTGTCTGGTTGGCTGGTTATTTTTCTCAGCTTTTTCATTTGTCTTGTCCCAGACTGGGGGAGAAGTACCGTCTGAGGAGCAAACCCCAGAAACAAATGTCCTTTCCGTTACGTAACCCACAGGCTTCACAGGCAGGTATGAAAAGGATGATGTATGGCTAAAAACAGCTGAACCTAGCAGCTCAGCATCGCTACAAATATAAAGCAAACACACAGCGGGCTCTATGTGGCGAGAGCAACCAGCAGCTCAAGCAGAGCTCTGACAGTTATTACCTTTTTCAAATCAAAGTGGAAATGGCACCAGGCTCCTACAACGTCACCCCATGCACCTCTGCTGGGATATTATGGACTGTTTATTATGCACTGTTGTGTAAGTGGGAGAGGTCGGATTACAGCGGCTCATCACTCCTGTGTGCCATTTTGTTTTTCAAAACTTCTTTCCTGCAAAAGCAGCATTTTATGTTTTATTTTTGAAATGCATCACGGTGCTGTTGTGTCACATTTTACAGTAAGATGTGAGATACAATAGGAATAAAACTGAAATACCACCAGATTGATGTGGCGGCATGAACGGCTTCTTGAACATTTCGTTATTTATTTTCATCATCGTTGTACAAATTCAATAAAAACCTCAGCATCTCCTTCCAGACTTGAGGTGCTGTGTGTCGCCGCGGTGCCGCTCTGCACCATCCAGACAACAACAACGCAATTTCCTGGGGAAGCCTCTCTCCATTTGTTTTAGCTGTTGCTATCGTGCATCACCGTGATTGGTGCCGTGTCAGAGTGATGATATCACTGTGGTGACCAGCCAACAGTGAAATTATTAATCACCTCACCCTCCAGTTTAATTTAGAAGGAAATAACAGCTGCTTTCCTGTAAAACATTAAGAGGGTGGACGGTAATATGGCGGGACCAAGTCCAAGACCGAGACCAAACCAACGCAAGACCGTTTTCAAGACCATTACTGTATTCAGTACCAGTGCTCATAATAAAAATCATGTAGCTTGATATTTACATCAGAAAAGATAATTTCATATCAACTCTATACCAAATTTAATGGAAACAAAGTTTGGATTGAACAGAAGAACAAAGAACCTGATGAAGTCTCCTCCCACTGTTGACTCTGGTGCAACCAAGTTTTTCAGATGGTTACACAAGCAGATACTGTTGTAGAACCATTTTAATTATCTTAATTAGTTGCTGAATTACGTCACATAAACCAAAGTGAGCAAGTGACAGAGAAAAAAAATATGTCACTGCAGCTGCAACCAAGACATTGAAAATGTGGTCTCAAGTACCACAACAACATCCTGATTTCAGGTTTTGCTATACCTGGAAAACCCTGAGAGAAAACTGGACACTGTGGCATGTGTACGCCTTAAGCTCTTTGCACACTGATGGTACAGACACACCAACTTCAAATCAACGGATCCCATTCATTGTCTATGTAGAGCAGCAGCTCCGGCCGCGCGGTGCATAATGGACACAGCACGTCCAGTTGACGGCCCCGTCGCCGTATGTGAATTTGCATAAAGTTCGATAGATTGAACTTTATGCAAATGACATCCGTCCAACACAATGCGGCCGGCTCAGAAACTTCGTTCAAACTATCAAACTAGGCAGTGTTGATCAAATATGAATCAAGATTCTGTTACTGCACTACACATTTCCCGCCTCAAATGTTTTCAGAAACATACTTTAGTGTGTTGTTTAACTGTAAAATGAGATCGTTTTGGCCGGCCGCCATGTTGGAAACGGCAGAGCAAAACTCAAGCTCCACAATACGTCACAAAGAACCGCCCACTCGCCGGTGCGCTTGGAGATCCGTCGCCGCCGGAGTTGGTGTGTCTGTACCATGAGTCCGTTGCGTTTTATTCGCATGCGTTTTTATTTTGTGTTCCAAATCCAAAAAGGGAGACACTTTGTGGTTCTCTCACTTGTCGAGAAATCTGCCTGCTAATAACTTGCAACTGCTTGCAACAGTTTATTTTAGGATGTCAGTGGTCCAGGTTGATAGATGTTGATTATTAGCTCACACATTAAACAGAAGACGGACAATTTCCATGATCCTGAACAGCGGCTGGAGCACGCACACACACACACAGACACACACACTCAGCGATGTCCCCCCCCCCTCTCTCTCTCTCTCCAGCCTCGAAACGCTGATGTGATTGGTCAAAAAGACTTTTCACGGATGAATCGAACCTGTTCCGAAAACTTTTATGACGGACGAAAGTTTGGGACTCGGTGTGTAAACATGATCGACACAACATGAGGTCGAATTTATTTTTTGACGTGCAGCAATTTTGGATGAAAAAAACGGACTCAGTGTGCAAAGGCCTTTATCCTGGTTTCTGATAGCTGCGTATCTGTGTAGGCGCATGCAAGGAAAAAGACACACGTCACATGTCACAGTCAATGAAAAGATGCCCTACTCATCTGAAAGACTTTCCTCCACTCAGACTCCATAAACTCAGTTAACACAATCTGTACCACCATTAATGGCAGTGACAGACAGACAGCGCTCAAAGGTGAGGACAGGTATATTTGTTGTGGCTCTCTTTACTTCTCCTGATGCTGGATATAAGATCAATGAGCCATCAGTGCCAAACCCACAGTTGGTTCATTTAGATTTCACTGGTTTGCGTTGTAAAAAATTAAACATCACAGGGGCCTGAGCAAATAAGATGCAATAATTATTAATAAGAAACTCGGATACTAGTATTTGTCATGTAAACATGGATATGGATAACCAGGTATATCTGTGTGCATGTAAATGCAGTATCCCAAATATGATCATATGGATCAAGTCTGTCCAAGGACAGAGTATTCAGATCCTTGTCATTAGTCCAAATATTCTTGCACTGAAAGTATCACTTCAGAAAAGCATTTCTTTCCTCAAATGACCTTGATTTAACTCAGAGTGACTCATTATTTTCATACCATTCATACCATCTGTTTATCCTGTCACTATATTGTGCTGTTAAAACAAAATCAACACTTTCTGTAGCCATTTCAAATGGAAAGCCTTTGTCCATCTCAGCGGACACAAACCCATTTATTTCTTAACAGAGCTTTTATTGTGAAACATCTGAAGGCATATCACATACCTCAACAACTGGACTGGATTAAGGGACAACACCCACATACATCTACAGAGGCTGAAATGGAAAAAGACTTCAGGTGGGTAAGAAAAACAAAGGTATTACAAGTGGAATTAACTTTAAAGGCTCCATTTTTGTGCACTAGCAGCCTGCTATTTTCCAGCAGTACACTGAGATTACTTCCTCAGTTTGGTGTCTTTGATTTGTCGTGCACTATAAATCCAGTGGCACGCTGCAATCTTGCTGCCTGGAATGGCTGTGTTTTAATGCAGTCTGCCGCCTGCCTGATCAGAGCAGGATAACTGCCTCTGTTGTTCTATAGTGTTTTGGCCACTCTCAACATAAACCTCTCTTAAATCACACAACCCCCATGTTTTACTCCTCTTTAATGTTTTATTCCTCTTTAATGTTTTATTCCTGTTTCCCTCCTCCTTTTTTTCTTCTTTTTTGGGTTTATGTGCACATTTTGATGAATCATTCTGCAGTTTCTAGTGCAAACCAACAGGCATTATTAATGACTGACACATTTAAAGGGATAGTTCAACATTTTGGCAAATTGGCCCATTGCCATAATCGCTATAGTCATAGCAGTAGGTTCGTTACCTTTAATTGTCGGTGTAAGCTGTTTTTAGAACGGCGGAGCAGAGCCGTGAGCTGCTCAGAGCTACGCTACGGAGGCTAATGGAATTTCTTGGTTTCCCTCATCAAATACAAAATCCCCAAACTCCAAAACGCTGTTGTGGACAATTTGTGACCTGCACATTCACCACGCTATGAGATAATAATGGAATGTTACGAAACGGAGCCGTTTTCGAGGTAAATACAGTGTAAATACAGAGTCTGCTTGCTGAAAAACTGTCCCTGAACGCAACGCGCATCAGCGGTTTTGCATGAATTTACCTCTAAAAAAGCTCTGTCTCGTAACGTTCTGTTATTATCTCATAGTGTGGTGAATGTGCAGGTCACAACTTGTCCACGACAGCGTTTTGGAGAGTTTGGATTGTGTATTTGATGAGTTTGATGAGGGAAACCAAGAAATTCCCTTAGCCTCCGTAGCGTAGCTCTGAGCAGCCTGCTGCTCCGCCGTTCTAAAAACAGCTTACACCGACAATTAAAGGTAACGAACCTACTGCTATGACTATAGCGATTATGGCAATGGGCCAATTTGCCAAAATGTTGAACTATCCCTTTAAACAAATGTCTATATTCTCACAAAGAATTCTCAATCAAATAAAATGTTCCTCTTACACCTTCTGTAGGATCGTCCATTATTTACTACTCTCTCAGTATCTCTATCTAAAGCAATTGGTAAATGTAAAAAGGTCAATAGGTCAAGTCTGGCCAAAATACCACCTGTAGCTCTGTATTTGTAAAGGTAGATCATCACTGTGACCACCTTTGCAATGTGGGGGATTGTTTAAGTTACACCTGCTCTGATTCACAAAGAAATATGTTTTCTGTTTTGAAGAAGGATTATATTGAATGTTGTGATGGGATGCAGCAGCAACTATTCATTTACCAGGCTCCAAGCTATCATTTTTCCATCCTAAGTATAGCATTATGGAGATCCACAGGGTTCTGTGTTGGGTCAATACTTCTCACAATGTCCTTTAGGGAATATTATCAGCAAACACTACTAACATTTACATTCTTTTGCAGATGACACTCAGCTATATTTATCTATGAAATCAGATTAAACTACTTAGGTAGTGAAAGACCTGGGTGACCAGCATTTTCTTTTTAATTTCAAATTAATGTACTTGCCCCCCTAGCTCCTCAGAAGAACATTGTCTAATCATGGAATTACTTTAGATGGCATTACCTTGGCTTCAGTTTTATCGTTAGAAGATCTCTGCTGGAGGACCCTGGAGGGTATAGCCAATCAGATCTCAGCAGTTCTTTGACCATTCAAGGCTTCAAAAACAAACAGTAAAATCCTGAAATCAATTGGGATACCACGGTTCTCTTAGTGTGTGTCCATTGCCTCATACTCAACACAACCTTTTTCTATCTGTATTGTGAAAATTAGAAGCATTCTCTCTCAAAAGGACGAACTAGTCCATGAATTTGTTCCACTGTATCTTAAAGAGCTCATAGTATCCCATTATCCTAACAGAACACTGTGCTCTTAAAAACAGAGCCTTCAGCTGTCAGGCCACTGTCTCACACTCGTCACATTTAAAAGACAACTGAGCCAACTGTGACTTGAAGCTTTATCAAAGAGAAAAGGCTACCTTTTCTCTTTGATAAAGCTTCAAATCATAGCTGGCTCAGGTGAAACCTGAAGAACAGAATAGAATAGAATAGAATAGAGTAGAATAGAATAGAATAGAATAGAATAGAATAGAATAGGAGTTATTCTCCAACCAGGAAAATTGTCTTTGGGCCAGAAGAAAATTAGATATGCTGCTAGACCGAGCCTGCCGGTGGAATTCCCCTGACACTGAGCACTTCTCTCTTCTTCTTCTCACTCCCTCTCTCTCTCGCTCCATGCATCTATATCACAGGACTGCATGTCATTAACTTTGTGGTTTCTCACTCCTCTAGTTTAGGATTTTCTCTCACTGTCCTCATTTTACGGGTCTCCCTGGCTCTGGAGTGGCAGTATTCAAATCTGACACCCTCTATAATACATGCAATATAATGATGATGATCATCAACATCATCATCATTATATTGTTATGTGTACCAAGCCTCTGTAGAAAAACTGCTTTGAGGTTCTTAGTTCCTTGTCTCTCTCTGCAAGCGCATGATCATTTAGTCATTGACCCAGCACTGATATCAAACTGTGTGGTGTCGCTCATCTCTGAATGACTCGGTCTCATGTGAGAAAATTTGTGCTCATCATCTCCTGCAAGATTTATGCCTGACTGACACTTAGAGACATATGGTAATATGATTTCTGGAGTTGTGTGTGACTGATACCGCTCTGGTGTCATTTAATAGAAGGCTACAGCCAGTTATCTTAACCTGGCATAAAGACTGGCTCTTTCTAATGGCAATTAGCAGGAAGAAAGTTGTTGAGTCAATCAGTTTGGGACCATGGTGACATTATTTACAGACATGCAGCAGCTACAACTCTTAAAGCAGAAGTGAGTGATCCGGTCGTTTTCGCTAATGCTGCGTTCCAGGCAGGCTTTTGAAATCGTAAATTACAGCTTCAAGTCACAACTTACGACTTTGTAGCGTTCCAGGCAACCCACTCGTGTTTTTCCGACCTGTTTTACCGGTGAAAGTCACTATAACGGCCACTCGTAACTTCCGACCGGTGAACTCGTACCAGATTGAACTGGTACCAATTCACGGTCGGAAAAATACGAGTTTCCTTGAACGCACCATAACAGTCCTCGTCGCTACGTCACCACATTCACGGCGTTCCTTGGCTGCACACACAGCCCTGCATGCCGTTCTCTCTCCTCATTGGATAAAAACTGTAGGATACGATAAATGTTTTCTCTTCGGCTCAGAGCAGAGCAGAGGGACTGAGAGACCCGTGATTCAGTCCAAACACTCTATGTAAGTGATTGCTGTCGGAAGATATAACTATTTAAGACTTATATTAACACAAATATATCACTCACTTCTGCTTTAAATCTCTGGACTCCATGTATCACTCTGCTCTCAGATGTATTACTGGGGATAGATATGACACCCATCATTGCATCCTATGTAAAAAAAAAAAAAAAAAAAAAAAGTTTGCTGGTTCTCCCTCTCTGACAGACGCATGAAACACTGGTATTTGTTATTTCCCAGGCCTTTACTGGTAAACAGGCCCTTTACATTTCATCCCTATTAGAATGGCGATCTGGATCTCATTCAACTTGTTCCAGTAGTTTGATTTAAAGGGATATTCATTCATTCATTTTCTATACCGCTTATCCTGCACTAGGGTCACGGGTGAGCTGGAGCCTATCTCAGCTGACTTTGGGCGAGAGGCGGGTGTAGGTTCCTAATCAATGAAGCCATGAGCTTGACGCTCTCCTCCCTCGTGACATCCACTTAAAAGGCAAAAAAAAACTCCACACGATTCTTTCGTTCCTTTTCATAATTTACTCCGAAAAACAAAGCAAGATACAATCCAGCATGATGAAAATAAAAAAGGCCAGAGCAAAATATCTATAATGCTGAGTAAATGCAGAGGTAAAGGCCGAGGTAAAGGCAGAGGTCAAAAAACTGTGTGGCTCCACTCCATGACGACTGACCTGACTGACTTCTTCACGTGAATGCGCACACACGTATCAATCCGCATTAAAGGTTACATGTGCAATTTTTTACCTCTAAACATCCACACATTTTTAAGTGAAATGAATTAAATAGTAACTTATTAATATTAACTGTTCACCTGTAAATAATGTAAATAACCCATTTTTATCATAATTAACAACAACCTCTTTTTAAATGTAAACTTAAATTATTATCCAAATACTAATCAATCAAAAATAGCATTTAGGCTCCTATATTACCGGCCCCTAATTGTTATCAATGTCCTTGAAACAATTACTCCAAAAGTGTCAACTTAAATTAAAGGAGCCTGAATAACATTACTATCACTTATTGAAAGAAGCTTGCTGTTCTTAGTCCCATTCAAGATGAGATCTTCCTAACAGTCCATCAGTTATCCTCTGATTCCTGAAGAAGACAAAGCTTTGTTATAGGGCGACAAAGCTCGTTGGTCTTGGTCTTCACTTTAACCTGACGAACAAGCCCGTTTCTATCGGGAAAAGTCTCCACGATCCTTCCAAGTGGCCAGGAATTTCTGGGTGACGTATCGTCCACGATCAGCACCACGTCGCCGACACAGAAGTTTCTTCCAGGTGAAGACCACCGCTGACGTTCTTGGAGCTGTGTCAGATATTCTTTGCACCAGCGCTTCCAGAAGACATCCGCGAGGTACTGAATCTGTCTCCATCTGCGATTAACGTATTGGTCATCCTTATCAAATACTCCTGGTGGTAACTCGGGTTTGACTTTGAGCAACAACAGGTGGTTGGGTGTGAGGGCCTCTAAATCGTAGAGGTCTGTTGATGCCTTTGTGATGGGCCTGCTGTTTATGACCGCCTCGGCTTCACAAAGCAAGGTATGGAGACCCTCTTCATCCAACAATTGCTCCTTAACTGTGATGTTCAAGATTTTTCTGACTGAACGGATTAACCGCTCCCAGCTGCCTCCGTGGTGAGAACCTGCCGGCGGGTTGAAATTCCACTGAACACCTCTCTGCTGCAAGTGTTTCTCAATCCTGCTGGTGTTCCATTCCTTGATCGATTTCCTCAACTCACTGTCGGCTGACCGAAAGTTGGTTCCATTATCTGAATACATCTCTCTTACTTGTCCTCTTCTGGCAAGGAATCTTCTGATGGCGTTAAGACAGGCATCAGTGTCGAGTGATGATGCAACTTCCAGATGCACGGCTCGTATAGCAAGACATGTGAAGATAACGCCGTATCTCTTTACTTGGACTCTTCCTCTTTTCACTAGGAACGGACCGAAGTAGTCGACACCGACTCTTGTAAAAGGAGGATCGTCTGGCAGGACCCTGCATGTAGGTAGATCTGCCATGAGCTGCTTGCCTGCGGCTCCATGCAGTCTTTTACAGACAACGCACTTGGACAGGAACCTTCTGATGGCTCCACTGGCTCCAGGGATCCAGAATCGCTGCCGTAGCTGAGCCAACATGTGATTCCTTCCGGCGTGAGCTGTAATGTCATGAATGTGTCTTAACACCAGCCTTGTGATGTGTGAATCCTTAGGCAAGATGGCTGGCTGCTTGGAGTTATCAGGCATCGCCGCGCGGCTCAACCTTCCGCCGACTCTCATAACTCCATCTTGGAGTACTGGATTTAACTTAAAGAGTGAGCTACTTTTCTTTACTCTTTGATGTTCCTTTAACGTAGCCAGATCTTCTTTGAAACTTCGCTTCTGACAATACTTCACAATTTCTGTTTCTGCTTCAGTCAAGTCGTCACAAGTCAGATACTTTCCTTTAACGGCTTTCTTGAATTCCGTCATCCTGCTTTCTCCGTCTACTGCTTGTAGTTCCTTTCTCTTTTCCTTTAGCTCTTTCAGCAAATCCTTAAGTTTCAGAAACCATCCCACGGCACGCTTCAACTCTGTCCAGGAAGAGTAGTGGTTCATCCACTGATCCATGGAATCCTCGAGCTCTTGTGCCTGAATGACATGCACTTGAGTCACTCTTTTGACCTCTGGGTCGTTGATATCCAGCATGCCAGGATCTGGATTTTTAGGCCATTGGTCTTGTGAGCTGAGCAAGAAACTTGGTCCTGAAAGCCAGCTCTCATTTTTCAAAAACGCTTCCACAGTCTGTCCTCTTGAGACAAGATCAGCGGGATTCAGAGTGGTGTTGATGTATCTCCACTGAGATGTTTGAGAGTGATCCAGGATTGCTGAAACCCTGTTTGCAACGAACGTCTTGAATCTGGTGCTCTCACTGTTCAAGTACTTTAGCACAGCCGTGCTATCGGTCCAAAAGATCGATTCATGAAGCTCCAACTCAAGCTCTTTCCTCAGAAGCTTGTCCATTTTTATTGCGACTGTGGCCGCAGTCAATTCCATCCTGGGAATAGTTGGGGACTTCAAGGGCGCAACCCTTGTCTTTGCCAGGATCAAGGTGGATTGAGCTTCACCAGTTGAAAAGCGCAGCAGTAAGTAGCTTGTGGTTCCGTAGGCATCTTCACTCGCGTCAGCAAAGTGATGAAGCTGCGCAAAGACTGGCGCACCAAACTGCTTCGATTTGACACATCTGTCGACTCCAAATTTCTCAAGCTGTGGCAAACTTGAGATCCACTTATTCCAACTTTTGACCACAGTGTCTGGCAGGTCTTCATCCCAGTTATACTTCTGCCGGCATAAATCCTGCAGGATTCTTTTGGCGGGCAATATTACTGGAGCGAGAAAGCCCAGCGGATCAAAAATTGAACTGACCAAGGAAAGCAGGCCTCTCCTAGTGTGTGGTCGATCTTTGAGATTGATCTTGAACCTGAACTGATCCGATTCGGCACACCACTGGATGCCCAATGCTCTCTCCATTGGCAGATTGTCCTCATCTAAGTCCAGATCTTGAAACCCTTGAGCTCTTTCCTCTTCCGGGATTGAGTTAAGCAGCTTCCTGTTGTTGCTTGACCACTTTGTCAGTCGGAATCCTCCTTTAGCCAACATGCTTCTCAACTCAGCGCACAGAGTGATGGCTGTATCTTCATCAGAAGCCGACTTAAGACAGTCGTCTACATAAAAATTTTTCCTAACTGTTTTAGCTGTCTCTTGTCCAAACTCCTCTGCAAAATCTGTTGCACATTTCTGAAGTGCAAAGGTGGCGACACTTGGCGAAGATGTTGCGCCGAAGATATGGACCAGCATCTTATGTTCGACGAGATCCAGCTCATAGTTGCCGTCGGGCCACCATAGAAATCTGAGGAGATCCGTGTCTTCGTTACTCACCCTGACTTGGTGGAACATGGCCTCCACGTCAGCCATGACCGCCACAGCCTCCTGGCGGAACCTCATGAGGACCCCCACCAGTGAGCTTGTAAGGTCCGGACCCTGTAGGAGCTGCTGGTTCAATGACATTCCTCGGAAGCTTGCGCCACAGTCAAACACGACGCGCAACTTCTGCTTGGTTGGATGTCTGACTCCGTGGTGAGGCAGATACCACGTTCGCCCCTCAACAGGTTCACGCTCATCACCATCAAGTTTCACTGCGTAACCTTTCTTGAGCAGGTCGTCCATGAAAGCCACATATTCTCCATAGAACTTGCTGTCCTTTGAGAACCTCTTCCGTAAGTTCAATGCACGTTGCTCCGCAACTGCTCTGTTGTTCGGCATGCACAAACATTTCTTCCTCACTGGAAGACAAACGTCGTAATGACCGTCTTTAAGTACAGCAGACTGTGACACCATGTTGATAAACTGATGGTCATCTTTAGACATTTCGATGTCTTCGTCTTGTCCAGCATCAGGAAAGTCCTGCTTGAATTGTAGCTGCCAGAGCTCTTCAAGCTTGGCTACTGAGATTCTGTTTGCAGTGATTCCTGTCAGTGTGTTTGCCTCCACCGTGTCACTTCCACCTCTGAGTGGTCCGTTCACTGTCCAGCCTAATATCGTCCTGACGGCGTATGGTCCATTGTCCACGCTGTTGACCACTTGAAGCGGCTCCATCGCCTTGGGAACATTTGCTCCAATGAGCAATCCAACTTCTGCTTGGATAGTGGGGATTTTCACCTCTTTTAGGTGGGGCCAACTGTCAATATCCTCTTGACGGGGAATATTGTCCTTAGCTACGGGAATGTCCTTTTGTGAATACACCTCAGAAAGTTCAACAAACTGGTTGCTGTCCAAACTGCTGATCTCCAAACCAGCCACAATGCGCGTGTTCACGATCGATTCATTCCCCATAGTTCGCAATGAGATGCTTACATTGCGTCCATTCATGTTCAGTTGGTTTATCAGTGACTCTGTAGCGAAAGTAGCCGAGCTACCGGGATCCAAAAACGCGTACGTTGTCACTGTCTTGGTTCCTTTTTGTGCCTTGACACACACTGGAATGATCGAAAGAACACAATCGTCTTTACCGGCCCCTGTGACTCCAAAAGTTTCAGCCGTTTGTACAAGGGCACTTGAAACAGATTGCTGTTCACAATAGTCCTTTCCTGCTTCTTCTCTTGAGTCTTTGATGGTAATGTGCAATGGTGTGGGATGCAGTCTGGAGCATTCTTCACATTGAAGTTTCTGTTTGCAGCTGCTGCTCATATGACCATGCTTTAAACATGCAAAACACAAACCTTTGCTCCTCAAGAAACCAATCTTGTCTTTATGTTGCTTGCTCTTGAACTTCTTGCAAACTGTGAGACTGTGTTGCTCTCCAGTACAATAAACACAAGGTTTGCTGAAACCGTCGACTGAGACAGGTTGTGTTTTTGCTACTGTCTGTTTTTCATTTTCCATCCTGGGAGGCACAACAACTGTTGTGAACACTTTTCTTGACTTGAATGTCTCTGAGTATTGTGGTTTCGGTTTCTGTTTTACAGGATCTTTCGTGTTTATTGTGTTTTCCTTTATATTTCCATAGAGTGGATGCAGAAGATACTTAACTTGTCGATTCACAAAGTCAACTAAATCCTTGAACTTAACTCTTTTCTTTGTTCTTTCTTGCAGGTCGCAAGCGGATTTCCTCCAAGACTCCTTGAGCTTATATGGAAGTTTGTTTGCCAGTGCCTTTATATTAGCTGTGTTGTCCAAGTCTTCCATGTAGCTAATATCTGTCATTGTGTTAGAGCAGCCTGTTAGGAACAATGCGAAGGATTGAAGAGAAACTCCATCTTCTGGCTTGATTGTGGGCCAATCCAAAGCCTCCTTTATGTATGCTTCCGCTATCTTGAAGTCATCACCAAAGAACTCCTTTAACATTTGTTTTGCTTTAGTATATCCTGCTGAAGACTCCATGTGGATGCAGCTCTTAACCAACTCATGTGGTTGTCCACTTGTATACTGTAGCAAAAATTGAAGACGATCACGATTGTCACCTGTGCGGCCTTCAATCCCATGTTCAATGGCCCTAATAAAGGAGTTGTATTCCAGTGGGTCGCCTGTAAATGTTTGGATCTTCAGATCAGGAAGTCGAGATGCTTTGTGACTCTTCACGAGATACTCTGTCACGTTGGCTTGCTGAGAGATGGCTTGGCAAAGCCCATCAAGCACTGGTCCCTGTGGGTCTTTAATTTCAGTCTTTGGTGCAGACGTAGCCAATTGATCAGTTGCTGCTGGAGTATTTTGTTTAACCCTGGGTGCTGGTACGGTGGGTCTTGATGGTGGTTGAAAGATGGGTTTTGTGTCTGTTTTACCATCCTTATCATAAGCTTTAACTGTGCTACTCTCTTCTTGTGCGTTCTCATATTTTTGTAAGACCTCCATTTTAGCATCAGACTCAGCCAGTGCAGTTTGCATTGCATGCATTTCTTTTCTAGCTTTTATTGAAGCTTCAATTCTTTTTTGTTGGGCCTCAAACTCTGCTTCTCGCTGCTTTTCTTCTGCTTGAATTTGAGCCTCCCTGCATTTTTTCTCTGCATGCCAGTCTGCTTCTTCCTGCTCTATTGCCAGTTTCTCCCGTAAAGCTGCAGCCTTTGCTCTTAATGATGCTTGCTCCATTTCCGCCTTTAATCTGACTGAAGACGCTGATGAAAGTGAGCTTCCACTGGGTGATGTAGCTTTACTTCGACTTCTAGTGGTCACTTTTGTTGATGTAGACCTACTGTCTGCAGGTGTTACCTGTCTGTCACACTCTTCAGCCTGCTCAACACGTTTTAAAACATCTTTCATCCAATCCTCACATTTCCAGAAAAAGTCATCCATTATTTTAATCTTTGGATCAAACCAGCTCCTTTGATCATCCACAAATTCCACCTCTTCCATTAATTTCTGAAGGTCAGAATTAAGGTTCACAAATTCCTGATGCAAGCCAGTAAAATCAACACGGAGCTTATTTTTTACAGTGTCCACATTTGCATCGTCTTCCATTAATTGTTCAATATGTTTTGTCAAGCTAGTTATCTGTGATAGCTTGTACCTGCGTGCCTGCTCCTTCCTGGCTTTGTGATCTTCAATGGCCTTCTCAGTCATTTTTATTGTCCTTTTTTCACTGTCTTGTTCATCCATAGTAAGCCAGTATTTCCACGTTTATTCAATAAAAATGCCAAAGCACCACAAAGTCTCACTTTGTTATTCAGCCGAACAACAATCCTCTTTTTTTTTTTTTTACTCACATGCGCCGGCGAGTTGACGAGCGTCAATTAACGATCCGACGCCAGGCTGACGAGCTCCCTCATGCAGCTTGTGACTTTTTCTTTTCCAAAAGTCTCCGTGACATTTCCTTCTTCTGTCCTCCGTTTTCCGTCAGGCAGTTCCACGTTCCATTAATCCACGAAGAGCGAGTTTTTTGACTAATGTAGGTTCCTAATCAATGAAGCCATGAGCTTGACGCTCTCCTCCCTCGTGACATCCACTTAAAAGGCAAAAAAAAACTCCACACGATTCTTTCGTTCCTTTTCATAATTTACTCCGAAAAACAAAGCAAGATACAATCCAGCATGATGAAAATAAAAAAGGCCAGAGCAAAATATCTATAATGCTGAGTAAATGCAGAGGTAAAGGCCGAGGTAAAGGCAGAGGTCAAAAAACTGTGTGGCTCCACTCCATGACGACTGACCTGACTGACTTCTTCACGTGAATGCGCACACACGTATCAATCCGCATTAAAGGTTACATGTGCAATTTTTTACCTCTAAACATCCACACATTTTTAAGTGAAATGAATTAAATAGTAACTTATTAATATTAACTGTTCACCTGTAAATAATGTAAATAACCCATTTTTATCATAATTAACAACAACCTCTTTTTAAATGTAAACTTAAATTATTATCCAAATACTAATCAATCAAAAATAGCATTTAGGCTCCTATAGCGGGGATAGTTCACCCAAAATTGAAAAAATGAAAAATCTTCCCGGTTCGTCAAATTTGGACAAACCAGGGTCTGTCCTCTTCCCAGTTCGTCCAAATTTGACGAACAGGGAAGAGGAGCCTCGAGAAGAAAACAAGCTTGAAATATAGACTTATTTAATTTTTTTCGGGACAATTTCGCATTTCGGGGCTTCAATACAAGACGGACATTACATACGAGCAGCATGGAGGTATTTGGATGTTTTTTGGTGTGTCTTTTTGTTACGAAGACAGTTGGTATCCATTTGCAACCGTTATATGGACATGCACTGCTACGCCGAGACCCCCTGTAACTCAGAGAAGCCACGGAGGACTCTGAAACTTCTCCCAGAAATGTCAATGTTGGGTGAACTATCCCTTTAAGGTCCTGTTTGTACATTCGGAGCTTGGTAAATCAGCCTTTTCTTTTGATGCTCCAAATTCATGGAATATTCTTCAACACACTTTGGGGCTGGAGAATATTCCCTCTCTTGCTGATTTTAAATGTTTGGTGTCTGATTTTTGTAAATTGCCCTGCGATTGTTTTTCAATGTGATTCTGTTGGTGTTGTATTCTGTTGTTTTTTATGCTCTGTTGCTGCTGTAAAGTCGTCGTCCCTGTAAATGAGAGAAACCTCAATGACCAACGAGTTAAAATAAAGCGGTTTAAATAAAATAAATAAAAAATAACAATAAAGCCGGACGTCAAAAGCTCATAAATGAATACATCATCTTTCCTTTGTGAAGTCATTGAACTCAGACATCATAGGGGCTTTGACTCTTCCTGAGCTGGGAATATCAACTAGCCTCTGATTGTAGACTTACATTCTCACAGCCCACCCTCTTCAATTGACAGTTATTTCTTTTCAGATTAAACACATAGCTCATTGTGTTGGGGGCACATATCCAGTAGCCAGTGTGTGCACAGTAAAAATGACACCAAAAAGACACAGGAAAACAGTAGTGAGGCATTGAAGAGAGGATGTGAATGGGTGAGGCTAGATAAGAGAGGAGATGAGCTCTATCTCCTCTCAGAGCTGGAGAGTAATTGCTGTTTCAAGTGTTGAGAGGTGGTGGGAGGACAGATCTCATGATCCCTGCCTCAGCCCTGTTTGTGTTGGCTATTCTTCCTCCGTCTGCTGCCGTGCTCCCCCCGCCCACCAGGTGTCCTCACTCTCTTCTCCTGGTTCCAGATAGCACACCTGCTCACCATTGTGTTGCCAGTGTTGAACATGTGTTCATGTGCTGTTAATGGTGCCTGCACTTGGCTACCTGCCAGTTTGCCTGCAAGCCTGGTCTTCATTAAGGAATGTCACTGCACCATCCTGTTTGGGTCGCCCTATCCCTGCTCCTACCATCAGCTACGATTTTACCTTTTGGAATCAGAACTCAGACTTTGCCCAGCTGATAGCGCCTCTTCAGTCTTCTTCCCTGTTTCATTTCCTCAAACCCAGGGCTCTCAAGTATCACGCATTGAGCGTGAGAAACATGCATTTCAATCAGTTCACACACTCACATGCCACACATGACATTTCTCACGCTGAGAAGTGATAAAACTCGCTGGACATTTATGAATGGATGATGTGAAGGCAGATTGCTCTGTTTAGCTGTCTTGAATTAGCGACCTATATCAGCCAATCAGAAAACAGTATCGTTGCTGGGTAAAGTCTGGATTTCTGCAGCACTGCATGCATGCATCCCACGAATGCGCACACACGCTCTGAATGCGTATGCAGACACTGATGGAATGACCATAGGGCAATGTGGACGCATGCCACAAAGGTCACGTAATGATGCGGGTTGGGCCTTCCTTACACTGTTTGCAGAAAAACCACATGAACTTCACATGTGACTCACATGTGAAAAACTTTACACATTGGAATCGCGTTATTTGCACATGCTAACCCATTTTACACGTGTAAAACATGTTACCACATGTGGAAAATGGGTTCACATGGGAATTCACATGTGATTCACATAAAATTGGGCCCAAACCACATGATTCCCATGTGCAAATAACATGATTCCCATGTGCAAAATTTTTCACATGTGAAAAATCACATAGCATTAGGCTAGGCTAGGCCTTCTCTTCCCTAGCCCGTCTCCAAGTTAGCTAGCCTTGGGCCTGCTGGGACTGTTAGCCACCAGTGTGCTCCTCTACAGTCTGCTTCTAATAGCCCGTCCACACGGATATGGGTTTCAGTGTATCCACATAATTTCTTTTTTAATCGTTTTGGTGTTTCATCCAGACGGAAACTGCGTTTTCGGGGGGTTGAAAACAGTATTTTTTGTAGACACCAAAAAAGGATATTTTGTAAAACGATGATGTCATACCCCCCCCTGCAGACGACCCCGGTTAGAATCCCGCGCCGAGCGGTCCTATCCTGCGTGTCATCCCCCCTCTCTCTCTGCCTCCCATTTCCAAATCCACTTTTAACATTTGGATTTTGAATACAGCGGGGGAGCTTTCTGTCTTCTTCTCTGTTTTTGGTGTATGTATATGTGGCAGCGTTACAGCGCCACACACGCTCCACACAGGCATAGTACTACATCTGTTTTCAGTGGATCCTTGTGTACGCAGATATATCTTGAAACCATCCTGTGTTTACAGACATTTTTTCAAAACGAACAAGAAAAAGATAGTTTTGGGAGAAGCAATCATCCTCCCTGAGATCTCCCCTTTCTATTTCCAGGAGCTAAGGGGTCAAAGTCCCTTGATGAAATCTTGGATAACGACCCCCCCCCTACACACACACACACACACACACACACACACACACACACACACACACCACCACCACCTGTGACCCAACAGGTCATCAGTCTGCCTCCATTGTATTCCATTCGGCAGCTTCCAGTCTGCCTTCACACCAAGCACCGTCTCAGTTTGCAGACTTCCTCCTGCTTATCTTACAGCAGCTCTGCCTCCATCCATAGAGCTTCCACCTGTTGACTCTGTCTTTGATCTCCCACCCAAGCTGTCCTGTCTTCCTCTACACTACGTCCACCTGAAGTCTCCAACCACCAGACCGTCTGCACAAGGTTTCCTCCTCAGCCTTTTCTGCTGCTTACATTATATTTTGCATCTTCTAACCTGCCTGTCTTCCAAGCCTGTTCAGCCTGTTCTATTTTTGTATTCAGGTAACACTGACTGCACCAGTCTACCTGTGCACCTGCACCTAAGTCCTTTGTTCATGCGCTCCCACCATCATCACAACAGTAACCTGTTTGTTTTGGGATAATGCACTTACAAAATTAATGTTTCACTGTGCGTGTCAAATAAATCTGGAGTGACCCACCTCTCTCAGAAAACAACAGGCATTAAGTAAATTGCTTACTTGTAAAAATATGAGTTTTGCCACTTTCAGAATTGATGCATCACAGTGGGGAACATGCTCTGCAGCCACAAAGCCTGAAAATGCTCACATTAACCTTTCTTGTTCTTTATAAAAGCAATTTATCCTCTGAAATGATTTTCATTATCAGCTCCTGCAAGAGTGGAAGACATAACAGAAGTCCCTTATCAGACATCCCTTCTGTGTTGGCACCGCAGCCGACTATTCCTGTCTGTGTGAAACGCTGCACACACGTAAAGCAAAACGCATTAGCAGCATCTTTTATAATCGGGGGCATGATTGCTCCCCCCTCCTCTTACATTTATCTTTATCTACGTCCTTATGTAAACCGCATCACAACAAATTTATTTTCCGAGCGAACTTTGACGGAATAAAACTTTTTTTATGATGCCAGACAATCAAATTTAAAGTACAATCTAATCTAATACACACTAAATGTCAATTCTAGGCTCCTTACCCAAACGTGCTCAACATTGGTTTAGTAAAACCATCCATCTGTGGTTAGAATGTCTAAATGAATTACCTAGCTCCACCTGAAGATGCTTTCATACTTTTAGCCATATTCAGAGTGGATGGCAGACACATGGGTGCAGATCCTGGGGGGGATGGGGGGGACATGTCCCTCCCAATTTCTGAAAAACATGAATGGTCCCCCCCCAATAAAATAGCCTACCCTAAATTATTCAAAACTGAACAAATGTATTTCCCGACTTCGCATTCTTCACATTTTAGATAAAATTCACATCTTTTTTAGAACCGTTTACCAGCATAACTGTCATTGTAAAAAAAAATGATCAGTTGGTTTACACAACTTGGTTAGGGCTTCACATTTTGAAATTCATCCATATCAATTAATCATGCAAAAAGTAGTTCCATACAGTGGGAGAAAAGGAAGATGGTGAGAAGAGGGAGGCGAAAGATAAGAACGTGAGTAGACATTACATGCTGGCTGAGACCCTAAAAATTATGATTTACTAATATAACAGTTAAGTAAGCAGTGATATGCACTGTTGGCTGTTTAGGACAATGGAACAAGAAAGGTGAGCATAATAAATGATTCCCTTTGCAGTACTTTTTGAATATGGCAAACCTCTACGAAGTCGTGATTTTGGTATGAGTTGCTTCCCCAATCCTGACATCGGATCTGCAATCAGATTGTGTGGTTACAATGTAGTCAGCTGAACAGTATAGTGCTAGAATAGACATAGAAACAGTCCAGCAGGAGAAACTCTTCCTCTTTAGGAAGCTATGGTGGATTGTCAACTAATTAGAAGGTTGGTGGTTAATTTAACTGAAGTGTCCTACTGAACCCCACACTGACCCTGATGGCTGCTGTGGGTGATGCATGAATGTGTGAGTAAATGGGTGAATGAAGTATTATATGGTAAAGCCCATTGAGTGGTCAATATAGGAAAAAATGCCATGAAAGTGCTTTAGTCCATTTACCATTTAGCAAGTTTTACCTACAACATAAAAACATGAGAAAGTTATTTTGTGCAGCAATGCTAAGTGTTGAAATGATTCTGTTGCTGAAATAACCAAGGTATGATGTGTGGTATGAAAAAATAACACAATTTCAACAAATCATTCAAACTAATGTTTGACTGTGGACCTCACTCACACACACACACACACACACACACACACACACACACACACACACACACACACACACACACACACACACACACACACACACACACACACACACACACACACACTAAAAAGCCTGTAATGTAACATGTAAGCAGCTCAGTCCATCAGCAGAAGGAAACAGCTGGCTTGGCTCTCTCCAATAGTAACAAAATCTGGCCACCTGCGTTTCTAAAGCTCGCTCATTAAACTAATTAATACATTATGCCTTATTTGTGCTAATTACCAACTACTAGGGTGTAAAATAAACAATTCAACATTAGTTTTACACAGTTTTGTACAGTGGCTGACTCCAGTTATTTACTTGACATCTAATATCATATTTTACAAATCTGTCCCATTTTTGAACATACCATCAGTTACTGTAATAGGCAGCTGTTGATCTTCAGAAAAAACAACCTTGAAATAATTGCTATATACTGCTATAAAACTGCATTAAACACTGTCACTACTAAAAAAAAAACTGTGATAAAAGGAAATGTGAGCCCTGTGTGATATCTGCAACGCTTGCTCAGCCATTAGCATCCCACTAACTATGCATTAGCCCATCTCAAAGCTTAAGAGGCTATTAGCCATTCTGACCCATATACCATCTGGACTTTTCTCTCTTTCTACACAGCGATACTGTACATCTACATCTACATGCAAACACCCACCAATTCTTGGAAATGCAATATGTTTAAATGGAGATGCAGGGATTATGTTGCGTAGAGGATTTCCTCCTCAGGAACGGGACATTACTGACACAGCATCATCATGATGTTATAGTGAGTCCACTGTGGGCAGTTGTGATAGGATGCTGATGTCAGATCATGTGAAGAGAGAGGGGATAATAAGATTGCAATATGGTTTAATTACATCAAGAAAGGCCAAGGGAACAAACAGCAGAAAGACTTTTAAATGTTCATCAGCTGAGAGGCATATTGGTTAACAACTCAAGGACATTATTTCCTGTGGGAGATGGAGGAGGATATTTCGCTTTTCAATGAGCTTCAGGAGCAGCAGCTACCTCTCTTCCAACTGACTTTTCTGCCACAGGTTTTTGCAACTCGGGCGACATTCACTCTGTCCTACCTCGTTGGGTTCATACTCAGTCTGACAGGAAGCCTGCAGACACTGCTCTGCATGTATTTTGGTTTAAATTTAACTTTGTATATTTCCCTTATATAACCCTAACCCTTATATAACTGGAACTGAACCTTTATCAGACTTAGGATGCAGGAAAATAGACTGGCCATTTATCAGGTAAAAAAAAAAACACAGCAAAGCATGACTTCAAGTACAGTCAGGGCACTAATGATACAGAGATTTTTTACATGGATTTTCTATTTGGCTTATTTTGGTCACACTGCAATTATCATAGCACTACAACCAAATTCACTTTCATCACAGCCTGTTATTTGCTGGATAAATGGTGCTGATGTTGTTTATTCCATGTTTCATTGTGAAATCAATACTCAGCATTGTAGTGAGATGTGGAGAGAGCGCATTACAGTCCATTACATGTAGGTCTCAAAGGTGCTTTTCCTTTAAACTGCTTAACATGCAATTTGCCAATTGCAAACTTAAAAACAAGTCATGGAAACAGGTCCATTTCAAAAACACCTCAACTTTACATAATCAAAACAGATAAATAACATCACTCAATAGGAAAACAGACCATAACTGTGTCCTGTTGTGATGTGATGATATGTTATATTATATTATATTATATTACAGTATAATAGGGTGCACTCAATGTACTTTCCTACCTAACCTATGTAAAGAGGTCATCTTAAGCCCTATTCGCACGGGATTAGTTTTACCCCCCCACGTCTGTGTTTCTTGCGGTGCATTCGCACAGGATAAGTGAAGTCTGTATTTTACTTTAATTTACTGACATTAAGGCTCCGATATGACGTCAAAGCTGCACGTCGTAACAACCGCTGCTGTCACATCCATGTGCCAAGCAAATGTAAATAAAATGTCAAAGCAGCAACGTGACTTCACAACAGTGTGGAGCATTTGTATTAAAAAGCTGCATGTCAATATCCTCTGAAATTTCACTCTTTTTATGGATCTGAGTTGTTTCTTCAAATGGGTTTCCAGCACCGAGACGAGACTGTATTTGCATCTAAAATGGTGTCAAAATTGCCGCTCATAATTTCCACCGCAGCCTCCATGTTTCAACCGGGAAAGGAGTAAAAAAAAAAAAAAAAGGCACACAAAAACAAAAAATGCCCCTCAATTACTGAGATGCAGATTTGCACGGGACTAGTTTTACCACGGGACGTCGGCCTTTGGTGAAATATAGTAGGTCATTTGCGGGGGAATTTTTACTTTACAAATTACTGACATGGCGCATTCGCACGGGATTAAGATCACAGACGTCCTCCGCAATTATTACAAATTACCAGAGGTCCCCAGGTAAAACTAATCCCGTGTGAATAGGGCTTTAGAGTGGACACAAAGTTACAGGACATTAACTGTATGTTAATTACCTATAGTAAATGCACACATTTTTGTGCATATACTGTACACATCTTATGAACACACGTAAGATTGGTTGTTGCCTTTACTTTACTTTGCTGTAGATTAAAACCCATAATTTTAGCTGGGCAAATCTGTAGTTTAGTAACTGAGACAGTAAAAAGTCTTTGGGACTGAGAGAAGGGCAACACTCACTCTGTTTATAAGACACAAGGATTCACTTCAAAGATTTTGTTTGAAATGATCAACTGCTGATGCAACACACTGTGCTGCACCATGCAGTACTGATAAATTCAGATTGTAGTAACACCCAGTTACACTTTAATGTCTTCCCGTTCATCACCTACAAGCAGGAGCTATGAAAATAATAGATACAAATGTGCTATGAAGTTACGTGGACTCTCTCAAGCCTTTATTAATGGACACTTTCCAGTTTATTTATCACTATCCTAAAGAAGAATGAAGGCAAAAATGCCCCCCAATATAATTCTGTCTCCAAGCGACCATGGTATAAACAGAAATATGACATTACATTTATGCCATAACTTCCATGATATAATGGATGTTACAGGAGCGAAGAGCAAGTGGATGTCTCAATACTTTACTTTCTGAGCCCATTTCTATTATTTTTATTTTAAAAAATGAAATGGAGTAATAGTGCATTAATAAAATACATCTATCCTCATTCAAAACATTGATTTTAATTCAAATGTACATACAAGGGGCGCCCAGAAAGTGTTTGTATTTGAGTTTTTTGACATTTTGGGAAATTTAAAAAAGAAAAAAACTGAAATATCATATTGAGGTTAACATTCTGGGTCACCTCCCACACCAAACCTCTTACCCCCTGATTACTCAGTCTGGTCAGACAGCTGGTTATTGGCCACTGTCCTGTCTCTGAGCTCTGCAGGTAGTTCCTTCTCCTCACTGCTTGGTGTTTGCTCTGACCTACACTGTCAGCTGAGACCTTAGGTGGGCTGCAGTCAAGGCATGGAAACAACTCAGAGATGACCATGTGTACTTCTGTCTGTCTGTTCTGATATTTCATTTTTACCTTTTATTTATTTATTTTTTTTTACTAAATTTGCAAAAACCTCTAAAATTGTGACTTTGACATTATGTGGAACTGGGTAAAGTTTGATGAGGGAATAAAATTAACTCAAATGATTTTAGCATGAGGCTGCAACATGAATTTAAATTTCAAAACTTTGCATTCAAATGACAGCAGTTGTCAGTAAAAAAAAATAGATAATAATAATAACAATAACGTAGGCCAAATAAAATGCCTCAGTGCTTTCAAACAATGATGTAACTCCACTGTAATCCACATGTACCCGTTCCCCTCCACTGTCTCTCTGCTCATCTCTGTCCTGCTCACTCATTTCTTTACCTCTGGAGAAAAGAAAGTGAGAAACAGCAGCATTGACAGCAGAGCGACAGAGATAATAACATATAGCTTAAAGGGATAGTTCACCCAAAATTGAAATTTCACTCATTATCTACTCCCCCTCATGTGGACTAAGGGCTGGGAGAAGTTTCAGAGTCCTCCGTGGCTTCTCTGAGTTACAGGGGGTCTCGGCGTAGCAGTGCATGTCCATATAACGGTTGCAAATGGATACCAACTGTCTTGGTAACAAAAAGACACACCAAAAAACATCCAAATACCTCCATGCTGTTCGTATGTAATGTCTGTCTTGTATTGAAGCCCCAAAATGCAAAATTGTCCCGAAAACAATTAAATAAGTCTATATTTCAAGCTTGTTTGTAGCGGAAGCTTCTCCAAGCTCCTCTTCCCGGTTCGTCAAATTTGGACGAATTGGGAAGAGGAGCTTCTGCTACAAAACAAGCTTGAAATATAGACTTATTTAATTGTTTTTGGGACAGTTTCGCATTTCGGGTCTTCAATACAAGACGGACATTACATACGAGCAGCATGGAGGTATTTGGATGTTTTTTGGTGTGTCTTTTTGTTACGAAGACAGTTGGTATCCATTTGCAACCGTTATATGGACATGCACTGCTACGCCGAGACCCCCTGTAACTCAGAGAAGCCACGGAGGACTCTGAAACTTCTCCCAGCCCTTAGTCCACATGAGGGGGAGGAGAAATTTCAATTTTGGGTGAACTATCCCTTTAACTGCAGCAACATACACAAACGTGTGACACGCAGTAGACATTGCAGGCTCACTGTTGAACTGACCTGACTCTGCAAAGTCCCTGTTGGTTCATGATTTCTTGATATATGAATGAAATAAAGGGAACTAGTGATTATGCATTTTTGTTCATGACATATCAAGGCAATTAATGCCTCAATTCAGAGTTTTTCTACATGTTTGCCAGCTTCTTTGCACAGAGAGGTGGTGCAAAGCAGCCTGATCATTGGCCCCTCTCCAGGAACATGCTGCCCTTCCTCTCCCTTTTCCACCCACACTGTTCTCACTTTGTGTTATTTGTGGACCAGGAAGCAAAGAGCTTTATGTATATATATTTGTGTATTTTTTTGTGTGTGTGTTTATGTGCGTGTTCCTACGTGAGTGTGCATGTAAAAAGCAGGTGCAACTCTGACCCAGGTGCAAAGTAATGTTCAGCGTGAACATGACCCAGAAAGATTCCAGGTGATTCATCTGTGATTTGAATTATGACCAAACAACCACACACACACACACACACACACACACACACACACACACACACACACACACACACACACACACACACACACAAAACAATAAATTTGTTTCCATGGACAACATTATATAACTTCACAATTAACTCTGATCACTGATGCATAAATCAGAGCGGTTCATGTTTTTCATAGTAGTTAACTGACAATGGAGGTGTTCCACAGTGACCATCCTGACTCTCCTGGCTGTAGTCAAGAGTAGAACTGGCCGCAGATTGGGGGGAGGGGGGGCACAATGATGGTGATATAATGAATAATGATATAATGCCATTTAGGGATGTCACGATTACTTGTTTTCACAATTAATCGTGGTATTAAACGCCACAATTACTTTACCGTTACCGGAACTTCATCTGCGGATGTGCGCAAAAGTAAAGGTAAATGTACAGATACTGGTCCATTTATCAACGTAACATTGAATTGGTAGGAGTTTACATGTTAGCGTGTCATTTTTAATTTAAAAAAATTGTATTAAAATAAACACAAACATTTGGTATAGATGACAATTTATGACCTGAATATTTCAAACATTTCCCCTGGGGATTAAGAATTGGTCATATATGTACAGAAGCGCATTGCATTCACTGGATGAAAAAAAATTAGACACCTTATCTCGTAATAGGATCTCGTAGTACGAGAAAAGATCTCGTAATTATGAGATAAAGAAAAAGGAAATGTCTATAAATCCGCTCTTGCTGTCTTAAGACAAAGTATAACTCACGGTAGTACAGTGGGTAGAGCAGTTACCTTCTACATGGGAGGCTGAGGATCGAATCCTGGGTGGGGTATATATAGTTATCATTCTTGTTTTGTATATTAGGCCACTGTACATTATTAAGGTAAAGGTACTTTATTTGTCACATATACAGCTAGTACAGTGAAATTCTTTCTCTGCATTTAACCCATCCCTGAGGAGCAGTGGGCAGCCACGGTGCAGCGCCCGGGGACCGACTCCAGATTATGAGCCAGTGCCTTTGGTCAGGGGCGTTGACTGGAGGATTAACCTAGCCGACATGTTTTTAGTGGTGGGGGAAACCGGAGCACCCGGAGGAAACCCACGCAGACACGGGGAGAACATGCAAACTCCACACAGAAAGGACCTGGGCGGCCGGGGATTCGAACCCAGGACCTTCTTGCTGTGAGGCAACAGTGCTAACCACTGCTCCACCGTGCCGGGCGGGGGACAAGCCGGCCCATATTAACTCATGTTTCTGTGTTTAACTTCCTGCCCGGCTTGATACGATCGCTCACGGAAAATAGACCGGATGAAACGATCGCTGCAGGCCACGAGCCGGTGGTGCGTCTGGCGTGTATGAACGACACAATCGGTTAACATGTTAAATAATGTACAGTGGCCTAATATACAAAACAAGAACGATAACAATATATATATCCCACCTGGGCTTCGATCCTCAGCCTCCCGTGTGGAAGGTAACTGCTCTATCCACTGTACTACTGAGTCATACTTTGTTTTGAGACAGCAAGAGTGGATTTATAGACATTTCCTTTTTCTTTATCTCATAATTACGAGAAAAGGTGTCTAATTTTTTTTTATCCAGTGAATGTAATGCGCTTCCGTATATATTAAAGCAGATATCAGTGGAATGTTTTTGTTAATATAAGTCCTAAATAGTCCTATTTTCCGTCAGCAATCACTTACATGAAGTATTTCAGCCTAAACACGAGTCTCTCCGTCACTCTGCTCTGCTGTAACCCGAGGAGAAAATTTTCCTTGTGGGATACAAGTGTTATCCAATGAGGAGAGAGAACGGCATGAAGGGCTGTGTGTGCAGCCAAGGGATGCGCGTGAATGTGGTGACGTAGCACGAGGACCAATTGATGCCTGACAAGGGCGGGGGCTGCTAACTCATGGTGCGTTCAAAGAAACTCGTACTTTGTGTTTTTCCTTCCTGTGAAGTCATACCAGTTCGATCTGGTACGAGTTCACGGGTCGGAAGTTACGAGTGGCCGTTATAGGGAACTTTCACAGACAACAGGATGGTAAAAACACGAGCTACGGGTTACCTGGAACGCTACCAAGTCGTAGTTGTGACTTGAAGCTGTAACTTACGGTTTCAAAAGCCTGCCTTGAACGCAGCATTAGCCGAAACGGCCGTGAAGCTGATATCTGCTTTAATAGATACTTGAAATATTTTGTGTAAACAATGAGTAATGTAATTATATTTTGACTATATTTGATTTTACACATTCATAGTGTTGTGAAATTAATTAGTGCATAATAATCGTGGTAATCATAGTACCGTGATTATTTCACAGACAATAATCGTACCAAGAAAATGTATAATCGTGACATCCCTAATGCCATTTAATGCAGTTATACGCATGTATGTCAATCTTTATTCTAGGCGTAGCCATGTAAATATATTATGTTGGTGACTGGGTGAGTGATAGCATTGAGTGAGTGTTGGAGTTTTCTAATTGGTCGTTGCTCTTTTAAACAGATTTAACACGACCGAGTGGCGCTGCCAAGCTGATTTCATGCAGGACTATGAAGAGAGTGGATTGGTAACAGAACTACAGAGTCTACTGATGAGCTTGTGACAGGGCGGAGAAAAACAAGCACTTTAAGATCATAATGGATGATTCAAGTCAGACAGCAGCGGTAATGCAATCTTAATGGATGTAAACCCAAAGATAAACAAGAAGCAGCAGCATTGGCAAATAGACATTCATCAATTTTCATTTTAAGTTCTGAAATTCAGAAGAAGACTGAGTGGAGTGTTTTTAAGGACATGTATAAAAATCACAACTCAGAAATACATGCATGCATCTGTACCTTCTGTTTTTGCTCTGAGCTTTATTAATAATTGAACATTTGTTTAGTCCAATCCATTCCCTTTAGACTGCTTTAGACAAATCCACCAGGATTCAGCTGGAAGGATTCTAGTTTTCCAAACAAGCAGTGTGAAAAACAGCAGTCAGAGCTGGAGCACCTGCTACCTTTTGAACCTGTGAGTCTGACTGTCAGCACTACAGAGAGGCACCAGGGTGAGGGACTTTTTTTTTTTATATATATATATATATATATCCTAAAGCTTCTATAAAAATAGGCCATGTATACCCACTTGTGTGTTTTCAGCTCAGGACCCAAATTTGAGCAAAGTGGCAAGTTGCCTCAGCGTCGCTCTGGGTGCCATATCACAGAAATAACGTGGAGCTGTTGACATATGGGAAGATACTATGACACAGACCTGGACCACTTTCACTTATCTACATTTCTAAGATTACATATCTATACAAAAATTGTTCTCATACATAGTGTAAGGTAATGTCTCTGAGCAAGGCTGCTCTTCTTAATACGAAATGCATTAAATATGCAAACACAAAATGGGGCATGGCTTTATTCTGTTAGAGATTAAAAGATAAGTCATATTCTATATTACATTCTACATCATCCTTACTGTCAATTTATCCTTTGAAAGACCCAAACCAAAGATGTATTGATCCTAACATGTACAGTATGTGCAGTCAACACCAGATGAGGAACAGAGGTGTATTAATCCCCGGCTGAAAATAGTCCACAACACTTTTCAACGGTTTTCTCACTTTCCTCCACCCACAGCAGTGTTAAAAACACTATGTGTGTATGATGATCCAAAGTGATTATTATTAGATAATTCATCCGTAATTAGAAAAACAAAAGAAACACAAAGCTGTTTACTAATGAAGCTGCAGCCTATTACTCACTGGCTCTGACTATGTTTGTCTTAATTGATTAAGACTTAAACAATGTTTCAAAGTGAAATCATGAAATATGAGTGGGCATTATCATGGTATTGTGATATAAACACAGACTTGGATATATTGAAATTAGGAATTAACCTGAATATACTGTGAAAAAGGAGCTGAGTGGCTCAAAGAAAATGACACAATACCATACTGTCAAAAACTTTGATTGTTCTCCTGCACAATAAAAGACCCTGTGATGAATAAAAAATGCTAATTGCCAATGCCACCTCTAGATATAGTGTGATTTGATTTTTTTTTTTTTATTATTATTATTAGAGTCAATTAAGTAGATGCTGTCAGGACATGTTATTCACTTTAAAAATGAAATGTATTCAATACACTGTCTATACTAGCAGAAACCATCACCAAGTATCCCTCTCACCCTGGTCACCACCTGATCGCCCCCCTGCCCTCAGGCAGGCGCTACAGACAAATTAAAACACGCACAAACAGACTTCTGAATAGTTTCTTTCCTAAGGCCATACACTCCCTGAACCAGAAGCACTGATGCACTTTTGCCATTTGCACTGTTATTTTTAGCCTATTTATATATTTTTATACATTTTAGTTACATAGTTATTTTTTCCTGCTGGCCAGAATGGTTGTGTATGTGTTTTTGTGTATATTTGTTTGCATTTGTCGACAGAGGCCACTGGCAATTTCGTTGTATTTTATTTTACAATGACAATAAAGCTTCTATCTATCTATCTATCTATCTATCTATCTATCTATCTATCTATCTATCTATCTATCTATCTATCTATCTATCTATCTATCTATCTATCTATCTATCTATCTATCTATCTATCTATCTATCTATCTATCTGGAGCCAGATGACAGTACACCTGTCTATCACAGGGCCACATATAGAGACAAATGACCTTACATACTCACATTCACAAATATAAAGTTGTCAATCAAGCTACTGTGGGAGGAAGCTGGAGAACCCAGAGAGAACCCACACAGGCCTGGGAATCAAACCTGTTTGCTGAGAGGTAGGGCTGTAGCCGATATCCGAGTACTTGCTCGGCTTGGGCGGCATCCGAGTACCATTTCATCTACTCGGATACCCCCCCCCGCCCACTCACAGCTCGAACGCTGGAGCGCACTGTCGTCACTCGGCGGCATCAAAACCAGGCTTCAGAGCGTCTTGTCACTGCGTGGATACTCGAACACCCCCCCTCCCCCTGGTTGGCCGTGTCTTCAGACGGAGCGATGGCGTCGGCGAGGAGAAAGCTGACCTCAGCAGTGTGGGAAGACTTTAAACTCAGTGATGATAAAAACCAACCAACTTCCTTCTGTGTTAAAAAATGTATCCGCCAATATTTTATTGTTTATTTAGGCAGAAATGTTAGTGGTTCCTTTCTGGAAGTGTGCGCTGCCGTTATAAGAAAAATGTTTAGCCTATTAACGGGACAATTTAATTCTGTGGCATTCCTTCTTTCTTTTTTTTGTTTTGCTCTTTTAATTGCGAGTGATTTGAGGACGGATCTGTGAGGAAAAATATCACACAAGCCAATGTAGCGGGTTAAAAAAATCGATATTGCCACGGACGTGTAACGATATGAAATGCCAGGCTTGTAAGAGTGAGACAGACGAGCATCCGTGTCGCCATGTCAGCCCCCCCCCGCCCCCCCGTCGGTAAACGAATACTCGAGTACTACTCGGATAGTGACCCCGAACATTCGGATAGTAAAATGTGCTACTCGTTGCAGCCCTACTGAGAGGTAATAGTGCTAACCACTGTTCCACCCTATAAACATATTGAAATATAAAAAAAAGAACATAGCCAATGTTGAAATGTGGACCATGCCTCCTTCTCTTTCCTTTTTCTTGCTGTAAAGTGTTGGACCATATATCATAGTAGTTTATGAAGGGTGATTCAGTTTATAAAAGTCGGTGGAGTTTGGGTCGATATACGTTTTCAACTGTGTGATATGTCACAGATTTAAGACTTTAAGTCCAGAACGTCAGGTGTGTAATGGATTACAGTTTTTCTCAGTCGCTTTGGTGCTATTCTCAGATCAGAATGAAAGTTCTCATAACTATTAGTTCAACCTCCACAACATGTAGTCATTTGTCCACATCATAGTAGCAGTTTCTCCTTCCTCTGAACAAATTGCAAATGCTTTTGGACATGTATCAGTTGCTCTCATACAATTCTCTGCTGTTTTACAACATTATCATTTGTTTATGTCATGTCAGTCAAAATGAACTATACTTTTGAACGCTGAATAGTCTTTCCCTATAAAACTAATAGTCCTCATTTCATTGCTTGAGTCATTACATACAAAATTGTTGAACTAGTTTTCAAAATCTGTCAAACTAGTTTTACGTAAATGTTGGGAGAAGCACTGTGAATTCAATTATTCAAACATTTACAGTAAGGAACAACAGATATGTATGGTATTGGACAGTAATTCAGCACTAAACAATCTGCACTGCTGTCGTTGTGTCAGGCATTACTGTAAGATACAGTGGGACAAGAACTTTTTACATTTACATTTATACTTACAGCTTCACTAGAGAACAGATTTACTGTATTGTAATGTATTACAGCAACCACAGTAAAGATTTCCCATCTTTACAGTACGGTACTGTACTACAGCATTTTACAAGTAGGAAGCACTTTTACAGTATTGTACACTACAGTAATAATGGTTGATGCAGTACATGTACTGTACATTACTGTAATTTTACTCTGCATCACATAGGATTACAACACAACCTCACAGAGGTGGAAGAGACTGAGCCCTTTTTACTCTGCTACAAGAACAAGACATTTGTGCAATGGTGATTACAAACAATGGCATAAGGTTGAAAGAGATACAATGTAAGGATGACATTACTGTATCTTTGGGAATATTGAATCTGTTTCAGAGTGATGTAGATGAAAATGTGACTGGAACGTCTGGATGTGCAGGAATGATTTACAGTACTCTGTAGGTTCAGTTACTATATGTACTGCAACATTGTTTACGTAAAGTTGTACCCAAAGAGTGTTTCTTATGTTTGTTGTAGATGACTGTAGTGTATTTTTCCTTTGCACAATGCTGTGAACAAATCAGAATTGCAAAGAGCTATGCAGTAGAAATGTGAAACATACATATTCAGTATCTCCACTAAATACAGTAATGTGTAACTTTACTGTAGTTTTCACATGGCTGTACCAGTAGTGTATAGTGCTGTCTTGAGCATTTTCAGGTATCATCACTTTGTGCATTGGAAAACGCTTAGAGAATAAAGTGTCCTAATGAAAACATGACAAAGCCATTTGACTATCTTGTTCATAAACGATGGTGTCAGGACTTCTCATTTTGACGACACTGACAGTTTCATTGACATGAGTACTTGCTTTTGAGGGATGGACAATCCATTTTGAGCAAGTGACGCGCTTTTGCAGGTCATCCACTAGGTTTTGCAGTTTGTGATAATTGTTCTGAGAAATGCACTAACTGTTGTGCAAATGTTAAGAGTGATGTGAGAAAAGCACCAAAGCGACTGAGAAAAACTGTAAGCTCAGATGTAAGGTTGAATCACCTGCTGAGAAGGAGGTTAAGTTGGATCAATTCAGTGGAACATGACAGGCCACTGTGCAGAGTGGCCAAGCATTCAGATCAAAAAGCAGTTTTAAATGTGTGTCTGCCTCCATGCTTATTGTTCTGATGTTCATGGATTTGCTAAAATTAACTCCAATGAAATATCTTGCACAACCCTGAATACACAATGCACATGGAGAAGTGATCAGAGCGCTGCCAATGATGATTTGATTTTAGGAGGAATAGATGAGAGGTTCTCCCCATGTGGCAGTGGGCCGTACAAGCCATAATTCATTCTGGCCCTCTCTCACACACATACATTTTCCTTTCACATACACATATTTTCACTCTCACACAGATATATTTTCCTTTTACATATTACTTATATAGTATTAAATGTGAACATGAGAGAAAAATGTATCAATGTGTGTTCAAATATATAAATATGAGAGTATGAGAGCAGAATTATGGTTTGTATCATTGATTACCTATAATCCTTTTACCCTGACATGCAGGGTTTCTACTCGTGTCATGTGTCATTACCTTTTCTGTCTTATTAATTAGGTCATGTTTTTATGTGAACCATGTGATCAATGAGACACGACTACACCTGATTACTTTATATCATAAGGAAAAAAGAAGGAAATAATAAAAAAAACTTCCTGAAACCTCGTCTTAACGGCAGCTCAATTTTTCCCCACTGTGTCTTTGATGCTGAATCCTCAGCTCCATCAACGTCCCTTCATCTCCGTCTCGTCTCAAAGCCTATTTCACATCTGACATGACTTACAGAGGAAGACGTTTAAAAATAACATTGTTTTTGTATCAGGCTGTTAGGAGTGCTGCGTGTCAGCCAGTAATCTCACATTCTTAAGAAGACAGGGGGGGGGGCTGGGAGAATAGTGTGGGTGGTGTGGGTGCTGGGAGGAATTGTGGAGGAACAACTAAACTGTACTATTCAAAGAGGGTCCTTACATGAGTCAGTGGGGGATTGCTCTATAACGGGTGGTGCAGGTCATAAAAACTAATCCTGCGCAAAATGAAATCAAAGCGGAGGATTATACACAGATGATATAAAGAGAATGTGTCATGGGTCATCATGTGTTCCAGCATCTGCCCTGATGAACTCCCAGTAGACGGCCATGAAAGGAGACAGGTTTAAAGGCTTGACCTTTGACCTGACGCTTCACTTTGTTTGCAAACCGATGAACCAGCCTTGGCTCGGGAAGCTTACCTCACAGGTGAAGGTGTAATGGAGGGGAGAGGGAAGAAACATATAAAAGATTAAAGGGATAGTTCACCCAAAATTCAAATTTCAATCATTATCTACTCACCCTCATGTCGACTAAGAGCTGTGAGAATTTTCAGAGTCCTCCGTTCCTTCTCTGAGTTACGGGGGGGTCCGCACAGCAGTATTTGTCCATATAATGGTTGTCAATGGATACCAACTTTCTTCGTCCAAAAAGACACACCAAAAAACATCCAAATACCTCCATACTGCTCGTCTGTAATGTCCCTCTTGTATTGAAGCCCCAACATAAGAAATTGTTCCGCCGGCGTGATTTGCACTGACACAGGAAGAGCAGTGAACCGAGACACAAACAAGCTTAAAATATAGACTTATTAATTTTTTTCGGAACAATTTCTCATGTCGGGGCTTCAATACAAGAGGGACATTACAGACGAGCAGTATGGAGGTATTTGGATGTTTTTTGGTGTGTCTTTTTGGACAAAGAAAGTTGGTATCCATTTACAACCATTATATGGACAAATACTGCTGCGCGGACCCCCCCGTAACTCAGAGTTGACATGAGGGTGAGTAGATAATGAGTGAAATTTGAATTTTGGGTGAACTATCCCTTTAAAAATGAAATCTGACGAACAGCAATTCTTCTGCACATGAAAATAAGGCTGCTGCAGGGAATAGGTAATACTGCTGGCATGTCTGAGTTCTTTCTTTCCCTCATACCAGGTGTGAACCAGTGGCGATTCAACCTCTCTTTGCCCAAGTCAACATCTTTCTCAATGCATGCTGCCCAGTCTGGTGGACTTAGAACGCTGTATTTTGTGAAAACTGTGAACATTAAATGTCAATTATGTTGTTGTTGTTTTTTTCCATATTTGAACACATAATGCTCTCAGCTATAGAAGAAACTGAACTGAATGTCTTTGGGTTTTGGAGGCTGGTTGAAAAAAAGCCAGTTTTAACAGGTTCCATGTGCCAGGGGTAATTTCAGGACATGATCTAATGCCAACAATAACATAACAAGAACTAATTGGGACAAAATATAATCTTTATTGAAAAGCTGTATAAATTATATAATGTATATGAATATATTAATAATAACTAACACACATATGGACTTTTTAATGCACCATTGTTAGTTTTTAGTTGAACATGACTAAATTGTAAATGGCAACATATAACATCCACTTTCGATGATACATTTTCAATTATAATTGAATGCTTGTACAAAATAAATATTTAATAAATCTGTTAATAATGCTGTTCATTAGACATCACCCTATTTTGTTTTTACCTGCAAGAGTCTTCTTTAGAGGGACTGAACAAATATGTAGTCCAACATACATGGTGTCAGCCATCTTGGATATTGAAGTCTTTAAAGGGATAGTTCACCCAAAATTCAAATTTCACTCAGTTTCTACTCACCCTCATGTGGACTAAGGGCTGGGAGAAGTTTCAGAGTCCTCCGTGCCTTCTCTGAGTTACAGGGGGTCTCCGTGCAGCACTGCATGTCCATATGACGGTTGCGAACGGACACCACTTTTCTTCGTCCAAAAAGACACACCAAAAACTGCTCGTCTGTAATGTCCCTCTTGTATTGAAGCCCCAACATGAGAAATTGTTCTGAAAAAAATTAAATAAGTCTATGTTTTAAGCTTGTTTGTAGCAGAAGCTCCCAGCACCGCTCTTCCTGGTCCGTCCAAATCTCGCGCGATTTGCACTGACACCCAGTTCACGGCTCTGCAAATTGCGCGAGATTCCGGCAGAGCAACACTGGGAGCTTCCGCTACAAACAATCTTAAAACATAGACTTATTTAATTTTTTTCGGAACAATTTCTCATGTCGGGGCTTCAATACAACAGGGACATTACAGACGAGCACTATGGAGGTATTTGGATGTTTTTTGTCTTTTTGGACGAAGAACAGTGAACTCCGTTTGCAACCGTCATATGGACATGCAGTGCTGCACGGAGCCCCGCTGTAACTCAGAGAAGGCACGGAGGACTCTGAAACTTCTCCCAGCCCTTAGTCCACATGAGGGTGAGTAGATAATGAAATTTGTATTTTGGGTGAACTATCCCTTTAACAGCACTTATATTTGGTTACACCGAGGTGACAGCGTGTATAGCTTTGAATTCCAATATCTAAACTGTGGCATATACAGAAAGTCTTTTTTGAATAGGGTTGAGATCACAGTGTGTGCCCTCGACTAAAAACAGTAATGGAGCCCATGGCAATCCGTGTTCATTATTATATTGGAATAAATAATCTTAGTAAAGAAAAGGAAAGTAAAATTAAACTATAACTGTTTTTGTAACTGTGAACATGTTTATTTCTGCTGTAAAGTTGGACATTTTATAATTGATCACTGACTCACTGTTGGAGCCACACTCTAGTGGTCAGTAGAGAAACTGCAGGGTTTTTTATGCTTCATTTTTACAGCCTCCCATGGTTGCAACTTGTTGTTTACATATTAACACTGTGTTATCAAGTGAAAGTAAAATAATATGAATCAAAACAATATCTTCCTAATGCACTGAAGCTGCAGGCGAGCTTTCTCTAGCCGTCTACTTGTTGTGCCAATCTGCAATATGAAACATCAGAGAAGTCAGGCCTGGGGGGCTCAGTGGTCGAGTGGTTGGAGCGTCTCCCATGTTGGCGTTGCCCAGGGCGATGATCGCTGGTTCAACTCTTAACTCTTTGCTGCATGCTGTTCCCCAGTCTCTCTCCCAGCCAAATAAAGGTATAAAAAGCCCAAAAAATAACTTTGGAAAAAAAAGAAAACTCAGGCTTGATTTGACTCACTAGCTTTCAGTCCAGGCCATGGTTATCTAATGTTGCATCACACATAGTAAAACCCCTGTAGATGCTTCAGAATGTGGGAGCCTGTCTGGTCTTCAATCGGCCCAACTTATCAGCCTACACTGCCTAAATGTGACCCGTTCTATCAAAATGAGTCGGATGTCGCAACGTTATATTTTAGATAATCAGCTGATAACGTGGAAAACCCATAGAAAATCAAAAAACATTTTTTACCCTAATTTCAAAGCAATGACATTCAAAAACAATCTCCCAAAGTTTCACAGTCCAGATAATTGAGAAAAGGCACGTAAATGATGATTAAAGTTGACTTGCAACTTAAACCCTCTGAAAATGAGTGTTGCTTCAGTGCAAAACATGAAATATATTCTGAACCGTTCATGATAGAGACGAGCTGTAAACTGCATCTGAATTGCAGGATTCTCTGCTTTCCAACGGTCATTGAATGGTGCCTCTATGACAAGAAGGGACGGGTACAGAAACAGATGCTAAACTGAGTAGCATCAACGCTAACAGAGCGTAGCATCGATGCTAAACCGAACGTAGCAACGACACAACGCTTGCACATGTTTTACAAAACATCAACAAAACATGACAACTTCTGAACCGTTTATGATAGAGACGAGGTGTAAAAAGCATCTGAATTGTGAGATTCCCTGCTTTCCGGGGGTCATTGAATGGTGCATCTATGACAACAAGGGACTGTATAGGGTGCGTGTAATCACATGGTACAGGAACAGATGCCAGAGTCACTGGCAAAAACTTTAACTGCAATTTTCTCAGGTTTTAGAACGGAATAAGAGAGTGAAAGATCGTAATTCAAATGGCCACATCTCGAAAACCATCTAGGGTATCATTTTAAAGCTTATTTTCTAATCTTTCCATTGATACCTCTCCTAAATCTCAACTTTGAAATTTGGGTCACTGTGACTCATTTTGATGGATCAGGTCACAAATCATAATCAGGTCACTAATGCTGCCTTCAGAGTAACTTCTGGGTCTGCTCCATCTACTTAAATCCAGTCACACAGCCTGACGCTCCTTCTCTGCCACTGTGTTCCCCTAAGGATCATCGTCTGGTATCACCATCCCTGCACACAAGACGCTCTCAGTCCAGACTGTTCTGTTCTCTGGTTCCCTGATGGTGGAACAAGCTGCCAAACGCTCTCAGAGCAGGTGCATCTCTCTGTCTTCAAAAATCTCTTGAAGACTCATCTCTTTAGAGAGCACCTCCTCTCTAACACCTCTCACACCCCCTACGTGTCTAATTAGCTCTTTCTATTAACTGTCAGTGTACCGCCTTGCGCTCCCTGAATAGATGCAGTATACTGTGTACTTACACCAGGCTGGGCACTGAAACTTTAGTGATGCCCCTCACTTATAAGTCAATAACACGGTTAGTAAATGTTAATATGGAAAACAGCAGTGTAACCACGGTAGCCTGTGAGAATATTTAAATACATCAATTACATTTCAATGCGTGTGTGTGTTTTGAGTGTTGTAGTGAGAGTAGACGCTTGGTGCAGAGAGGAAGTTCTTCTTAGAAAATAATTAATGAATGTGGGTCAGAGAATTTGTTATTCCTCTGCGCTGATTTTAACTGTACTGCAAATAAATGTTGAGACCACAGGCAGGCACAGCCTCGCCCAGCCTCCCATGCAGCTGCTGGATGTGTGGAGAAGGCTGCACGCAAAACTCCAGACTGATTTCACTGTCTTTAATGTTTTTAAATTGTGCAAAATGGGCCAGTTGGTTGGTAATGCTGGTAATATTTTTTATTTTTTATCCAAGATATACACAGTCCAACAACTCCAAAACACTCTGGTGGACAAGGTGTGACCTGCACATTCACCACGCTATGAGATAATAACAGAACGTTACCAGACAGAGTTGTTTTAGAGGGAAATTCATGCAAAACCGCTGATGTGTGTTGCCTTCAGGGACAGTTTTTCATCAAGCAGTCTCTGTATTTACCTCTAAAACAACTCTGTCTCATAACGTTGTGTTATTATCTCATAGCGTGGTGAATGTGCAGGTCACAACTTGAGTGTTTTGGAGTTGTTGGATTGTGTATTTGATGAGTTTGATGAGGGAAACCAAGAAATCCCATCAGCCTCCGTAGCGTAGCTCTGAGCAGCTCGCGGCTCTGCTCCACCGTTCTAAAAATAGCTTGCACCGACAATTAAAGGTAACGAAGCTACTGCTATGACTATAGAGGTTATAGCAATGGGCCAATTTGCCAAAATGTTTAACTATCCCTTTAAGAAAAATGTCTATCTGCAACACATACTCATGAGATCTAAAGATCAAGAGACTAATTATGTGGAATAAATGAGTCCACGGGAAATGACTGAAGAAATGACTCCAGCCAACCTGCACATTAAAGTACAGGGTGAACTGAGTCTCTGAGTCCGGAGCATCACAGAGCTGAAGGCTCCCTTTGGATTCTTCTTTGGCCTGAAAATACACATGGACAGAACAAGATAATCCACTCCTCTCTGACACTGGGGAAGAACTAACAGAACCTGGCCAGATAAGAAGACGAGCTGTTGAATTTTACTCCTCCCTCTGCATCAGTGAGTATGTGGAGAGTGACATGCTGTTTGAGGGGTTCTGCAGTGAACTGCTTCAGGTCTCTGAGGAGATGAAGTCTCAAGTGGAGAGGCCTGTGGAGGTACGGTAACGGGAGCTTCATGCCCAGCATTCAGAGCATGCAGAGACAGAAGGCTCCAGGAACACATGGCCTGACTGTCAAGTTCTATTAAGCTTTCCAGGACATTTATGCAAATGATCTGTTAGATATTTCTAAATGGAATCTGGCCACAGGTTCACTTCCGCTGTCCTGCCACAGAACTTTTATCACTGCCTAGACATGGTATAAGCTGTAGGACATCAGGATCTCTCCTCTGTACGGATCATAACATTAGGGGTAGGGAAAGTCTCTGGTGCGCCCACTTCCTGTTTCTTCCCGAATACGAATAACGAATCCGAACATTTTTTTAAAGCCCGAGTCCAAACCCGAATAAAAGTAGTGCACTAGCTGTACACCCATATAGGCTACAGTATATGTTTGTTTGTTTTTAAAGGTACATTGTGTAAGTTCTCCTGTTATCTATTCAGGAAAATCGATTATTTGGTTCAAAAGTCTGTTTTTCATGAATCAGTAATCCCCCCATCAACAAAGTGAAGTGTTCCTTTCAGCTCTGAATGAGCCGTTCATATCATTCATATCTCCATGGAGCGGGTAAGCTCGGTGCTGCTGCCATGTGGTGTCTCCATGTTTTTACCTTCAGTGGCAGCGTGACGGTAGGAAACCACGGAAACTCAGCGGAGACACCGGAGCTGTCGGCTCAGGTGGAGGTGGCGTCTGTGAAAAGTCACCGCGGTAACGCAGTGAGGAGTGTGAGGACTGCACGTGAATGCTGCATTCAGGTGCAGTCGGAAAAACGGCCGTCGGTAACAAACCAGATGTAATTTTAGTCACAGAAGTCCAGAGAAAGCCGGTAAAACGTGGGTCAGGTAAAAAATACGACATCGCCATGACAACATATTGTCACGTGTATTGTTTTGCCTCGTGCTGACGGACCACTTGTTTACATAGAGGCTTGTTTATGCCGTTACGTACAGCGGCTGTTGTCCATCTGCCTTCTAACCGATTTCACTTGAATGCAGCATGAAAAATACGACTGAGTTGCTTGCGATCTACAACCACAATGCTAGATGGGAGGAATTCCTGCACAATGTACCTTTAAAGTATATTTTGGGGGCTTTTTACCTTTAATTGACAGTTTAGTTGACAGAGACAGGAAATGAGGAGGCAGAGAGAGGGGAATGACGCAAGCAATGATGCAGCAAAGGTCCGCTAGATGTGGGATTCGAACCGGGGCCGACTGCAGGGAGGACTGTAGCCTCTGCACATTGGGCTCCTGCTCTAGTAGAACGTGTCTATACGGCCAGAAAAACCACAACAACTAGAGCAACAAGATGACAAGATGTGTTATAAGTGGACAAGGACTACGCAACTACTCTATTATGTGACGATCAAAACGGCATTTTTAAAACCCGGCATTATTAGAAAGAGTCTACAGTGCCAGAAAAACAACAACAACAACAATAGTAGTAGGGCTGAAGCTATCGATTCTTTTTGTAATTGATTAATCTAGCACTTTATTGGTCGATTAATCGATTGCAATTGCGTTTTTAAACAACCAAAACAACAAAAATGATGTGGCTTTGAATGATCGAGCATTTGGCTTTTTTATTGGCTCCAAAAAGCCCATTTATTGCAAGTGCCAACAAGTAGGTAGCAACACAGTGAACTTACTGTAAATTTAAACATACAACATTACAAATAAGGATTGCACATTTGCTCCTTCTGAAAATTACCTGAGACCAAAGAATATAAAATATCAAGCCAAACAGGTTAACAATATAAAATGTATTTAAAAAAAAAATGTAAATAATACAATTATAAGTCAAGACTTGGCATAAAAAACAAATGATGTTTTCTATTATTAAAATTCTGATTAAAAATTGGGTCAGGTCGGACCACGGGCTTCTTTATTTATTTATTTATTTATTTAGCCGTGGTCCAACATGAGAACTAATGCTCCTGAGTGCAGCTGCATCAGGTCCAGGCTTCAACACCTGTGGATTGGACCGGGTCGGGTCTTTGAGAACCTTAGCATCTTAGAAACTGCTCAAACGGGCTTTAAGAGGAACTTGCTTTTACTTAACAATGGTCCGTGTGGAACAATATCCCTGTGCGTCATATAACGAGGCTTCGAGGCAGAGTTTTTGCCTCGAGCTATTTTTGTAATCGAGTTAATCGAGTAACTCGATGAATCGTTTCAGCCCTAAATAGTAGTCAAAAAAAGAAGAAAAATAAAAAGCTACCACACAACAATTGCAGGAGAAAGAGTCCAGCAGGTCCTGTCTGCAGTGGAGAGGACAGAGTGAGAGGACAGCTCCTGTGAAGTCCCTTCCCCCTCCCTTTACCAGGAACTTCATCAGTGGAGACGCAGCTATTCTGTCTAAAGCCTCGGTCAATTCAGAATCAGGTCAGCCATCAGCCATCATACTGTGTGCTGGTTCATCACTACATAACATCTGACTAAAATGTATGTTCTGGATGTCTCCAGCTAATTGGGCAAAAACTTTGCTCTGATTTTTCTAGATCAGGAGAAAAACTTTTGACTGTGTGGAGCTATACGTCTCCTGTGGGAAACTACACACACGTTTGGGTTCAGTGCTGCTCTCATTGCTAAGATCAGTTGTTGTTGTTGTACAGTGATACTGAGAGAGTGCTCAAGTTAAACAGAAATGTCTTTGCTTCTCCTTGAGGGCATAAGGCATCCACCAACTCATCCAAGTCCAGGGTCCCACCTCTTCCATCTTGGTGCAGGTTGTTGAGGCTCATTTACACTGAACAGGAGACAGAACCAACAAAGTCCAATCTGAGCAGCCATACAGGCTTCCAACCCATATAGTGTCTCCTGAGACAGCTCCCCTAGAGGAGCAGCATACTGGGCCTTAGTCATAAACCCACCGACTGCGCCAAGAGCAGCATACCTACCTTTGTTTCTATGGTTACTATAACAAAAGTGATGTATTGCTTAGGTTCAGTAGAAGATTGTAATTTGGGTGAAAATAACATTAGACTATCTTTGTTATTATGGTTCCAATAAAAGAAATGGTTAACTTTGTTGATGTCTGTAAAATGGACTAACTCTGTGTCTGCTCCATTTACGTAAAGGGACAACCAGGAGTTTTGGAAAGTGAAGTGTTTTCACACTACATTTCCCATGAGCCTTCAAGCGCACTGTGAAATTCTTGGACCGGCGCAAGACGGACGAAAGCGAAAGCATTTGCCAAGAATGTTTTCATTACAGTAATCAAGAATGAAAGTCTGAGGTTCGATCAGATCAGATACCGTCGTAGTTCCGACCATAAACGGAGATTCTGCGGCGTTATTCTCATGACTCGCCGGGCAGCGTCCACGAAACCGAAAGTAGGAATGCTGGGCGAGTCGACCACTAAATAATAATAACAAAATAAGGATAAAGACAAAACAATATATTTATTGAAAATGGAGCCATTAACAAGTGTGGGTAACGTAGATTCATCCACATTAATGAGACTTTTTTATAACCAAATACAAACTCCTTGTTGTCCCTTTAACATAAGTAATGGAGTTAGACAGGGAAACATTTTATCGCCCCTTCTTTTTAATATCTACATGGATGATTTATCAACGCAGCTGTGGAACAGGTTGGTGACACTATTATCAACCATGGGATGTATGCAGATGACCTGGTGATCCTTTGTCCTTATAGTGCTGGCCTTCAACAGTTGCTAAGGGTTTGTTCCCAATATGGCTCAGAGATATAATGCAAAGAAAAGTAGTTCTCATTGTCAGAAGCAGAGAGGACAGTGAACTGTCATTTCCTGCCTCCTCTCTATCTGGTCTGCACTAAAACCATCTAAAGAGGATAAGTACAGGATATTATAGAACAGAGAACCTGACTGATGATAGAGACATCTACAGACAGTATTGTACCTTCTATGGACAAGCCCATCTGTGACGGCGCTACAAAAAAAAACGGTATGCGGAAACAATGTACTTAAAGGGATAGTTCAACATTTTGGTAAATTTGCCCATTACCATAATCCCTAGGAGTAGTTTTGTTACCTTTAATTGTCGGTGCAAGCTATTTTTAGAACGGTGGAGCAGAGCCGTGAGCTGCTCAGAGCTACGCTACGGAGGCTCATGGGATTTCTTGGTTTCCCTCATCAAACTCATCAAATACACAATCCAACAACTCCAAAATACTCAAGTTGTGACCTGCACATTCACCACGCTATGAGATAATAATGAAACGTTATGAGACAGAGTTGTTTTAGAGGGAAATTCATGCAAAACCGTGACCGGGGGCAGTTTTTTGGCAAGCAGTCTCTGCATTTGCCTCGAAAACAACTCCCTGTGTTCACCTGACCCATTCTTCCAACCCAGCCACCTGATGCAGACGTTGCCTCTCTTTATACAATGTCACCACAAGTCTCCCTCTGCTCCTGTCATAGATAGAGGTCATGTTACAATGAAACACATCTATCTGTGGGTCATAATAAGCTGCTACACAGACCTACAGGCTGGTGTCTGGAGCCGTCCCGCAGGACTCTGTGTTTCTTGGTTAACTCTGCGCTCTCCCTCTGGAGCTCAAGCTTAATCCACACAGCTATCGGAAGTTTTATCTGCTTATCCAGATGTCGCCATTGTTTTGATGACACATCAGAGTGATGCTGATCTGTTGGATGATATTGCAAAACAGTTAATATATCAGGAGTGACGGATGAAGTGGAGAAAAAGTGAGACACTTGTTGTCATGGAAAAGTGTGATGCTCTCTAAAAAAGTTCTTCTGTGGCTATGTAGGAAATAAATACTGGTCCAGAGGAAGTTGACTCAGTAGGCGGACTTGGCTTCAGTAACCTGGCCAGCAGAATTGCCACCTGCAGGGTGCGTTTAAAGGGATAGTTCACCCAAAATTCAAATTTCTACTCACCCTCATGTCGACTTAAGAGCTGTGAGAATTTTCAGAGTCCTCCGTGCCTTCTCTGAGTTACGGGGGGGTCCGCGCAGCAGTATTTGTCCATATAATGGTTGTCAATGGATACCAACTTTCTTCGTCCAAAAAGACACACCAAAAAACATCCAAATACCTCCATACTGCTCGTCTGTAATGTCCCTCTTGTATTGAAGCCCCGACATGAGAAATTGTTCCGCCGGTCAGTGCAAATCACACAGGAAGAGCAGTGAACTGAGACACTGGGAGCTTCCGCTACAAACAAGCTTGAAATATAGACTTATTTAATTTTTTTCTGAACAATTTCTCATGTCGGGGCTTCAATACAAGAGGGACATTACAGACGAGCAGTATGGAGGTATTTGGATGTTTTTTTGGTGTGTCTTTTTGGACGAAGAAAGTTGGTATCCATTGACAACCATTATATGGACAAATACTGCTGCACAGACCCCCCCCGTAACTCAGAGAAGGAACGGAGGACTCTGAAAATTTTCACAGCTCTTAGTTGACATGAGGGTGAGTAGATAATGAGTGAAATTTGAATTCTGGGTGAACTATCCCTTTAAGGACCTGACAGGACCAGGATGCAGTGTTTAGAGAAGTGAGCGGTGGCTGGATGCTGCTCTGTCTCATTCTGGGTGAACTGTTTAAAGTTAAAAAGTAGGTTACCTGTGTTTCTTCATTGTTTTTAAATCCTCTTCAAGGTTGGATCAGATGTCTAACACAACTCTCTTTTATTTACCTAGGAACTATTCATAATGTCTTTCCTATTCAACTTTCAGCTTTATTTGTGACTTTTTTTTTTGAAGAACCACTCCCCGGGAAATTTAAATGTTGCGAGGAGAGTTTCTGCTCTGTCTCCATCCTGTTGGAATACATGTTCCTCTTTTATAATCCATGTTTTCTTATTGCTTCCTGTTTCTATAGACTGTGTGTGTGCACTTTGATGTTAAACATCAGTCGCTGTGCTCCGGTACACCGCCTCTGTCATTTTAAGGCCTGCTAACATTTTGCTTTGTGCATGTGATTTTGCGCTCTAATAAGTGAGGTATTTTTGTTTTGGTTGTGTTATCTGGTGACTCTGATACTTTTGATCCTCTCTCTATCTCTCCTGTGTGTCTCTCTCTCTCTCTTTCCTCTCCATTTCATATATACGTATGTCTCTCTCCCTCCCCTCTCTCATCCCATCTAAAATTGCTCATACCTCCTCTACTGCGTGGGAGTAATGTAGTTTCCCCCCTTCCTCCTCCTCCTCCTCCTCCTCCAGATCTCGCTACTTCTCTTCATTTCTTCTTCTTCTTCTTCTTTTTTTCCCTCTTTCTATTCTCTCCTGTGGCCCTGTGAGTCTCTGCAAGGGTGTGTGTCTGCATGTTAAGTACGTGTGAAAGAGAAAGACAGACACACTGACGGAAAGTGATATTAAGAAAAAAAGAGGGAGGAAGACACAAAATAGGCATGATGCACGAGAAAGACAAAGGGAAAAATAGAGGTGGATAATAGTGATATGTATGTGAGCGTGTGCAAGAGACAGAGAGAGAAGCAGAGGCTCCTCAGATCACTGACTTGGTGTCCTACTTACTCACTCTGCAGCACACCCAAATAACAACCCTGAGCTGTGATATAATACACCCAGAACACACAGACACAGAAATAACCGCTTATACACACACACACACACACACACACACACACACACACACACAGTGAGGAACTTACACACACTAAACAACAACAGCAACGTTACATCCTGTACAGACACACGCCTCCATCTTCACAACACACAAACTCCACAATAAGTTGGTCTCTCCTCCATGAGCACACCAGGGGTGATGCAGTCTGTTTTCTCTTTTTTTTCTCTCTCTCCTGCTTTTCCTTTTTCTCAAGAGGGCTATCTGCCCCCCCCCCCCCCCCCCCCACACACACACACACACACACACACATCCTCCTCTGTAACAGGGACAGAGGAGAGACACACTCAAATTCCACTTCTCTTCCCTCCAGCTCGGAGCGTCTCCCAATGCAGAACACACTAAAACATCAGCATTATCACAAACCAGGTCCCATCAACACCACGGCCTTTATTGACCCCTTGCACGTGACGTCACGTTCCACTCGCGGTAGCTACGGACGCCATGATGGACGGCAAAAGAACAGTGGACGTCAATTTAATTCAATGGGCGCGTTATAGTTTTGTGACATTCCGTGGTTGTAGGATTTCCCCTCCTCTTCCACTGAGCTGGTTCCAGTGCTGGTTCGGAGCCAGAGCCTGACTAGCACCGTTCTTTGCTTTTCCACCGCTTAAAAAACGGTTATTGGTTCTTAAAACTGGTTTCAAGCACCAACTCCTTGCTGGGCTAGAGCTAAGAACCGGGGGCTGGCCACTGGCAGCGGGGTTACATGAGCAACAGGACCAGTTTCCATATTTCGCACATTCTGTGACATAAACTGTAATCTGTCTTGTCTGTAACAACATCTATTGACGTCTGTCCGTCCTGGGTGAGGGATCCCTCCTCTGTTGCTCAACCTGAGGTTTCTCTGATTTTTCCCTGTTAAAAGGGTTTTCTATGGAGTCTTTCCTCAGTGGATGTGAGGGTCTAAGGACAGAGGATGTTGTTGTGATGCCATGTAAAGCCCGGTTACACCCCGCCTTTCCGAAGCCCCGCCTTTCCGACAATAGACTTCCATTCATCGTAATAGCGGGGTTTTCTATTTTTTCTAAAGACCCCGCTACTCCGAAAAGGCTAAGGGGAAACCCCCAGTGCGCATTGATCCTTTTTTCCTTTTTGGGGTCGAAACGGATCATGTGCATAATTAACTGCAAAACAAGCAAATACTTCATATTAATGACATATAACGTTCATTATGCTTCTAGCCTGTCTAGCCTCTACCTGGTCTTTTTACTAAACTTAACCAACTCCTTTCTTCATTACCTAAGCCCAACCAAAGCATCTCCCTCATAGCTGTCAGCACGAGCGGCGGCTGCAGCAGCCTCGTGCCCCTGTGAGCTCAAGCCGGGTTCAGCTGCGCTCGAGTGGCGCAGGGGGGGGAGAAAAAAAGTGTATTTCTTTTATTGTGTGGGAGATCTCCAACAACGGAGTCGGGGAGAAAGCAAGTGGGACAGATCTCCCCAGTCCCTGAGCAGCGCACGTTTCACAGACAAGCCACAACACAGAATGTCAGTTTTCACGCGGTTCAGCACCTTGGACATTGGACAGCTGCGGGGGGGACTGTGTCGGAACAGCGGTGTTTCGAAGTGGGGATATTTCGGAACAGCGGGGTGTCGAAGTGGAGGGTTGTCGGAATGGAGAGCTGTCCCCGTAAAGCCCTTTGAGACAAACTGTTTGTAAAAACGGGCTATACAAATAAAATTGCCTTGTCTTGCCAGTGCGAAGATATACAGACACGTTACCGATGCCATTATAAGTTAGTTTATCTACAGTGTAGTTGATGTAAACACAGTTGAAGCTAACCAGCTGAGCTACATGCTGTGGCTAACAACAGCTAACACTCGTATTAAACATAGCACCGTCACAACGTAGTTGCCGCCGGCCGATCGCAGCGATTACAACGAAGACGGCTTCCTGTTTTCTTTTATTTTTCAGCCTCTCGCGTCACGTGATAATTGTGACGTAGCTGCAAGGGGTCAATAGCTGAAGCTAATTTGCTTGAGGCCTTGAAAATACAGAGAAAAAACAATGATGGAAGTTGTGAGTCCAGTTGATACAGAGCTCCATCCAACAGAAGGAGATATCTGCTCCCCTGCTGAGCATGGCTATTTACCATAGACTGTATAAATGGACACCGCCTCCATGATGCCAGAGTAGGACGCTCCCCATATAGTCCAGTCATTTTATGAGAAAAGGTTAAACAAATTGCAACAGAAGCAAACTCAACTGATTTTGTATCCTCAGCATGTCCTGATTGAGGGAAAAAAAGCCCCGAAGAATCCCATTAGGGGAAAGTTTTGAAAAACACCCAAACATATCCCATTTATACGCATATAAAAAAAAATTTCACATGAGTAGGGTAAAATTTTTAACCTTTAGATATCTCCATGAAAATTACTGAGTTGATTACTTACATTAAGACAAACAAAAAATGTATTACAAGTTTTTTGAAATTCTTTGTTAACATGAGCAAATTTGCATAAATCTGCATAAATTTGCATAAATCGCACCGTTTTAACGGCACATGTATATATGAAGTTGCTGTGGTGGTACCGGCATGAAAATTGGAGTGAGTTGACTCCATCGGTCAACCGACAAGTTGACCACTTTAAATTTCAAGATGACTGTAAAATCCCCTGATTCGCACAAACTGAAATACGCTGCTATGGCCGGGTTTTGGTTGATTTTTCAAGACAGCCACATCCTTAGTAAAGCAGGTGACATGAGCCAACAGTGCATAATCCAATTACGTATGGCTAATTTGCATACATACAGCACCTGATCTAAACATTGGGTAGAGCAGGTGAAAATGTCTTGTTCAATCTTGTTAATATTACAGTTAAAAAGCTTAAGGAATGGAACCAATTTAGGCTACCCATGAGCATTAGACGGAGCATGTCATACCTGCTCTACTAAGGATGTGGCTGTCTTGAAAAATTGCAGTCATCTTGAAATTTAAAGTGGTTTCGTGTTGGTTGACCGATGGAGTCAACTCATTCCAATTTTCATGCCGGTACCACCACAGCAACTTCATATATACATGTGCCGTCAAAACGGTGCAATTTATGCAGATTTATGCAAATTTGCTCATGTTAACAAAGAATTTCAAAAAACTTGTAATACATTTTTTGTTTGTCTTAATGTAAGTAATCAACTCAGTCATTTTCATGGAGATATCTAAAGGTTAAAAATTTTACCCTATTCATGTGAAAAAAATGTTTTTATATGCGTATAAATGGGATATGTTTGGGTGTTTTTCAAAACTTTCCCCTAATGGGATTCTTCGGGGCTTTTTTTCCCTCACTCAGGACATGTTGAGGATACAAAATCAGTTGAGTTTGCTTCTGTTGCAATTTGTTTAACGTTGACCCCTTTTTTGGCCTAAAATTACTGGACTAATAGACAGATATGTGTACACCATATTGGCCACTGTAGCCCATTGCTGCCATATTGACTGTCCTGCAACTACACAAAAAAAATTGGAGGAGCCATTTGTATATTTAAGGTTTGTAAGTGTTTATCAATGATACGTCTATATGAATTGAATAACTAATGTGGTGGGGGGAAAAAATAGATAATAGATAAGTCTTGAATATAAATATGACTGAAATGTTAATGTTAGAGAGTTTTTTGACAGGTCAGTCTTGACAGGTACAATAAGGAGGCAACACTGATGTACGATCAGGCAACAAATCAAACACTCATCATAGGAGTGCCTGATTCTGCATACAGTATGTAAATCAAACCAAAATGGGCAAACGAGGCACATGTGGAGCTGAGACTCTGGAGCGTAGCCTATTAGTTTGCACCACAGTTATTCTCACACACCTGTCAGTCAAAGCTGCAATTATGCAAAACTTTAAGTTTTATTACAACCTTAGATAGAGATCAAAACTAACCTGGCTGCAAACATGTTTATTTTGTGTTGTAAAGTTGGAGATTTTAACATGGGAGTCTATGATGATTGACTCACTTTAGGCACCATGAATTTTTTTATTTGTGTCAGTTTTTTGCACTATTAATCAGTTGGATTTTTAGCTTTAACATTCCGGGCTAGTGCAATTTTATGCAGCTTCTATTTTATTTATTTTTTGCCTATTTATTTATGACTCAGCATAGTTGACTTCAACCAGTTGCACTGATTGTATGATTATCATGTTGCATGTCCTTGTTAAAACATACGTTTTTGCATTGTGTACTGTATGTATTTTATACCTGCAGCTATGTTGGTGTGCCCAAGACAAATTTCCCTTCCGGAAATAATTAAATGATTGCGACTTGTTAAATTCGATTCTGCTGGCATGTAAATTTGATCAACTGAGAACCAAATAATAACTGTCCTTTAGCTGCTTCATCACTGTAAACATTCAATGTTGTGTTGCTCCTGAGTGTGTTATAGTTAACTTTGTAAAAGCAGCATCCGGCCCTGTTGACCGAGTGCCTCAGTCTGGGGCACCAAAGTGAGGACTTGTGTCATTCTTCACGTAGAGGCTTTAATAATTGAAAAGTACATTTTTTAGCTGACTTTAGGGACAGCAGTGTGGGTCTGGAAATATCTGAAGAACCATTAGATCACCATGGCATTTTGTGCAGACATTAATGCCCCCCATATGACACTGACTTCAGTGAACTTTTGACCTTTCTGCAACAAACACCATACGTTTTGGTAAACAGCAATGTGAACAAGGATGTGAAGGAGGCCTACTTTGCTCATTTCTAGATCTATGTTTTCTCTTACCACTGGTGTAGCTTTTGTCGTGTATTATACACCTTAACTTTCTTGCTTAAATATCTTGTATTGTCTTATGTTCTTCTTTGTGTGTGTGCTTTCTCTGCTTCATGGGTTCCATATCCTGCCTAGAAGCAGTTTGGTCTGTTGGAAAGTTGATGATTGTTTTGTTTAGCCTAAAGGCTGAAACCTTAGGTCAAGGGCATCTTCTTCCGTTGACCTATGGTAGCCCAAAAGTTATCGATTTGGTCAAGAGGTTAAATGCCAGAAAGTAAATGATCCAGATCAAGGTTGTCTTTGTTGATTAGTTGCATTCCTTAGTTTGGAGAAGGTGGAGTGTTTGGAGTTAGAAACATATATAAGGTCAGAGCTTTGGGCCAGTAGAGAGAGATCTCATTTTGGACCAGAGATGCTCCAGGATTCGGCATTTTTGTACACTGATCTTCTTCTTGTTAATAAACTTCTTTTTTGAATACAAGCGAAGACGTGTCAGCGGTGATCCCTTCTTTTCATCAACACATCAATATACCACACTTTGCATGATCGTCTGTTAAATAATTGATTATTTATCTCAAACTGACTGAAACAGGCAATATTATCTGCATTGGCCAACTCAATGGAGAGATAGCACCCACCCCATCCTCTGGAGGTTCTAAAACTAAATATAAAACTACAGAGTAACACAAACAATTGTGAATGGAAACTTCTCAAATGCATCCGTACGTGTCCAAGCCCTAATCTGATCCAGAGCATGAGAGTAGACGGCATGAACATCTGCTGAAACAAAAGATTATGACATGCCGTCTCTGTTCAGCAAATATTACACTCATTACCTAACAGTGTGACATAATGGTGGATTTAGTCTTTCACCAGACCATTGTACAGTAAACCTGCAACCTTGATTATTTGAATGATGGGATATATTAAATGCTTATAATTCTACTCAGATCAAAGTAGAAGTTTGAGGCTACGAGGGAGTCCAGAACTGACATAAAGTGTCACTGCACAATTCATTTGCTCAATTCATTTGCTCATTCACAATTTTTTTCATTCTCGAGACACCCCAGGCAAAAACACTGTTTTTTCATGCACTGATCAATCTTGAGGTTTTTGGCAATTTTTCTTCCTTAACATGTATTCTTTCATAAAAGTCAAACAAAATGGTAGAAAATCCACATTAAGGTGGTTATTTTACTTCATTTTGTCTCTTTTGTTGGTAGATTTCTCCTAAATTCGCCAAAAGTTAGTCTGACCCATGTCATGTCAGGTATCATTGTAAAGTTCTTTCTCTCTTCAACAATGATGCAGGCTTCAAAAATTGTTATCTCCTCCGTATCCGCAACCAATCGTAAAAGTATGATTTACATTAACAATCTATGGAATTTTACAGTACAAGTCTTTAAAGGCTGTTTTCTCAAAATGAGTTTTTCCTCAGACTCTGAACCCGAAATCTCAACTTCAGCAGCACTTACAGACAGGTTTTTACAGAGGGGATTGTTGATATATCATTCAGAGCCTGATTAATACAACATTTTATTCCTAAAAACATGGCAAAATTGGATTTTTTTTTAGGGCTAGTGACAGTATTTTCTCATTTACAAAGTAATAAAAAGAGATATCCAAAATCCCCTCTGTAAAAACCTCTGACTCTAATATGTCAACAAAATGAAACAAGAATTTTGAAAGAGGCTTTATCCATTTTTCAGATTTCGGGTCAGGAAATGTATGCAAATTAGCGCATATTTCATCAGATATTGCCTCATTTACATATTTAAATATTTGTCTTAATGTAAGTGATAAACTTGGGAAGTTTCATGGTGATATCTGTTATTTAAAATGTTTACCCTATTCACTTGGGGTGTCTCCCCTTAAGAGGTCCTTGTTTCTGCTGAAGCATCAACAGATCCTAGCTATAGCTTGGTATCCTTCCCAGAGGTTGGTGCTACCACAAACATTGTTGCCTCTAGCAGTGCTGGGCAGACAGCTGGTGCACCAAAGAAATCTCAGGATGAGAGTTTGACAGTTCATCAAATCGGCTGCATTGAGCGAAGAAAGCTAAAAAGCTGATGCTTTGAAGAGAATGTAGAATGCAGTCTCTCCAGTTTGAAGCCAAGAAACATCTACATTTGTGAAGTCTCTCGGGTGGAGTTTCACGATGTTTAAGAACTGCATGCTCACAAAACAACAATACCCGTGGTGTCTATAACATGACATCCAGTAAAAGTAAAACTACCTTCAAACGTGTGTGTGTGTGCAAAATCTTTGTTAAGATGTTCAGTAGATAATAATGTTAAATAATAGTATGTCAAATGATTCAAATAAAGGCAAGAGGTGTTGGCAGATGCATCAAAGTATTGCTCTTTCACAGAATCTCCCTTGATTCCAAAGTCAGATGATAAAACTTAAAACAGCGGGGGCTTAGATATCCTAACTTCAAATCCTTGGTGTGGGCGAGGCTTCAAAGATTCCGGATTATACAATTCCCATTATGTTGCTAGATAGCATCTTTGATTAAAAGTCAACTATAACCAACATATCTTGGTTTAAGGCATGATCTGCTACTGTTAAACCTAGTGTAGCAATGTACCCAACCTCTATGCATTATTTGTCAAATGACTTAAAGGGATAGTTCGGTGGTTCAGACATGGGATTGTGTGAGGTGGTCATGAATAGTAGTACATTGCCTGCAGTACATTCTGTTCAATGCAGACCCAGGTAGAAGAGCTATATGCTCCATGCACAGAATTCCACAGACACTTTTAAAAAATGGGCCCCCAAACAATTCAATATCCATTTACATGTCCACTCCATATAGAATATTTTCTGCAGTTCTGCTTGGCGCTGCACTGCAGCCTCGGGTCATCTGGAAGCAGCAAAGAAAGTGTTGTTTCACAGGAGATAAACTGCTGAAAACATTCTTTATGAGGTAAACATTTGGACGAATATTGAATTGCTTTGGTATATATACGCTCGGCAACACATAGCTCTGCCACTGTGCTGGTGCTGCCGATTGGCTCTCTGCACTGAACATAATCTACTGCAGGTAATATACCAATTATTCATGAGTACCTCACACAACCTCAAGTCAACAAACCTGAACTATCCCTTTAAGAGGAATACAGTGTGGAGGAAATGTTGATGTGGTCTTATTCTTTGGAAGTCTATTAGTATGATTAGTGTCCTGACCTACTGATCCATGGTATGGTGAACCTTCTGCTTGAGGTGAAGATAATAGGATGAATTAGGGGAGCGCCGGGTCGATTGATACACGGGACGATTGATACACAGCGATTTCCTCGAAAACCACACAAGCTTGAGCCGTCAGATTTTGTCACTATGTTCAGCACTCAACACCGACCAATCCCGGGAAAGCTTGTGAAATTACGTCACGCCATTCAAAAGTTATTAGCGCAAATCGGTTTTTGACTACGGAAAGTAAAATGTTACGTGCGGTAGTTTTTTTGTGATCAAAGGTTGTATTGTGTGTTTCATGCAATAATAATATGACCTAACAACAGATGAATTCGTATATAAACAGGTCCTAATGCAATGTCATAGTTTTGAAGTTTAGAGGCAAAACAGGTTGAAGTGTCAGTAGTCGCTGCAGGGACGATTGATACAGCTGTTTCAAATGTCCCTCACGCCTCCGTGCGTAGTGATTGTGGTCACATTGCGCGATCAATATCTGTATATAAATCACCGAATTAATACCCTATTGTTTTGCAATGAACAAAAACCGATTTGAATGAACAACATATTTTTAATAAACACCACATATTTTTAATGAACAAAACGTGTTTATGACATGAATCAACAGATATTCAGCAAAGTGAGGGGAAAATGCCGAGGGGAAAATGACAATATGTTCAACTGTGTAAACATGTCTTAAGACAGGGAAATAAGTAAATGAAATGAAAATGCAGTCGTCCAACAACTCGTACAAAAGAAGAAAGGCGAGTTTAATCGAAATGCGGATCCTGACAATTACGCACGGGACAAAAATATTTATTTGACCTATTTATATTGTGATAAATGATGTGACATTTTGGCAATAACGAGTGCACTAGTATGTTGTCTGATATGCTTCATAAAAACGAGAGTAATGTTTCAACCGTCCCTCCTCTGTGTCTCAAACGACCCGCATAGGTGGGGCGTTTGAGACACATGTCAACTTACGTTCAAAGTTATAAAACAGTGTGATCATCCAACATATGTGTTAAATTACACTTGTAACTAAGAGAATACACATGTGAGTTGTTGATCACATGATAAAAATGTTTGTGTACATAACGTCATCTTTGAAAAAGACGTCTGAATGAAAAGTGTATCAATCGACCTGGGGCTCCCCTATGTATAACCTTTTTGAGACTGAACTGTGTTGTAAAATCTTATAGATAAAGCAACAAATGGGGTCACTATAACATCACCTGTGGGACAAACATTCGTTGATTACAGCACCATGGTTGTTTTATTGCCTAGGAGAGCCCATTTTACAACTGGGAATGAGATAACCAGAGGCATAAGATGGAGCAGAAGAAGGAGCTGAAACCACTAGTCAGTGGGCAACACCCTGAGCTGATTATAGGGTTGGCTCCTATCAAAGTGTCTCAGAATCAGAATGAAGAAGCCAGAAAAGTTTACCGTGGACTAATGGCAGGGAGATTAAGACATTTTTTAGATATTAAAAAAAAGATGTCATCGGCATATAGGGTGATTTTCACTGAGTTTATGGCCCAATCCCATTTCACCCCTTGGCCCTACCACTTACCCCTACCCCTCCGTTTTGCGCGTTCACGTGTAGGGGTAGGGGTGTCCCAATACCCGTTAGGACAGAGGGGTAGGGGGAAGTGGTAGGGCTATATACCCCTCCAAACGGAGATTTTTCAGAGGCACACTCCAAACGGAGGGGTATGAAAAGTTTCCCAGAATGCATCTTGCGGCAACCGGCGCAAAAAAGAGAAATGGGATTGGGCCTATGAATAGTCCAAAAAAGTAATGATGATGACAAGCAATGGGCATCCCTGCCTGTTTTATCTCTGGCTTGTTGTTGATTTAGGATTAACAAATTGCAGCAGTATTAATGTGGTGGGGATTTTTTATTTTTTTTAAACGGTGAGCAAAGGGACTGGAAATATCTATATTTTTAATTTCCACTGGGTATCCAAACCTGCATGGGACTTTGTAGTCAGGCATGAAAATAAGTGAATTGCTCTGCCTGGGTTGAACATCAGCCTCTGTGGATATAGTGTAATATATTGGGGTGTATAGTTTTGCTTAAAGGAATAGTTCACCCAAGATTGAAATTTCACTCATTATACTCACCCTCATGTGGACTAAGGGCTGGGAGAAGTTTCAGAGTCCTCCGTGGCTTCTCTGAGTTACAGGGGGTCTCGGCGTAGCAGTGCATGTCAATATAACGGCTGCAAATGGATACCAACTGTCTTCGTAACAAAAAGACACACCAATCTCGCGAGATTTGGACGGACCAGGAAGAGGAGCTTCCGCTACAAACAAGCTTGAAATATAGACTTATTTAATTTTTTCGGAACAATTACGCATTTCGGGGCTTCAATACAAGACGGACATTACATACGAGCAGCATGGAGGTATTTGGATGTTTTTTGGTGTGTCTTTTTGTTACGAAGACAGTTGGTATCCATTTGTAACCGTTATATGGACATGCACTGCTACGCCGAGACCCCCTGTAACTCAGTGAAGCCACGGAGGACTGAAACTTCTCCCAGCCCTTAGTCCACATGAGGGGGAGTAGATAATGAGTGAAATTTGAATTTTGGGTGAACTATTCTTTTAATAAATCCAAGTCCAATTGCTTAATTAGACTGTGTTCCTGTGTAGTCATTCTGGATATACTAACTTTTGGTGTGATCGGTCCGTGTACTTTGCGGCCATTCGATTTTCAATTAGAAATCAAAAAATGAAAAAGTGACAGATTATTTTATTTTTGTTTTTTAATCTAACACAAAAAACGAAAAAATGTCTGGTTTTTCATATTTCAATTTTAGGCTTCGATCAAAAATACGAAATGGAAAAACAGGCAGCAGGACTGAATTTGATTTTAATATTTAATTTGTGGGGTTTACGTGACCCGGAAGTTTGCACGCAGTCACAAAGATCATACATTTTTAGAGACGTGATCCGTGGAGCTGGAGGGTAAAACATTGGGTCAAGGACAAGACGGGACACTGCACAGAGCAGCAACCACCAAGACCTGTCAACTCACTGGTCATTAAATTAGACACGTCGCCGCCGCCGCCCCCTCCCCCTCTTACCGGCTACCGTTCTCAAATAAAAGCTGGGATTCAACCAGACTCTGGTCTCCTATAGGGCCGGGTCTGGCTCCAAGTTTGAGCAAATGCAAAGACCCGACCAGGTCCGACCAGTGTTGGAGCCTGGACCCGATGCGGCCGGACTCACGAGCATTAATTCTTTATTAATTATAAAAAAATATATATAAACAAAAAAAAGAAGAAGAAGAAAAAAAAAGAAGCCCATAGTTGTGTTCATAGAGACGTGACAGGTGGGGCCAGACAAGCTGGTGATCAGCTGTGGTCATTGAATTGTTAGACACTAAAGGCCTAGGTCATTTCAATTTGCGCGTCTGTGTTTTTTCCTTTTTAAAATAGGCTCATTATATGCGGATTGAGACTGAGCGAGTGAGCAATAAGCGCGAGAGAAACAGCTGGTGTGCACCAGATGCAGGTTGACCAGCAAAAACTGAAACGAGACAGTTAGAGGAAAACACAGAATAGCCTATACAATAGGCCTATATGTCCAAAAGACATGTCCGGTCGTCACGACGTGAACGAGGGAGGATCTGATGGTGGCTCAGGTTTAGTGATGAGGAAACTGTCACTGCAGCTGCACAGGTGTCAGCAGCTGCTCCAAACAGACACGTTACAAACTTTATTTTGAAGGGACAGATTAGATGTTGATTTTGCTAACAGTGACTTTATTGCACCCAAACATTAAGCATATAGCCTATCTGTTGGCTGCTGTCTTATCGTTTAATCGACCCCTCACAATATTTGTTTGCAGAATGTTGTTGTTGTTGTTGTTGCGGCTGCGATATTAATCAGAGTATCTACGAGGAGGGGGGGGCGGGGGCGGGGGGGGGGGGATGTCACAGGACGCTTCACCTCCTGTGACATCTATACTTTTAAAGCTTTTATCTTGGTTTAGGTGAGGGATTCTCCAGGCAGGGACTGTTTTCAATGACTGAAATGCTGGCGGAAAAAAAAAACAGCGGCGAGAGCTGGATGTGATCGCTCAAAACGTGACAGTGTCTTAATGACCAGTGAGTGAGATGACCTAAGTCTTCGTGGTTGCTGCTCTGTGCAGTGTCCGGTCTTGTCGCTGAACCAATGTTTTACCCTCCAGCTCCGTGGATCACGTCTATGAAAACTATGAATGATCTTTGTGACTGCGTCTCTTGATATCGCCAAACTTCCGGGTCACGTAAACCCGACCAATTAAATAGGTCCTATTAAAATCAAATTCAGTCCTGCTGCCTGTTTTTCCATTTCGTATTTTTGATCTGAGCCTAAAATTGAAATATGAAAAACCAAACATTTTTTTGTTTTTTGTGTTAGATTAAAAAACAAAAAACAAAATAATCTGTCACTTTTTCATTTTTTGATTTTTGATTTCTAATTGAAAATCGAATGGCCGCAAAGTACACGGACCGTGATGGATGTCTTTCAGTTTGTTTTTTAAACTGATTAAGTGAAGTAAGTTCATATTTGCTTCTGAGAAATTCTTTGGTGATTATGTCTGTTATGTGTGTAGGCGTTGAAGAGGACAGGGCTTCAGATCTCTTCACCTCTTGCAGTAGAAAATCTTCTCTTACAATTTCATCTTTTGTTTGTCTGTGGAGTATGCTTTTATTCTGCATCTTAGAGCTGCTTGTATTTTATCTCAGAGAGCGTCTGCAGTTACATCAGAGGCTCTGTTGGTTTCTGAAAAGAATGCCCATTCTCTTGTTAAAACAAGTACTTTGTGGGGGGTGATATCATCAAAATGCCATCTAAGTGGGAGATGTGAATTTATATTAGTTAATTATAGCATGATGGTCTGAAATATTATGAATGTTGGATTCAATTGCTTTTCAAGAGAGTGTTGTTGATCATGAAATAGTCACTAGACTGAGTATGCTTTGTGGTGCGAGGAGAAGAGCGAATATTCTCTGTTGTCTGGACGGTGTAGACTCCAGATATCCCTGACATATATTTTTAAATCGTAGTTGAGAAGTGTAAAGGCTTATGTGAGGTTGAAATAGAGGAGAAATCAAGATCTCAATTTAATTCAGTTAAAATCTCCTCCTGGAATAAAGTGGGGATTTTGGAAAGTTGGCTAATTCTGAAAAGAGGGCAAGAAAATGGGACTTATATAGATATCATTACACTGCTACTTCTAGATCCAAATGATCAGAATAGCATATCAAAAGTGTTTTTTGTTTTTTTTTGCTCATCAGTTTTGTGGCGTCATAAATTGAGTGGTCTGGCAAGTTCACCATCTTGAGCTTCCAAGACTCTGTCCCTGTCAGATGAGCTTCCTATAACAGGCAGATGTCTCGTTTCAGTGCAGATGGTTCAACACTTTTCTGTTTTCAACACTTGAGCTGGTTCCAAGACTTTACACTCGCTGCCAGTGTCATGGCATGATATTGTTAATGACTGAGAGGTTGTAATACACACTTAATGCAAACTTCAGTGGGCTAAGGTTAGGGTTATACAAGTATTAAGAATATAGACATTCTTATACACCCACATGATTCATATGTAAATGCCTTCATACATTCATCACCACAAACACATACACACTATGTCTGTCTGTCCCATTCCCGTGAATATAGTGTCTCAGTAATGGTTTGAGGGAATTTACTCAAAGTTAAAGGGATAGTTCACCCAAAATTCAAATTTCACTCATTATCTACTCACTCTCATGTCAACTAAGAGCTGTGAGAGTCCTCCGTTCCTTCTCTGAGTTACGGGGGGGTCCATGCAGCAGTATTTGTCCATATAATGGTTGTCAATGGATACCAACTTTCTTTGTCCAAAAAGACACACCAAAAAACATCCAAATACCTCCATACTGCTCGTCTGTAATGTCCGTCTTGTATTGAAGCCCCGACATGAGAAATTGTTCCGAAAAAAAATTAAATAAGTCTATATTTTAAGCTTGTTTGTAGCGGAAGCTCCCAGTGTCTCGGTTCACTGCTCTTCCTGTGTCAGTGCAAATCTCTCGTGATTTGCACTGACCGGTGGAACAATTTCTCATGTCGGGGCTTCAATACAAGAGGGACATTACAGACGAGCAGTATGGAGGTATTTGGATGTTTTTTGGTGTGTCTTTTTGGACAAAGAAAGTTGGTATCCATTGACAACCATTATATGGACAAATACTGCTGCACGGACCCCCCCGTAACTCAGAGAAGGCACGGAGGACTCTGAAAATTCTCACAGCTCTTAGTCGACATGAGGGTGAGTAGATAATGAGTGAAATTTGAATTTTGGGTGAACTATCCCTTTAATATTTGATCTCAAACAATGAGCTAATAAGATTTTGGTGGTCAAAGGTCACTTATACACTACATTAGCGCTGACACTGTGAAAACAATATTGTACTGTACTCTTGTACTACCACGTTAATTAAATGGTCATTAATTGTGTAACCTAGTTTCCAGTGCTGATAATTTACCATAATAAAAAATATGCATGTGACTGTGAATCTGCTTGGTTTTTATATTATACATAGAAAATGTTCTCATTCAAATTGTCCTTGTCCTGATGTAAACCTCCTCTGCAGGGATGGAGCCTCTGTTTACAGCCTGTTTGGTTTATTTGATGTTTCTCTTTGAGATTTGCTCACAGTGAGCTCCAAGCAAGGACAAGAGGTTTTCTGTTGCTGTGACATTTTAGGTTAGCATGACCAGCAACGTCTATCATTCACCCTTTGACTGTTTTTCACTTGTCAAAGTAAATGCTGAAGACACAGCATTCTCATCAGAGTCGTCTCTGTCCACAGCTCTCAGTTAGAGGTTTCTTCTGAATGGGCATCGAGTCCAGATCAAATTCAGATGAATGAGAGCAACATCTCCAGGTCATTCAGGCCTGGAGAAGAGAGCCAGCTGGAAGGAACAGAGCAAGAATGACTGTGTTTACATGCACATCAGTACCCCCGTTTTAATCGGATTTTTTAAGTACCCTGTTTTTTGATCAAATTCGGGGTATGGTGTTCACATGAACTTAGAGAAACCCGGTTATTCAGTATCCCTATCCCGGTTTCTGATTACTGCGTCTAGGTCTGAAAATTTACAAATTAAAAATGCTGCCATGTTATATAACTTCATAAAAGAAAAGAAAATGTAATGCAGACTGATCGGTTCATTGTAAAACGTGCATTTATTGATTTAAAAGTGGTGATTTCTGTACGTTAGGCGACAGAGCCTCCAGGCAGCACTATTAAGCTTCACTTTTAATTCAAACAAACTAAGGCAACTGCCACAATTGTTAGATTTCATCAATGAGACCAACATTTATCTCCTAAAAAGAATTTAACCAGCCGGTGGTAAACCTCTAAAAACCTGCGGGTAAGTTAATTAACGATCGTTTTCTCCCCCGAGGTGACGGAGTAGTCTGGCCGGCCGAGCAGCTCAGGAGACGGGGTTGCTGCCTCTGTGATGTCCCGGTCACAGCTCACACACAGGGAGCTTCACTCCTCCGAAAAAACGTCGTAGCAAACTTGTAAACAAAAAAAAAACGTAATAGTCTCCTCGTCGCTCCAGAATGCACTCTTGTTGTCGCTGCCATTTCGTTAGTAACGTATCTATGGTAACGGTTACGTCAGCTGGCTGAGCAGCTTTCAGATATCGGGGTACTGTGTTTACATGCTCCAGTATCCTGGTTTCTTTCAGAGTTCTCCAGGCAGCAAAATCGGGTTTCTCAAAATCGGGATATGAGCTTATCCCGATTTCTGGAATCAGGAAATGGTGTTTACATGCGCAAACACAAAAACGGGGTACTTAAAAAACCTGATTAAAATCGGGGTACTGAAGTGCATGTAAACGTAGTCAATGAGAGGGATAACAGAGGGAGAAGGATGGATGACCGTGGACGAGATAGGGAAAGGATGCCAGTGGAAAAAAAACAGAGAAAAGGCAGAGGAAAAGTAGTCCAGTGATGAACAGTTGGGGAAAAAGAGGGAACCGAGGAGGAGAGAGGCTGAAAGGGCAGAAGAGATAAGAGAGAATAAAGGCAAGAGGAGGGAGAAGATAAAAGGAGACAGAGAGACACAGACACAGATGTGATCAAATATACATAAGAACTGTACAACTAAAGGATGAACCAGACACTCATTACAGCCTGAAGCGAAGAAAGACAGAGAGGTGAGAAACGACAGAGGGAGAGAGGGATCAGCGGTCGGCATACCAACACAGTGATAAACAAAGAGTGAGAGAGAAGCGAGACCAGCTGATAAAATGTCTCAGTTTAAGAGACAAAAATGGGACCAGCAGATGTGACACTGCTGATCTGGGGCCACTAATACTTAATGATTTCATCTGCTGCAGACTCCAATAAATATTTCTAAGTTTAACCTCTCACAGACAGAGGGCAATACCTCATCCAGGACTCGACAGTTTTTCTCAACTGCTAAAACACTAAACCCTGTTGTCTGAACCAAATGCTCAGTTGCCTGAACCCACTGATTGAACCAGTCTCTCTTTTGGCAAAACCATCAGCACTTTTCACCTGTTTAGACACAATTTACCAACACGTTTTCATTGTGATGCACCTGTGTTGTTGCTTAATGCTGAGCACAGGTGGCAAAAGTCAGACACAACTAAAGCACAAGTTTCACCGGTTGAACACAACAACTCAAAATTGATCACACTTGTGGCTAATGATGTGAGGGAGCATATATAAGCAAAATTCTGAAAAATAAATAAATAAATAAATATATTAATAAATAAAAATAAATTAATAAAATAAATATTTCTTGATTTATTATTTATTATAGTCATCTTCTTGGGATGTTATATATTATGCCTTTTTCTGCTAAAAAAATGTTTTCTTCCACCATGTAATTTATCTTGTGGAGAATGTATCTCTGTTTGTATTACTGTAATAATGTTTTCTTATATATTGATATGTTTGGTAAAAAATTATCTTGTGGAAGTCACACCTGTTTTTTCAAAATGGTTGATTCCAAAATGGTTGATTGCTCACCTGGGCGGGGTCACCTTGTATTTACAGTAAGAAGCAGTTTCCTGTCTGTACCATTTACACAGCAGTTTGAAAAAGAGCATTGTGCTCGAAACGTCACTATGCTATTACTGTAAATCCTTGAGAGTGAGCTCTTATGGTGTGCAGATTTTTTCTTTGTTCTGGGGAACATATATAAGCCAGTTCAGGATGAAGTCCTGTGGCCTGACCCCGTACAGAGAAATGATGCTGTGGCTGAGTTATGCACTTCTCATTTCTATATTTTTGTACTTTATTCTTACGTAGGCTTACTGTATACAAGTGCTAAATGCACAAGATTTCTGTTTGTTTTTGTACTGTACAAGTGCTACGTGTAAAATGCACAGGATTTCAGTTTTTTGTACTTTTTTTTTTTTTTTTTTTTTTTTACAGTAGTACTATGTACACGTGCTAAATGCACAGGTTTTTTTGTTTTGCAACATGCATTTATGGAGGGAGAAGTGGAGGAGAGGAAGAGGAGAAGATTAGAGACAACAGGGTGAAGGAAGAGAGGATGAGGGAGGGAGGGATGAACTGGGAAGGAAAAAAAAGAAGGAAGGACAAGGGGATGAAATGGATGTGGGCAGGGGCGGACTGGCCATCTGGACGTTCTGGAGAATACCAGAACGGCCGGTGCGGCAGGACGGCCGCCGCCGGCCGCTGCGCAGCCGTCACAGTTTTTTTTTTTCTCTTGCTTATCATCTACTGTTGTTCCATGTCCAGACCAATAGGTGGCAACAATGCGCCTGCAGGCCGATAGATGCGCAAGCTCCCTCTGAGAAGTGAGTGAAACGTGTAGCTGAACTGGCAGAGCACAGCTTTGAATTCAAAACTCTTGCTCCTGTGTGGGATCGAATCCCTCCATAACCCTCTGAGTTGGATAATGCATTTTCTTTCCCCATCATTATGATCACTCTGTCAAAGTTAACGCGTTAACGCAAAATGCTTTTAACGCTTTTACCGCTTCGACTAGCAATTGTTTTTTTTGTTTTTTTTCCCCAATCGCCTGTTCATTCAGCCTGGGGAGGGAGATGAGAGGGGGAGGGGGGGTGGCGCAGAAAACCTGCATTTTTTTTCTCCTCATGTTCCTAAAGAACCTGTTTTTCTTATCACCAAATGAGGCTGCTCTCCCTCTGTCAGCTGATTTTTAAATACCATGAATGGAAAGCATAAGAAACGTCCAGATCTGGATGTTCCTTATGCTTTCCATTCATATTGCTGTTATTTCAAGCTATATATATATATATATATATATATATATATATATATATATATATATATATATATATATATATATATATATATATATATATATAATGTGTGGCCTCTCTCTGTCAAAAATGCCAGGGCCTATTTTCTGTCCCAGTCCGCCACTGGATGTGGGGAGGGAAGGAGGAGGGTGAAAGAAAGGGAAGGAGAGAAGTGCTACAGTAACACAGGGAACAGCCCCGTGATCTGGGATGTCTCTGACTGACTGACTGACTGACTGACTGACTTATTTCCATCACTGGTCAGCCATGTGCCTCATCACTGAGTTGGAGTTTCTGGGCAAAAAATTCTATAATTTTAATTTAATTTAAAATTAATCCGATCCAGCAAAATTAGTCACACTGACCCAAATTTCAAAATTGAGAGTTTGGTATCAATGGAAAGAGGAGAAAATAAGCTTTAAAATGATACCCTAGTCAAAGTTTTTAATTTATTTTAATTATGGTCTTCCACTCACTGCTTTCGATTGAAAACCTGAGAAAATTGGGTTCAAACAATTTAGAACCTCTCTGGTTTAAAGCCTTCAGTGAATCTGGCGTCTGTTCCGTACCATGTGATCACACGTACCTTGTAGAGGCACCATTCAATGACCCTCGGAAGGCAGAATGTGACTATTCAGATGCTGCTCGTCTCTATCATAAACGGTTCAAAAGATATTTCATGTTTTGTAAAACATCTGCAAGCGTTAGCATGCTACGTTCGGTTTAGCATCGCTGCTACCGCTCAGCTTAGCATCTGGTCCCGTCCTTTTTACTTTTTTTTAATCTGGTCCCGTATGTTTACATGTGACTACCCTTGTTGTCATAAATGCACCATTCAAGGACCCTCGGAAAGCGGAGAATCTCACGATTCAGATGCAGTTTACAGCTCGTCTCTATCAGGTTCAGAAGTTATTTAGCCTACTGTTGTGCTCCTCTCCAAAGGGTTAAAAGTTGTAAGTCAACTTTAATCGTCATTTACGTGCCTTTCCTCAATTATCTGGACTATGAAACTTTGGGAGATTGTTTTTGAATGTAAATTCTTTGAAATTAGCAAAATATTTTTTTTATTGATTTTCCACGTTAGGCTATCAGCTGATTATCTAAAAATAGAACGTTGCGACTTCCGACTCATTTCGCCAGAGCGGGTCACCTATTATGAGGTGATGTTTACTGCTGTCTAGATTTAGAGATGTTTTTTTGGGGGGGGTTTTAAGCAGACTGCAGCCCTGTTCATGACTGGACTGTGTATGGATGCCAACCAGCTCAGTGCATACAGGTCTTGTTTTGGGCAGTCCACTGATGTGTGATCTGGTTTCATGGCTCCTCGGGAACTTCCAGTAAGTGAAGGAACATCTATAATTAGTCTATAATAGTGATCTCAGTGGTGTTGAAGTTTGTTGGTCAAGAATGTTATAAGAGTAATTGTTAAATCATTTTTTGTCATGATCAAGCAGCCCCAGCTTCCATAAAAGTCTATTTATTTCTGGAGTTGGAAATAGATAAACTATTGTTGACCTCAGACAGAGGCTGTGAGCTGTGAGAGACAAAATAAAGAAAAAGATAGTCTGTCTCGTCTCAGTGATCAGTTCATAAGTAAATAAAGCCAGAATCAGCTCAGTCCTCTTCTCTTATTTACGTGATTTTGTCAAACAACTACAGTTCTAAAATCAGGATTGATCCTGGTCCAGATCTATGTACAAGGTTGTGACCTTGTCTTGTTTCCATCTTTATTGGAAAGTTAGTGACGCATTTCATGTGCTACATCAGCCTATACAGAAGACGTTTTCCTGTTAACAATTAACGAGGGAGGAGGCGTAGTTGTTGGAGTGTGACTTAGGGGGAAAAAAGAAAAATCAAGAGGGGAGGAGAGACAGTTTTAGTGAATCTTTTTCTCTTCATCCTCTTGATTTTCCCTGGTTACTCTGCTGAGTGTTGCCCCATTAAACATCCATCAATCTCTCCCGCTCTCTGATGGTCCCCTAAACTGTGCTGTGATGAAAACCAAATTCAAACGCTCAGTTGTTCTCAGAACAGTTTTCTCAGTTTGTGTTAAGATGACAAAACAAGTCTAGTGGTTTGATTTTAGCTAATAAATAGTGCATGTAAAGCTGTCATCCACACCTAAACAGCATTTTTGGTCCTTAGGGATAGTTCACCCACAATTCAAATTGCACTCATTATCTACTCACCCTCATGTCAACTAAGAGCTGTGAGAATTTTTCAGAGTCCTCCGTGCCTTCTCTGAGTTATGGGGGGGGGGGGGTCATCTCGCGTGATTTGCACTGACCGGCAGAAAAATTTCTCATGTCGGGGCTTCAATACAAGAGGGACATTACAGACGAGCAGTATGGAGGTATTTGGATGTTTTTTGGTGTGTCTTTTTGGACGAAGAAAGTTGGTATCCATTGACAACCATTATATGGACAAATACTGCTGCGCGGACCCCCCCGTAACTCAGAGAAGGCACAGAGGACTCTGAAAATTCTCACAGCTCTTAGTCGACATGAGGGTGAGTAGATAATGAGTGAAATTTGAATTTTGGGTGAACCATTCCTTTAAAAACAGATATTTTCAAAAACTCCTTCTAGGCAGTAGACTTATAAAAATGTCATTTTCGTGTTTCCATGTGGAGTGAGATGTGGTTGCAGGGGGCTGGACAGGGGGAGTGAGGCAATCTCTGAGAGCAGGGTAGCATGCTGCTGGAGGAGCAGGTCCATGGAGCTGATTGGTTAACTCTTATCACATGATATGCGGCGCGCTTGCATGCGTGTCGCACCAAATGCGTGCCGCTATGGTGTCGCTTTGGAGCGTGACTGCGCTTGACACACGTCTACATTGAAACATGGACAACGTGGATAACACTGGATACTACGCACAAAAGATCCTACATATGAACGTAGGGTCCCTATAGGGTCTGCTTTTTAGTATAGAAACACAGCTTGTGAGTCATCTTAACTCCATAACAATGTCCCAAAATGTGGCTCCCTCCCTCCCTCCTTTAACAAGCCATTGACAATTTGCAATTACTTCTCATCTCAGAGGCAGCACTGCTAACTACTTTCAGTGAACCTTACACATGCAGTACATAAAATGTTTGTTTGTTTTCAGGTTGAAACATAATACAATTAGACCAAACTGACTGTTACTACCCATATTGTGTTTTCTAAATCTAACACTCAATATTTTAAAAAAACATGTTTTCTGCAGGAAGTGGGGATCAGTGCTTGAGATCTGGCCAAATAATCATTAGATATGCCACCAGCTGCTGCAGGGGATTCCAACACCACCAAAGGAGTGTTGATGAGCACTGGCCTTACAATGTAATGTAAGTTACTTACAATTTGACAAGTTGTGTAATTAGGCTGTTATGGTCTGTTCTCCTGTGTTTAGAAGGTTTTCAATGATATTCATATTTTGAAAATACTTTTGAGAATATAATCTGTTAAACTAAATGCTTTAATTTGACTAAGCTTTAATTTCAAGTACAAGGTCTGTTTTATTTTCTGGAGGTTTCTCCTGCTCGCTGACAAAAGAATAGAAATACTTGTAATAGTCTGCTGTAATTGGAGTTAAAGCTATAGAGCACCGAGCTCAACAACGACACTAAGCTTCGCGAAAGCCCTCGGCATCTGTGGTGCCACCAAGTATGTAAACTCACCAGTATGCAAAATGATCTATTTCAACAGAAGCTACATCTACGCTACAGTTAAGATGAAGGAATAAGTGAACACTTTTGACAGAACACAGACACTGACTGTTCTTCCACATGAAATCACACCGAGCAATGGAGAGCTTGTAGGGGAAGCAGAGGCGGAAGAACATTAGACAAAGATGTTCTGAAAACAACAGTAAGTTAGTTGTTATATTTTGGCAGCTGATTTGACCTGTTTCCCTGCAGCTGCAGCAGATAAGAAACCTAACGCTCATTCCACAATTTGCATCAAATAACTCACTTCTTCTGGGAGGTGTAACTCAGTCAGATCTAAATACAGAAATGATACTGATTCAGCGCGACTTACGGTCTCCGAGGACATCATTATTTTTGACATGTATTGTGATTAAACATCCATAAATCACTTCAGAACAGACTTTCTCTACAACCTCAGAAGAGTTTTGAAAACCCTGTATCGCACAACGGTAAAGGGATCATCACAATCATTTGCATTCATCCTCTGTTATACAGTTATCTGTAAATGAACTTCATACCAAGTGGCATTGCTGTCCCCTGAATTATACTGGAAGTGTGGCTGAACTACTGGACTACAAAACATATTAAAGTAAAACTGTACTGTAGTGACCTTAAAGGGATAGTTCACCCAAAATTGAAATTTCACTCATTATCTACTCACCCTCATGTGGACTAAGGGCTGGGAGAAGTTTCAGAGTCCTCCGTGGCTTCTCTGAGTTACAGCGGGGCTCGGTGTAGCAGTGCATGTCCATATAACGGTTGCAAATGGATACCAACTGTCTTCGTAACAAAAAGACACCCCAAAAAACATGCAAATACCTCCAAGCTGCTCGTATGTAATGTCCGTCTTGTATTGAAGCCCCGAAATGCGAAATTGTCCCCAAAAAAATTAAATAAGTCTATATTTCAAGCTAAGTCTAACTCTGAAACTTCTCCCAGCCCTTAGTCGACATGAGGGTGAGTAGATAATGAGTGAAATTTCAATTTTGGGTGAACTATCCCTTTAAAAATGCATCTAGAGGTTTTCCCAGAAGCAACCCTATACCAACTTGATATAGGGCCTGGTAGTACAGTAATTGTAGTGAGTTAAGTATAGAAACACAGCTTGTGAGCAGGCGGGGTGGGCATCTTAACTCCATAACAATGTCCCAAAATGCGGCTCCCTCCCTCCTTTAACAAGCCACTGACAATTTGCAATGACTTCTCAGTATGAGACCTCCCGTAAGGGGCCCCATGCAATTCCTTGGGAGATTTGCTGTGACATCTCAGAGGCAGCACTGCTAACTACTCTCAGTGAACCTTACACATGCAGTACATAAAATATGTTTGTTTGTTTTTCGGTTGAAACATAATACAATTAGACCAAACTGACTGTTACTACCCATATTGTGTTTTTGTTTTTTTTTGTTAGTTTTTTTTTCTTCCAAATAAACTTCTCAAAAAGCATCTAAATCTAACACTCAATATTAAAAAAAAAAAAACATGTTTTCTGCAGGAAGTGGGGATCAGTGCTTGGGATCTGGCCAAATAATCATTAGATATGCCACCAGCTGCTGCAGGGGATTCCAACACTGCTTAGCAGGAAACCACCAAAGGGGGGGTTCCATGTGTTGATGAGCACTGGCCTTACAATGTAATGTAGGTTACTTACAATTTGACAAGTTGTGTAATTAGGCTGTTATGGTCTGTTCTCCTGTGTTTAGAAGGTTTTCAATGATATTCATATTTTGAAAATACGTTTGAGAATATAATCTGTTAAACTAAATGCTTTAATTTGACTAAGCTTTCATTTCAAGTACAAGGTCTGTTTTATTTTCTGGAGGTTTCTCCTTGTAACAGTCTGCTGTAATTGGAGTTAAAGCTATAGAGCACCGAGCTCAACAACGACACTAAGCTTCGCGAAAGCCCTCGGCATCTGTGGTGCCACCAAGTATGTAAACTCACCAGTATGCAAAATGATCTATTTCAACAGAAGCTACATCTACGCTACAGTTAAGATGAAGGAATAAGTGAACACTTTTGACAGAACACAGACACTGACTGTTCTTCCACATGAAATCACACCGAGCAATGGAGAGCTTGTAGGGGAAGCAGAGGCGGAAGAACATTAGACAAAGATGTTCTGAAAACTACAGTAAGTTAGTTGTTATATTTTGGCAGCTGATTTGACCTGTTTCCCTGCAGCTGCAGTAGATAAGAAACCTAACGCTCATTCCACAATTTGCATCAAATAACTCACTTCTTCTGGGAGGTGTAACTCAGTCAGATCTAAATACAGAAATGATACTGATTCAGCGCGACTTACGGTCTCCAAGGACATCATTATTTTTTACATGTATTGTGATTAAACATCCATAAATCACTTCAGAACAGACTTTCTCTACAACCTCAGAAGAGTTTTGAAAACCCTGTATCGCACAACGGTAAAGGAATCATCACAATCATTTGCATTCATCCTCTGTTATACAGTTATCTGTAAATGAACTTCATACCAAGTGGCATTGCTGTCCCCTGAATTATACTGGAAGTGTGGCTGAACTACTGGACTACAAAACAGATTAAAGTAAAACTGTACTGTAGTGACCTTAAAGGGATAGTTCACCCAAAATTGAAATTTCACTCATTATCTACTCACCCTCATGTGGACTAAGGGCTGGGAGAAGTTTCAGAGTTATCCGTGGCTTCTCTGAGTTACAGGGGCTCTCGGCGTAGCAGTGCATGTCCATATAACGGTTGCAAATGGATACCAACTGTCTTCGTAACAAAAAGACACACCAAAAAACATCCAAATACTGTACTTCCATGCTGCTCGTAATGTCCGTCTTGTATTGAAACCCCGAAATGTGAAATTGTCCAGAAATAAATTAAATAAGTCTATATTTGAAGCTTGTTTGTAGCGGAAGCTCCTCTTCCCGGTTCGTCAAATTTGGACGAACCAGGGTCTGTCCTCTTCCCAGTTCGTCCAAATATGACGAACCGGGAAGAGGAGCTTTGAGAAGCTTCCATTACAAAACAAGCTTGAAAAATAGACTTATTTAATTTTTTTCGGGACAATTCCGCATTTCGGGGCTTCAATACAAGACGGACATTACATACGAGCAGCATGGAGGTATTTGGATGTTTTTTGGTGTGTCTTTTTGTTACGAAGACAGTTGGTATCCATTTGCAACCGTTATATGGACATGCACTGCTACGCCGAGACCCCCTGTAACTCAGAGAAGCCACGGAGGACTCTGAAACTTCTCCCAGCCGTTAATCCACATGAGGGGGAGTAGATAATGAGTGAAATTTCAATTTTGGGTGAACTATCCCTTTAAGGAGTAAAGTAAACTGGTTATATCATTGGACTAAGCTGCAAACCTTCCTTTGTTATCAGAGTAATGCTAAATCGGTAGTTTTCCAGATTTTCACCATATAAACCAGTGCATTGAAGATAAACAGAAGAAGAGAAAAGAAAACCAGAGAACCACATTAACCTCAATTCTAGGAGCATTATAATGACTGTAAAGGTGGTGGAGATTAGTTGGTGGGTGCTGACGCCTTTCTGGGCTTACAGACCCACATTTTGGGGATTTGCTGGATTCCCAGCAGGATCCTGTCCTGCCATCATTCATAGCATTTACATCCATGTGTGGAATTGAACCTTGATGTGCATGAGGTCTGTTATTGTCTCTTACCTGGAACAAAGCTTTCCTGGACAAGATCCTTATACGCCCACCAACTCTCATCAAGCTTGGATGCAATAGGCTGAGCTGCAGGGATAAAGAAAGACAGGGAGAGAATACAAATGAAATCAATTTATTATATAAACATTCACATATTGTTTTTGAATTATACCTTTACATTATTACTGGTCTGTTGATTATTTCACTTAGAGAAGGTCAAATGGAGGTTTGTTCATATATCAGTGTTTCCCACACATAGACTAAACTTTACTTCGGTGGCTGGGGTCTACCACCACCACCACCACCAGTGTATTTCAGACCTGCTGGAAACACTGCATATGGCATATGGAGGGAGTTCCTATGCGTCACTGCTGCACACAGTCCCCTATAGTACACAGCACTTGTGTGTCTTATGCGTTTCTGGCCTCAGGCTACTACTGATTGTGCTGTATCTCTGCTTCCACCCAACCCTGCAAGCTGCAGCCAGCCTGCCTGACAGTAGCAGCATAATTAAAACGGAGCTGACGGGTACATCCCAATGGTAGAGAACCAGGTCACATATCAACCAAACACCAACCAAACCTGAGCAGCTGACTGCCAGGGTGAGTGAATAGGTTGCCAGACTCACATGCCCACCTACTGTCACTTTTCACCTGCATATGTTTAGACTTGGGAAACATCCATGCATGCATAGTAGGGTTGTATATCTCCACCACTGAGGCCGATTCGATACGCATCTCGATACGCTGCCACCGATACGATACATTAACGATACACTGAAGCTCCCGTCGATACGATGCGATACGATTCACTCCTGTTCACGATGCGATGCGATTCAAATGCAATTTGATAACGATATGACTTAATTACAAAGAGATTCGGTTCGATATGATGTTTGATACGGTTGTGATATGAGAGTTTCTTCCCACATCAAGTTTATTACCTCAATACCACTATTGCTTTACTCTCTGTATCAATTTGAGGGATGTAGCCTACATTTGGTTAATTTTTACAGGGCAAACCAATAAATCATATTTGAAAGGTACAGTCTAGAGGAAATAAATGGTAGAAATGAAATCCAGCTTAATCATATGGGCTAGTCTGGTGTGGTGGCACCTCTGCATGTTATAATAGGCCTAATAATAACTTTATTTATATAGCACCTTTAAAAACACAAGTCTAAAAAGTGCTTCACAAAACAACTTAAAAGAGAGACAAGTCTCTGGGTGGAGAGTCGGTGTTTTCTCTCCAGCCAGTGACAGAGCTCAGGTGTAGCTCCGTGCAGCAGAGTAGCAGAGCTACTAGCCCTGTTAGCTGCGCAGGGCTTTCACGATGGTGCATTCAGGTTGCCTCGGAAAATGAAATGATCAATTTAACCATGGAATTTACCGATGTAGAAGGCTAGAAGAGATGCATCGCAAATTCAACCGTATATGTTTATATCGGACCACCGATATGAATCGGTGAATCTTCACATCCCTAATGCATAGAGAAGAGATCAAATATGGAAACTATGCACTACTAGGAGTCCTCAGATCTAACCATGGCAATTGTTTGGGATCCAATCAGCCATGACCCCTGTCTACGTGGTGCCTGCTACATAGGCATTACCTACTTATGTTACTACTCACACAGTACTTCATTTTCTCAACTGCACAACACAGCTGTTCAAGTTTGTGACTGCATCCTGGGCTGTCAGCTGACAGTGTGATGGTGCTTGAAAAGAAGAGTAAGATTGTTCCCCTTCTCTCTCTATCTCCTCTCAGCCCTTATCTGCCCTCTCCTCCTCTCAACCAAAACAGTCAAAGCAGACGGCTGCCCATTCTGAGTCTGGGTTTGTTGGCGTGTTCTCTCTTTGTGTTAAAGGGGAGTTTTTCTTCTCCACTGTGTTTTCTCACTTTGCGAACTTTTGGCTTTTTCCTCTACAATATTATAAAGTCTTGACCTCACTCTGTAAAGTGCCTCAATATAATGCATGTTATGGTTTAGCACCACATAAATAGAAATGAATTCAACAGAAACTGTCAGAAGGGCCAGGCTTGCTCAAAAACCTTAGAAGACGCTGCTGTTCACTGAGTCTGTATTATAGACACCTTTGATAGTACTTCTCCACATAAAGCTCAACACGTGCACCATAATGTGTGTGTGTGTGTGTGTGTGTGTGTGTGTGTGTGTGTGTGTGTGTGTGTGTGTGTGTGTGTGTGTGTGTGTGTATACATTACAAATAAAGTTACGTTCTATAGCTTTCATTACCCAGCATCCAATCTGTAGAGTCTGTAGAAAGGATACACAGAGAAACCTATGTTATTCTACCTACTGAGCCCTTGGGGCTAAACTAAATGAAGCCAGCTGTATTAAAGTCATTTTTACTTGTCTCAAAATCATACAAGGTACTGAATCAGTATAATATAAAGCAGACATACAGTCATGTTAGTGAGACTGACATGTGCAGAAAGCAAACTGCAGCATGACCCATAATGTCTGCACAAAAGCAGGAAACAACATCTCTAACATCTAGTAAGACAACATCTTATTCATTTATTTTATTGATTGCATCTTGAATGCACAGTGAATACAGCAGCACTGAGACTAAAACACTACTGAGTGATGAGATAACATTAAGAAAACAAACAAACAGTAACCTAAGGAAAAATAAATAAATAAAACAACAGAATAAATATTGAACAAAAATGTACCTTTTTACAGTTTTCTTAATATTGTGAGGTTTTGTGGTTGTGAAGTATTGCTCTCATTTTTTACACCAAACAGCAAAGAAAAGAGAGGGTTTTTTTGTTTGCTAATTTGCATTCATAAATAAGTGACTTACATCTAATAAAGAGTGATGCTTGGTTTCTTTTCATTGGTCGGTACGACTGCCATTCACCACCGCTTTTAGTCACAGTAGATATATTGATTTGTATTTGTTCACATTTTATGAAACCCCTCCATGTTGGTAGTGGCATTATTTGTGAGACAAAGCAAAGCTTACATAAGGCAGACAATTTCCTACGCCTTTGAATCAAGACATGCCAAAGAGACCAGATAACAAGATACATTTCTTGAATCTCCAAGAATGTGAATTATATTTTAGTGACCAGTTGACAAAGGGGCTTCCTCAAACTTCATTCCCTTTACAGATATAATATCAGCTGTATTCAGATGCTTTATCTCCATCCCCTTCATATATATATATATTTCTTTTCAGCTAAATACAGCTAGATGAATGAAAACAGGTGGGCTACATTCCCCTTATCTCTGTGGGCTGTGTAAACCTGATAAGATTCCTACGAGGATTGCTTTGTGTCTTTCAAAGCATCCAAAACCCGTATCAATAATCTGTCATGTCAGCCCTGATCAGGATCTGAAAGCATTTCTCGGGAACAATAAACCTGCCCAGTTGAAGACATCAGCTACTTGCTCTGACTGATTTGCTCTCAGGTCCCAAGAGCAGTCTCCAAAAATCTCTGATAACCCAGCTGTCATGACAGTAATACCATTAAGATTTTAATTTGAGGTTAAAAAACAAATGGAGAACAGCTGACGGGAGAGGAATGTCAAATATTTTCCTGATTGCTGTAGCTCATGGGCAAATGAACAAAACTCCTAAGATTGTACCATTGCAGACCTCTTCATTGCAGCATCAAACTCAAACTTTCATGACCCTCAAAGAGCCTCATGCTCCACCAACACTTGTGCAGTATTTGAGCTGGAATTGCTTTGCTTATTGATTTCCAAACAACTCCAACTCCAAATGTAAGGCAAGGCAAGGCTCAAGAATGCAGACATTAAGAGCCTTTGGCTAAATTCAAAAAGTAATTAATCAATTCAGGGTTTCCACTACATGTGATTGATTGTGGCGCACCGCCACAGTAAAATAAAAGCCGCCACACATTCAGAATGATTTTTTTTTTATGTTAAAACAATGTAAAGCAGGCTTTCCACTACCAGTTACCATTACTTTGCCCCCATCCCTTTCCACTACACAGATACAACTCTGCTCGGTTTAGGTGCTATTCAATCACAGCTGAGGTCATATTTCCTACTCAGTAAAAACGGAACTTTTCAACCAGCGCAGCCAGCATTTCACATTAATAAACGATCTATGGTGGCCGCGACTCTCTCTCTCGCGCGCGCACACGCACTTACACACACACGGGCAAATGGACAGGTCACGTTGTGACGGTAATAAACATATGCGCTAAATCTGCTGCCCCCCATCAGACCATTCCGACTGGGGGGGGGGGGGGGTCGACAAGCGCTTCTGCCCCTCAGCTGTGTGTGTGTTCATCTCTCGCACTCTGTTTAGAATAATAAAAACAAATAGGCTACAAACGTACACACAATTGGCCTCACGTATTTGTCAATCGTGGTATTTTATTTTGAAAATTGACTTGATTCTCTCGTGTTTCTTTGTGTGACTTCCTGCCAAGATTGACACAATTGCTCGCGGATCGTGAACAAAATAGACCTGCAGGGTGCGAGCCGGCCGAGGAGGATTTGGACGCCAAAATGAAAATGCCCCCACTTCTCGGCGCTTCAGGTGATCCAGTTGCGCATCTTTCAAACAGCTGACGAGTGAGGAATCAGAGACTTTTCCATATTGCTGTAGCTCATGGACAAATGAACAAAAGTCATAAGACTGCATCCTTGGAGACCTTCTCTTCATTCCAGCGTCAAACTCAAACTTTCATGACCCAGAAAGAGCCTCGTCCTCCACCAATACTTTTGCAGTATTAGAGCTAGCATGACTTTTCTTGCTCATTTCCAAACGACTCCAAATGTAAAACTTGACAATACTAGAGTGAGAGCCTTTCACTATATTCAACAAGTGTCCGATCAACTGGTAAGATCCAATTTGCGCTGTGCTTTTCATTGTGCTAACACCAACCTATGTTGCAGGTCCTTTGTCATGGATTCAATGACAATCGTGTCCAGAGAGCCCATTGAGTACATGTTTCTTTACAGATCTTAGAACAGTCTGTTTTGGTTCCGCTGTGTCCATCTTAAAAGCTTGCCTCACCCAACGTGGGGCTCGAACCCACGACCCTGAGATTAAGAGTCTCATGCTCTACCGACTGAGCTAGCCGGGCCTTCTTTTACTAAAATATCACATAAAAAATGAAACGACAGCTCATCTAGCACTTGCATGACACTAAATTTACGAGAAATCTTTCAAACAGCTGACGAGTGAGGAATCAAAGACTTTCCCATATTGCTGTAGCTCATGGACAAATGAACAAAAGTCATAAGACTGCACCCTTGGAGACCTTCTCTTCATTCCAGCGTCAAACTCAAACTTTCATGACCCAGAAAGAGCCTCGTCCTCCACCAATACTTTTGCAGTATTAGAGCTAGCATGACTTTTCTTTTTCATTTCCAAATGACTCCAAATGTAAAACTAGAGTGAGAGCCTTTCACTATATTCAACAAGTTTCCGATCAACTGGTAAGATCCAATTTGCACTGTGCTTTTCAATGCACTAACGCCAACCTATATTGCAGGTCCTTTGTCATGGATTCAATGACAATCGTGTCCAGAGAGCACATTGAGTACATGTTCTCTGACACAAGGTTCCTTTGCAGATCTTAGAACAGTCTGTTTTGGTTCCGCTGTGTCCATCTTAAAAGCTTGCCTCGCCCAACGTGGGGCTCGAACCCACGACCCTGAGATTAAGAGTCTCATGCTCTACCGACTGAGCTAGCCGGGCCTTCTTTTACTAAAATATCACATAAAAAATGAAACGACAGCTCATCTAGCACTTGCATGACACTAAATTTACGAGAAATCTTTCAAACAGCTGACGAGTGAGGAATCAGAGACTTTTCCATATTGCTGTAGCTCATGGACAAATGAACAAAAGTCATAAGACTGCATCCTTGGAGACCTTCTCTTCATTCCAGCGTCAAACTCAAACTTTCATGACCCAGAAAGAGCCTCGTCCTTCACCAATACTTTTGCAGTATTACAGCTAGCAAGACTTTTCTTTTTCATTTCCAAACGACTCCAAATGTAAAACTAGAGTGAGAGCCTTTCACTATATTCAACAAGTTTCCGATCAACTGGTAAGATCCAATTTTGCACTGTGCTTTTCAATGCACTAACACCAACCTATATTGCAGGTCCTTTGTCATGGATTCAATGACAATCGTGTCCAGAGAGCACATTGAGTACATGTTCTCTGACACAAGGTTCCTTTGCAGATCTTAGAACAGTCTGTTTTGGTTCCGCTGTGTCCATCTTAAAAGCTTGCCTCGCCCAACGTGGGGCTCGAACCCACGACCCTGAGATTAAGAGTCTCATGCTCTACCGACTGAGCTAGCCGGGCCTTCTTTTACTAAAATATCACATAAAAAATGAAACGACAGCTCATCTAGCACTTGCATGACACTAAATTTACGAGAAATCTTTCAAACAGCTGACGAGTGAGGAATCAGAGACTTTTCCATATTGCTGTAGCTCATGGACAAATGAACAAAAGTCATAAGACTGCATCCTTGGAGACCTTCTCTTCATTCCAGCGTCAAACTCAAACTTTCATGACCCAGAAAGAGCCTCGTCCTCCACCAATACTTTTGCAGTATTAGAGCTAGCATGACTTTTCTTTTTCATTTCCAAATGACTCCAAATGTAAAACTAGAGTGAGAGCCTTTCACTATATTCAACAAGTTTCCGATCAACTGGTAAGATCCAATTTGCACTGTGCTTTTCAATGCACTAACGCCAACCTATATTGCAGGTCCTTTGTCATGGATTCAATGACAATCGTGTCCAGAGAGCACATTGAGTACATGTTCTCTGACACAAGGTTCCTTTGCAGATCTTAGAACAGTCTGTTTTGGTTCCGCTGTGTCCATCTTAAAAGCTTGCCTCGCCCAACGTGGGGCTCGAACCCACGACCCTGAGATTAAGAGTCTCATGCTCTACCGACTGAGCTAGCCGGGCCTTCTTTTACTAAAATATCACATAAAAAATGAAACGACAGCTCATCTAGCACTTGCATGACACTAAATTTACGAGAAATCTTTCAAACAGCTGACGAGTGAGGAATCAGAGACTTTTCCATATTGCTGTAGCTCATGGACAAATGAACAAAAGTCATAAGACTGCATCCTTGGAGACCTTCTCTTCATTCCAGCGTCAAACTCAAACTTTCATGACCCAGAAAGAGCCTCGTCCTTCACCAATACTTTTGCAGTATTACAGCTAGCAAGACTTTTCTTTTTCATTTCCAAACGACTCCAAATGTAAAACTAGAGTGAGAGCCTTTCACTATATTCAACAAGTTTCCGATCAACTGGTAAGATCCAATTTTGCACTGTGCTTTTCAATGCACTAACACCAACCTATATTGCAGGTCCTTTGTCATGGATTCAATGACAATCGTGTCCAGAGAGCACATTGAGTACATGTTCTCTGACACAAGGTTCCTTTGCAGATCTTAGAACAGTCTGTTTTGGTTCCGCTGTGTCCATCTTAAAAGCTTGCCTCGCCCAACGTGGGGCTCGAACCCACGACCCTGAGATTAAGAGTCTCATGCTCTACCGACTGAGCTAGCCGGGCCTTCTTTTACTAAAATATCACATAAAAAATGAAACGACAGCTCATCTAGCACTTGCATGACACTAAATTTACGAGAAATCTTTCAAACAGCTGACGAGTGAGGAATCAGAGACTTTTCCATATTGCTGTAGCTCATGGACAAATGAACAAAAGTCATAAGACTGCATCCTTGGAGACCTTCTCTTCATTCCAGCGTCAAACTCAAACTTTCATGACCCAGAAAGAGCCTCGTCCTCCACCAATACTTTTGCAGTATTACAGCTAGCAAGACTTTTCTTTTTCATTTCCAAACGACTCCAAATGTAAAACTAGAGTGAGAGCCTTTCACTATATTCAACAAGTTTCCGATCAACTGGTAAGATCCAATTTTGCACTGTGCTTTTCAATGCACTAACACCAACCTATATTGCAGGTCCTTTGTCATGGATTCAATGACAATCGTGTCCAGAGAGCACATTGAGTACATGTTCTCTGACACAAGGTTCCTTTGCAGATCTTAGAACAGTCTGTTTTGGTTCCGCTGTGTCCATCTTAAAAGCTTGCCTCGCCCAACGTGGGGCTCGAACCCACGACCCTGAGATTAAGAGTCTCATGCTCTACCGACTGAGCTAGCCGGGCCTTCTTTTACTAAAATATCACATAAATAATGAAACGACAGCTCATCTAGCACTTGCATGACACTAAATTTACGAGAAATCTTTCAAACAGCTGACGAGTGAGGAATCAGAGACTTTTCCATATTGCTGTAGCTCATGGACAAATGAACAAAAGTCATAAGACTGCATCCTTGGAGACCTTCTCTTCATTCCAGCGTCAAACTCAAACTTTCATGACCCAGAAAGAGCCTCGTCCTCCACCAATACTTTTGCAGTATTACAGCTAGCAAGACTTTTCTTTTTCATTTCCAAACGACTCCAAATGTAAAACTAGAGTGAGAGCCTTTCACTATATTCAACAAGTTTCCGATCAACTGGTAAGATCCAATTTTGCACTGTGCTTTTCAATGCACTAACACCAACCTATATTGCAGGTCCTTTGTCATGGATTCAATGACAATCGTGTCCAGAGAGCACATTGAGTACATGTTCTCTGACACAAGGTTCCTTTGCAGATCTTAGAACAGTCTGTTTTGGTTCCGCTGTGTCCATCTTAAAAGCTTGCCTCGCCCAACGTGGGGCTCGAACCCACGACCCTGAGATTAAGAGTCTCATGCTCTACCGACTGAGCTAGCCGGGCCTTCTTTTACTAAAATATCACATAAATAATGAAACGACAGCTCATCTAGCACTTGCATGACACTAAATTTACGAGAAATCTTTCAAACAGCTGACGAGTGAGGAATCAGAGACTTTTCCATATTGCTGTAGCTCATGGACAAATGAACAAAAGTCATAAGACTGCATCCTTGGAGACCTTCTCTTCATTCCAGCGTCAAACTCAAACTTTCATGACCCAGAAAGAGCCTCGTCCTCCACCAATACTTTTGCAGTATTACAGCTAGCAAGACTTTTCTTTTTCATTTCCAAACGACTCCAAATGTAAAACTAGAGTGAGAGCCTTTCACTATATTCAACAAGTTTCCGATCAACTGGTAAGATCCAATTTTGCACTGTGCTTTTCAATGCACTAACACCAACCTATATTGCAGGTCCTTTGTCATGGATTCAATGACAATCGTGTCCAGAGAGCACATTGAGTACATGTTCTCTGACACAAGGTTCCTTTGCAGATCTTAGAACAGTCTGTTTTGGTTCCACTGTGTCCATCTTAAAAGCTTGCCTCGCCCAACGTGGGGCTCGAACCCACGACCCTGAGATTAAGAGTCTCATGCTCTACCGACTGAGCTAGCCGGGCCTTCTTTTACTAAAATATCACATAATAAATGAAACGACAGCTCATCTAGCACTTGCATGACACTAAATTTACGAGAAATCTTTCAAACAGCTGACGAGTGAGGAATCAGAGACTTTTCCATATTGCTGTAGCTCATGGACAAATGAACAAAAGTCATAAGACTGCACCCTTGGAGACCTTCTCTTCATTCCTGCGTCAAACTCAAACTTTCATGACCCAGAAAGAGCCTCGTCCTCCACCAATACTTTTGCAGTATTAGAGCTAGCATGACTTTTCTTTTTCATTTCCAAACGACTCCAAATGTAAAACTAGAGTGAGAGCCTTTCACTATATTCAACAAGTTTCCGATCAACTGGTAAGATCCAATTTTGCACTGTGCTTTTCAATGCACTAACACCAACCTATATTGCAGGTCCTTTGTCATGGATTCAATGACAATCGTGTCCAGAGAGCACATTGAGTACATGTTCTCTGACACAAGGTTCCTTTGCAGATCTTAGAACAGTCTGTTTTGGTTCCGCTGTGTCCATCTTAAAAGCTTGCCTCGCCCAACGTGGGGCTCGAACCCACGACCCTGAGATTAAGAGTCTCATGCTCTACCGACTGAGCTAGCCGGGCCTTCTTTTACTAAAATATCACATAAAAAATGAAACGACAGCTCATCTAGCACTTGCATGACACTAAATTTACGAGAAATCTTTCAAACAGCTGACGAGTGAGGAATCAGAGACTTTTCCATATTGCTGTAGCTCATGGACAAATGAACAAAAGTCATAAGACTGCATCCTTGGAGACCTTCTCTTCATTCCAGCGTCAAACTCAAACTTTCATGACCCAGAAAGAGCCTCGTCCTCCACCAATACTTTTGCAGTATTACAGCTAGTAAGACTTTTCTTTTTCATTTCCAAACGACTCCAAATGTAAAACTAGAGTGAGAGCCTTTCACTATATTCAACAAGTTTCCGATCAACTGGTAAGATCCAATTTTGCACTGTGCTTTTCAATGCACTAACACCAACCTATATTGCAGGTCCTTTGTCATGGATTCAATGACAATCGTGTCCAGAGAGCACATTGAGTACATGTTCTCTGACACAAGGTTCCTTTGCAGATCTTAGAACAGTCTGTTTTGGTTCCGCTGTGTCCATCTTAAAAGCTTGCCTCGCCCAACGTGGGGCTCGAACCCACGACCCTGAGATTAAGAGTCTCATGCTCTAACGACTGAGCTAGCCGGGCCTTCTTTTACTGAACTATCACATAAAAAACGAAACGACAGCTCATCTAGCACTTACATGACACTAAATTTACGAGAAATCTTTCAAACAGCTGACGAGTGAGGAATCAGAGACTTTTCCATATTGCTGTAGCTCATGGACAAATGAACAAAAGTCATAAGACTGCACCCTTGGAGACCTTCTCTTCATTCCAGCGTCAAACTCAAACTTTCATGACCCAGAAAGAGCCTCGTCCTCCACCAATACTTTTGCAGTATTACAGCTAGCAAGACTTTTCTTTTTCATTTCCAAACGACTCCAAATGTAAAACTAGAGTGAGAGCCTTTCACTATATTCAACAAGTTTCCGATCAACTGGTAAGATCCAATTTTGCACTGTGCTTTTCAATGCACTAACACCAACCTATATTGCAGGTCCTTTGTCATGGATTCAATGACAATCGTGTCCAGAGAGCACATTGAGTACATGTTCTCTGACACAAGGTTCCTTTGCAGATCTTAGAACAGTCTGTTTTGGTTCCGCTGTGTCCATCTTAAAAGCTTGCCTCGCCCAACGTGGGGCTCG